>NW_021604783.1:2420467-2477679 GCF_004785775.1 Grammomys surdaster
TGTGTGTGTGTGTGTGTGTGTGTGTGTGTGTGTGTGTGTGTGTGTGTAAGATAAATAATCCCTTTAATGAGTAAGACTAGTGAGTGTAGACCTGGTCGGTACAATTGTGGGGAGTGCTTTTTCACCTCCTTAGTCTAGTAAGTGAGCACTCAAGAGACTGGCTGTACACAGAAATGTTTAACGTATTACACTGGCACAAGTTCTTTTTCCTAGTTTGGTTGTCATATATTGTAAACCATAAAGCTACATACCCTGGGACCCCCAAAATCAGTATCATTTTTCCTAGAGAAATTAAGCCACACATGGGCTCAGCTACAAAACTGCTCACTGTAGGAACACAGGCAAAAGCACCAGTCAGGGACACCTTCATGTGTAGTAACGGGCCCCGGTGCAGCAGTAAAGTGACTTCCCAGAGGAGTCTTTGTCAGGAAGGAGGTGTTCGTGCTGCTGCCCCACTGCACAAAGTACAGAAGCTGCTTGTCACAGGCATTTGAGGTCTCCCCGTGGTTCAGTGGTCTGGTCTAGTGAAGGAACACAGACAGGGAAGGAAGCTGGTACCACGGTGCCAGCTGGCGAGCCTCCAGCCCATCCCACAGCGTGCACCCAGTTTCTCCAGCAGGGTGGGGACAGTGTGTCAAATGTCCCCCTTCAGGGATCCTATCAGACACTCAGCAAAGTAGGCTGTTACTGAGAGGTGGGTTGTGTAGGCCCTTGGCCTGGAAGGACAGCAGGTGCTCGGTACAGGCCACCTGGTTTGCCAAGACAGTCTAGGCACAGTGGACCTAGGAATTCAACTTTCCAAATCTAGCCAAGGATGTCAGAAGCAGACCTTTTAAGGAGAACAGCCTCTGGCCTGCTATGTACAGAATATCCCTGTGTGCTGGGGGTAGGGTGTGTGTGTGTGTGTGTGTGTGTGTGTGTGTGTGTGTGTGTGCACTCGCTCTCGAGTGTGTCTCACGGGATCTTGGAAGGTGTTTCTGAAAAGAACTCTTAGAAACAGTGTTATGAATGAACAAGGAGAGCAGCATTGGCGGTCTGCTGGGAAGCACTGGCTCCTGTGGACATAGCTGATTCCCCCTCTCGTCCTCACAGCTCCATGGGCTAGGCGGGAGGCTGGCCCTCTTCAGATCTCGGGTAGAAGAGGAGGTCCCTCTTAACACCAGAGATCTTCCCCAGTACCGTGTGCCAAGAGCAGTAAAAGATGAGCTCTCTGAAGGATGCTGCCATAAAAGTAATACAAACAGGGCTGTCTTGTTAGGCATACAATGTGTCTTCCATATCGCTCCCTAAAATAATAAAACCAGAAGACAAGCGAGGACAGGGTATCCTGCTGTTCCTCCACTTTCTGTCTATATGCACAGCACTCATACACAAAAATAATAATAATAAAAATAAAATAAAAAGACATCTTAGACTTTTCCCCTTTTTAGAAAATTGTTCAGAGCGAGCATGTGCGCGTACATGCGTGTTTTGAGACAGGGTTTGTCTGGGTAGCTGTGGCTGTCCTGGGACTTGCTCTTAGACTGGGATGACCTCTCACAGAGATCCGCCTGCATCTGCCTCTGCCTCCCTAGGACTAAAGGTGTGCTCCACCACGGCATACTCTGAGCTTTGGCCACACGTCTGTCTGTGCACTGCCTGCATGTCCAATGCTCACCAAGGTCAGAAGAGGGTGCAGATCCCCTAGGACTGCAGTTACAGACCATTATGAGCTACCGTATGGGAGCTGGGAACTGAACGTAGATCTTCCAGAAGTGCAGTCAATGCTTACAGTCTGAGCCTTCTCTCCAGCCCTTTTTGGAGACATCGTTCATTGAGGAGGAAATGGGGAGAAGTGTCCCACTATTGCTAAAATCTGATCGTCAGTGGCTTTATACTCCTGCTCCTGACAGCTGGAAACATTTTGGCTGATTACTAGCATGCATATTTCCTTCTGAGTCCCTTAAAGTCAAGGTCTGTAAAGAATGTAAATTCCATGTGCCACAGTGTGTGCCTAGTGTAAATTTGCATGAAAGAAAACACCTGCTGGCCCAAACTGGCCCTTCACACCCTCCAGCTGATGTGGTTTTATTTTGTCTTTTCCTGGTCAAAGGGTCCAAGGGCCCTCTGCCCTTTCATCCAGAGGCGTGGGGAGGGGGCTGGGGAGCAGGTCTTAGCTCCACACTGGGCGGTAAGCAGTCACTGAATTTGCTAGTTAGAATTCTCGAACATGTGCGCATTCCTGCGCTGCTCTGTGTTCTCTAAGGGCTATGGTGATAGACCTTGTTCTCACTATGGAACTGAATTTCATCCTTCTTTGCAGAATGAACTGGATAATGTCTCAACACTTCTGGAAGAAGCCGAGAAGAAAGGTATTAAGTTTGCTAAGGATGCAGCTGGTCTCGAGTCTCAGCTGCAGGACACACAGGTACGCTGGAGGAGTGAGGGGTAGAGTGGGGATGTATCAGATTTTGAAACAACAGAACTTTCAGCCAGCTGAGGATGGGAATAAAATAAGCTCTGAAGTTGTGTCAGAATGTTATCTATGTGCCCAGCACGCGTGCTGAATGCATCTCTGTGATGGAGTAGCAATGAGACAAACACTGTTTCTGCATTTGGGGTGAGGGGCTCAAAATATGGGGGTAAAAGTGTCAGACAGCAGAGTAATTAAGTAAGTTACTAGGGACAAGGTCAGCATCCAGCGCAGACCCTGAGCACCCTGGTCAGTGAGCCCACAGGAGGCAGAAGCCATGTGTCACCTTGACCACATCTAAAAGCAGCAAGGACGTGGTTGCGTGTAGATTTCAGGGAAGTCAGTCAAGCTAAAAATAGGAAGGAAAAATGATCAAGGGGGTAGCTGAGACTTATCCTAAAGAGAAATGCCTGCCAAGTGCTGGGACTGAGGCAGGGGAGTGCCGAGAAAGAGATTGCAGCAGGAATCACATGTGTGGAAGGCAGTGTCACCTGGGCCTAAGCAAGAATGAATGTTTGTTAGTGTCGCTGGGTATGTCTTATCCATACGAGAGCTTTCTCTTTTATTGCATAATTGTCCAGGGCGATTTTGTTTAGTTTGGGTCTTCTGTTCCTCTGGTGGGATCGAGACTCCGTGTTTGCTGCAGGTAACCTAGACACTCACTCTTAAACCCACAGGAGCTCCTTCAGGAGGAGACTCGGCAGAAACTGAACCTGAGCAGTCGGATCCGGCAGCTGGAGGAGGAGAAGAACAGCCTTCAGGAGCAGCAGGAGGAGGAAGAGGAGGCCAGGAAGAACCTGGAGAAGCAGGTGTTGGCCCTGCAGTCCCAGGTGTGTGTCCTTTTTGGGAGCAGCAGTGCCCTAGATATGTGCAGGGACAGCGGTGGCCTGGCCACGTGGACTCTGTCTCTGCATTTGGGACAGTTAATTAGGTTAAACTAAATTAAGCTCATTACACGTTCCTTTTTCTTTGACCCAGCCAAACACTTGATAACTTCACAACCTTTACAGACAGAAGCGTGGCTTCTGTGGGGCTCCAGTACAGCTGCCATTTTACAGCTTAGCTAAGGGTTCTGTCCCAGGACTTATTTATGTTAAAGCCATACCATGCTGGTTTATAATATTGAAAACAAGTGTTTGTTCTTGAAGTGCAAAAAGCAGACAAGTTCTTACATGACCCTTGCTTCCTCACCCAAACCTAGCTGGCTGACACCAAGAAGAAAGTGGACGATGACCTGGGAACAATTGAGAGTTTGGAAGAGGTCAAAAAGAAGCTGCTGAAGGACGTGGAGGCCCTGAGCCAGCGGCTGGAGGAGAAGGTCCTGGCATATGACAAGCTGGAGAAGACCAAGAACCGGCTGCAACAGGAACTGGATGACCTGACGGTGGACCTGGACCACCAGCGCCAGATCGTCTCCAACTTGGAGAAGAAACAGAAGAAGTTTGACCAGGTGAAGGGTTGTGGGGTGTCCCAGGCCCTCAGGCGCCACATCCTGACAAGGGTCGCACTTTGGTTTTGGACAATCTGTTCTTATTTAAACACAATACATATGTATGCAGTGTTCAGAACGCATAAAAAGGAAGTGTGGGGACGCCCACTGAGTCCTGCACAGGGGAATACCAGCATGCAGGGTTCTTAGGACGAGCGCGGTCTCTGGCTTGAGAATGTCTCATTTGGGAACATGTGTGTCTATACAATGATATACTGTGGACAGGACCCAAGTGTCGACCTAAAATTCATTCATGTTTCAGAAAAGCCTGTACTTACAGCCTGTACGACGTTTTGTGTTTTGCTGGGACCTATCCCATAAGGCAGGCTGGAATTTTCCAGTTGTGGCACTGTTGGCCTTGGGGTCCTATGGATGGTCAGCCTGCGGTGCTCTTAGGCTTGGTGAGTGCGTGCTCACTGTGCTCTGCTCTCACGCAGCTGTTGGCAGAAGAGAAGGGCATCTCTGCTCGCTATGCAGAAGAGCGGGACCGGGCTGAAGCCGAGGCCAGAGAGAAAGAAACGAAAGCGCTCTCCCTGGCGCGGGCCCTTGAGGAGGCCTTGGAGGCCAAGGAGGAATTCGAGAGGCAGAACAAGCAGCTTCGAGCAGACATGGAAGACCTGATGAGCTCTAAAGATGACGTGGGGAAGAACGTAAGTCACCTGTAGTTGCAGGAGACAGAAAGTGCCTGGGACACAGGCCCATAGCAGAGGCAACTAGAGCCCTGTCCCATAGGCAGATAGGGCCCAATCTGTTCTCATTCATCTGGGCCAAGGCACATACAGCAATCTGCAGGTCTGTCTGTGTGCTGTGCACATGCCCAATGCCCTTGAGGGCAGAAGAGGGCACTGGGTCCTTTGGGACTAGACTTGGGGGTAATTGTGAGCTTCCATACGGGCTGCAAAATTGAACCCAGGTCCTCCTGAAGAGCACTCTGTTCTTTACTGCTGAGACCATCTTCCCCAGCCCCAGAGGAAGAATGCTTGCAGCAACCCTAGCAGGTAACCAGATATTGATCCTTACCCTGGCCCTCCCTGCCCCAGTTCATCCTGGCAGAGGCACCTCTCAACATGGGATTTGACATCTGCATTGTCAGTGGTTACAAACCCAGATATTCCAAGGTCCCCTGGGAGAGAGAGGGTCGTGGAGCTGAAGCACATTTCCTCCCATCCCCACCCGACCTTCCCTGTGAGACCTGAATGCTGGCCTTCAGGGTGTCAGTAGCTATCAGGACTTTAGAAATTTCTGTGTGGGGCTGGTGAGATGGCTCAGCAGTTAAGAGCACTGACTGCTCTTCTGGAGGTCATGAGTTCAAATCCCAGCAACCACATGGTGACTCACAATCATCCGTAATGAGATCTGATGCCCTCTTATGGGGTGTCTGAAAATGGCTACAGTGTACTTACATATAATAAATAAAAATAAAAAAATCTTGGGCCGGAGAGAGCAGGGCAGGAGGAAGTGGGGCTGGAGTGAGAGGGAAAAGGGAAGGGGGAAAAAATCCAAAAGGAAAAGAAAAAAAAAGAAAGAATGAATGAAATTTCCGTGTGCTCTCACATGTGTGCCTTCTCCAAGAGTCCCCGTGCTAGTTTCTTACCCAGGGCCCTTCCTCAGTATCTGACTAGCAGAGAGTTGCAGAGTAAATCTGGACCTGCAATTCAAAGGTGACATTCCCCTTGGCTCTTCTCCCAACTTGTGTTATTTTGGGGTTTTGAGGCAGGGCTTCTCTGTATAACAGCTCTAGCTACCCTGGAACTTGCTTTGTAGAACAGGCTGGCCTTGAACTCAGAGTCCACCTGCCTCTCCATCACCATGCCCTGTTTCTCCTGTTGTTAACACATGCACTGTGGCCATGCCCTGTTTTGTTGGCTTTGAGAAATGTGGCAAAGAGAGATATCGTCTGCATGGGATGGAAGCCATCTGACCATATCATAAGTGATGGAAGACGGCCCTCATCCTTCCGGGCCTTATTTGTACAGATCCATGGCCAAGAAGGCATAGCCAGGGTAGATCCAGCCATGTAAAAGTGAAGAGAAGACTGTAGTGGGTCCATAGTCATTTTCCCCAGTCACCAACACTCTCACACTCATGGTGACTGCTGAGTTACCAAACACTACTTAGCAAATGGACCTTCCTAAGTTCTGCTGCTCTCCCTGCAAAGCTAACATGATCGTAAGCCCCAAATGTGCAACAGCACATAGGTCTGCTTCAAGAGGTCAGGCTGGTTAGCTGGGACAGGGCACGGAGGTCCTCAGTACAGTTCCAGGCTCAGAAGGCTCATCTTTGGGAGGGTACTGTTCAGAGAAAGGTCAGACCTCATGGCCACGCCCTGCTTTTCAGACTACCTCCGCCTTGGGCCTTCCCACTGTGAGTGGTTTCCTCTGAGGCTCATACTCAGCCACTGCTGGGACTGTTCTAGCTTCAGAGCTGTCACTCGGCCGGGTGATCAAAACCCGTGTGACCATAGAAGTCAGAAGTGCAGGGTCAGGTCACATCTCTGATCCAAAATTCTGATGTTTCCTATGCCTTAGGTCCACGAGCTTGAGAAATCCAAGCGAGCCTTGGAGCAGCAGGTAGAGGAAATGAGGACCCAGCTGGAGGAGCTGGAGGACGAGCTCCAGGCTACTGAGGATGCCAAGCTCCGCCTGGAAGTCAACATGCAGGCCATGAAGGCCCAGTTTGAGAGGGACCTGCAAACCCGAGACGAGCAGAACGAAGAGAAGAAGCGGCTGCTGCTTAAGCAGGTGGGTGGAGGGGCCGTGGCCTTCAGAGCCGGGCTTGTGGGTTCTCACCAGCCCAGCGCTCAGCCCTGTAGTTGACACTGGGAAGCATTAGCTGCAGGAAATGTTGGATCTGGCAGTAAACGGTTTAGATTTTCTTTCTCCAATGTCACTGCTGCTTAGTTAGGCTGTCTATCAAAGGGAAGCCATCAGAGTACTCACTGTGTGAGAATCGGGAAACACCTGACCAGCAGATGGGGGTGGGGCACTGCAGATTCCCATCACCCAGATATCATGCCTCCTTAAATCACCCCACCCCCTTTGGAAGGCTGGGATCAAACCCAGGACTTTGCACATACTAGGTAAGAGCTCTACCACTGAGCCACATCCCCCCCTTAAAGGGTTCCTTAGAAAGAAAAGGGTTGATATTTAGTTTTTTGTGAGTATTTGCTTGGTTGGATGGTTGCTTGCTTGCTTGCTTGGTTTGGTTCTTGGAGACAGGGTTTCTCTATGTACTCAAACTTAGAGTTTAATCCCAAGTGCTGAGATTAAAGACATACACCACTACTGCCTGGCTTATATTTAATTTTTTAAACTTAAAAAGAATCTTCTGTTTGGGCTGGAGAGATAGCTCAAGTGGTTCAGAGCACTGGCTGCTCTGGCTGCTCTTCCAGAGATCATGAGTCCAATTCCCAGCCCACATGGTGGCTCACAACCATCTGTAATGGGATCCGATGCCCTCTTCTGGCCTATAGGTAGGCATGCATATCATATCAAATATAAACAGAACACTCATAAAATATATAAATAGATATTAAAGAATTTTATGATCTATGTTTCTGAGGTGTGTGTCTGTGTGTGTGCTTACTTTGAAAATTGATTTTGGGGGCTGGAGAGATGGCTCAGCGGTTAAGAGCACTGACTGCTCTTCCAGAGGTCCTGAGTTCAAATCCCAGCAACCACATGGTGGCTCACAACCATCCGTAATGAGATCGGATGCCCTCTTCTGGTGTGTCTGAAGACAGCTACAGTATATTCATAAATAAAATAAATAAATAAATCTTAAAAAAAAAAAAGAATTGATTTTGGATACTTTGTCCCCTGGAGTTTATGGAATCAAGTCTTGATTTATATTTAATTTTATTTTACTATTTTGGCTTCATTAACATTAACTTGATTCATTCTTTATTGTTGACTAAGTTATAGCAAACTTAGTTAAAGCCACATTTCTGGTGGCCCTGTGTCTGGGGCGGCCTGGCCTGGCTAAGGAGCTGAGCCCCTGCACTCACCTCCTGACATGCGCAGGAGCTCAGCATTGTCAGCAGCCTGACTCAGAGCTGCTCACATGTCCCACAGAGGTAACCTTCCCAAGAGCCAAAGGCCCAGGAAAGCCAGCAAGAGCTGTGTCTTTACAGTGAGTCCCCAAGCCCAGCCCACACACAGGACTTCAGCTCTAATTCTTCAAGGATAATTGTCCAAGAATTGGTTAGACGTATTTGAAAGCACACCTGAAGAATCTCAGGGCAGTTTCCGTGCCTAAAGAGCCTCCTTGCCCTGAGTGCAGCAGAGTCAGATCTGCAGCAGTCAATCAGGTGCTAAGAATCTCTCAGCACCGTGGAAGTGGCTGTCCTGTCCCTTCCCACCAGGTTGTCTGCAGGAGCAGGTGCAGCAGATCATTGGCCTCCCCTTGGAGAAGACCCTCCCCCAGGCTTCTTGGTGTCACTCAGAGAGCACCTCCCTCCCTCTCTGGTGCTGCTTCCACTGCAGTCATGACCAGTGATCTGATCAGAGCCCATACTGCAAGATCGCCTAGGTACCTACGTACACTCCTGGGAGTACGTCCTGAATGAATGGGAATGCAGGGCAGACCAGGAACTCAGGCTGACCCAGTTCCCAGTCTGGACATTTTTAGTTCATTGTTTGTGTAGGCGTTAGGATTGGATTGAAATGATAAAGAACCTTTCTCTCTCTCTCTCTGCGCCTCACACAAGGGTACAAGTAACTGTGCCCTTCAATCCAGCGGTACAGTTAAAGCTTCAAGAACGCCCCAAAATGAGCAGCCGAAGGGGTGTGTTGCTCTATCCCCAGCTCACATCTGTGTATTCAGCCTCTCCTCCTCCTGTGTCCTTAGCTGCACAGCTGCTAGCTTCCCTTTGCCAGCCTATCAAGTGGGGCTTCTGCCTGCCCTGAATCCCACGTCTGCTGAGCACATAAGTCAGACCTGGCTCCCCATATCTCTAGGGTAAGGTTAGGGTTAGGCCCGTTCCCTTGGCCTCTGGACCACTGGCCTGTGCCTTCCTGTGTCTTTCCTATCTGTTAAATCATTATCTTGTGCCGCCTGTGTTTCTGACTTAAGAGTCACCTGTACTGTGAGCCTAAGGTCTTCCTTCTTGGGTCCCCTAGTAGCTACCAGAAGGCATGGCCTATCCCATGTGGTGGTTTCCAAAACCTTCTGAACTAAGCCTAGTCCTTGAGCCTTTCTGTTAATAAGACATGGGGACTTGATGGTAACAGGGACCTCTGCAAAGTGGCAAGCTCCCCTAGCCAAAGTAGCGAGCCCAGGATAATGTAATCCGACACTGTCCTTCAGGTACGGGAGCTCGAGGCAGAGCTGGAGGATGAGCGGAAACAGCGGGCACTTGCTGTGGCTTCAAAGAAGAAGATGGAGATCGACCTGAAGGACCTGGAGGCTCAGATCGAGGCTGCGAACAAAGCCCGGGATGAAGTGATCAAGCAGCTTCGCAAACTTCAGGTAGGAATGGCAGGCTGGCCTTTGCGGGGCAGGGTTACGTGGCCTTGCTGGAACCAAGATGAAACTGTGAAGCTGGGAGAACATGCAGCACCCATCTGTCACCTTGTCACCGAGCCTAGGTTATTGGACTTGGTTTTGACATAGAACTGGGGATGGTGGCCAAGAAGGAGCATCCTTGCTGTAAGTGGTCCTGTGCCCCTAAATGCCCTTAAGCAACATGTAGCTGTCCAGCAGTATCTCCTGCACTGCTGGGAATGTAATGTTCAGACAGCTGCAAGCATCACTTTTGCTACCCAGCTGATACAGCTCTATGGCCTCGCTGAGAAGAGGAATTAATTATTCATGATAAAGGCCAGTGTGGGGTGGCCCTGTTCTTACTGACTAGGTATAGGCGCTAAAGGAAAAGGGATGTAACTGACCAAAACTTGAGAAAAATCTTTCCTTTAACTTTGTAATTCTACATCTTTATGCATGTAGTCAACAACTGTCATCTTAGCCAAAGCTCAATGACTGACAGGGCTGTGTGTGGAACAGCCACAGGATGACAAGCCACCTGACAGGAGATGCAGTGGTGACTGTTGCTTACAACTGCAGCACACATGCAAACAAAGCCTCGACAGAAACATGTCTGTGGCCAGCAGATTTATGAGCAGAGGACTCGTTTTGGTGCTTTCTCTAAAGCTAGCAAGATGGCTGAAGTTACAAGAGCTCTTGTTACCCTTGCCCAGGACCAAACCAGGTTTGGTTCCCAGCACCGACAGTGGCTCGAATCCTGCCCTCTTCTGGCCTCCAGGGGTACTGCATTCTTGTGGTACATCAGCATACAAACAGGCAATTTGAAGCTGAATACAAACTTTTATTTCAGCTTGATAATTACAAAAAAAAATTGCTCATTATGAAAAAATAATGCTGAATGTATTTACCATCTGTCTATCAGGATATTCACATGCACAGAGTCTGTGCTCGTGTCCTTTGCTTTGGGATGTTTGTCCTGACCTGGGCTCCCAGTCTATTCACACTCTCCAGTTGTGCCCTTGCACGTGGGTAGAGCTGGAGGTCAGCATCGTCCTCGGTCGTGTGGCACTTCATTTCTCCAGCTCAGTTACAGCCCAGATAAACAGCAGGCCCGCGGTAGGGCTGTTCCTAGCACTGGGGCTGCAGGCCCTCAGTCGGCTTTTGTGGGTGCTGGGGATCGAAACTTTAATCTTCATGCTTGTGTAGCAGCCACTTTAACTTTAACAGTTAACTCTCTAGCCCCTCAAACTGTGCTTTTGATTTACTTGATTGGCATTTTTTTAACTGACTAATTAATGTAGTTAAGGTTTCTGTTTTAGGTTTTTTTTTTTTTTAATTTTTTTTATTTATTTATTATATGTAAGTACACTGTAGCTGTCTTCAGACACCCCACAAGAGGGCATCAGATATCATTACAGATGGTTGTTAGCCACCATGTGGTTGCTGGGATTTGAACTCATGACCTCTGGAAGAGCAGTCAGTGCTCTTAACCACTGAGCCATCTCACCAGCCCCGTAGTTAAGGTTTCTATTGCTACAAAGAAACACCATGACCAAAAAGCAAGCTGGGGAAGAAAGGGTTTATTGTACTTACACTTCCATATTGCTGTTCATCAAAGGTAATCAGGGCAGGAAGCAGGAGCTAAAGCAGAGGCCATGGAGGAGTGCTGCTTGCTGGCTTGCTCCCCATGGCTTGCTCAGCCTTTCTTATAGAACCCAGGACCACCAGCTCAGGGGTGGCCCCACCCTCAATGGGCTGGGCCCTCCCACACTGATCACTAATGGAGAAAATACCTTACAGCCTGATGTTACAGAGGCATTTCCTCAACTGAGGCTCCGTCCTCTCTGGTAACTAGCTTGTGTCAAGCTGATACAAAACCAGCCAGTACATTAATGGCACTGAACGTCTTTCCGTGCACACTCCACAACATCTTTACAGGAGAAAAACGGAAACGTCATGGGATCTGCTTATGCATCTTTTCAGTTGCACTGTCTTTTACTGATTTAGTTGAAACACTGCGATTTTGTATTTACTCTGGCTGTAGTTGTCAATGGTCTATCTTGTGGTTTGTTTTTGGGTTTCTCATGTGTGGAGCACTGCCATAGCACATCTGTGAACTGAGGGAAGACTGAAGTCATTTCTCTCCTGCCTTTGCATGGAGTGTGAGGCAAGCTGGTTGACTTGGGGACCCTGATCTTCGTTTCCCTTCTGTGTTTGTAAAGCCACCTGATGATCTGAGGTCAAAGACTTTCCTAGGTTTGTTTCTAAGACTCTCATGCTTCCAACTCGGACGGTTTTGACACATACTGAATTTTTGTTAGGTGGCTTTAGATGCAGAAATGGCTTCAGTCTTCTGGACAGGCACAGCCAGTTGTCCAGACCCCATCTGTTGAGTGTTGCCCCGCACTGGATCATCTTGGCAAACTACTGGTATCTATTTCTGGGCTTTCAATCCTATTGATCTGTATTCCTGTCCTGTATACCTGCCTCGCAGTTTTGATTAGTGTAGGTTCTACCACATTTTAAAATTAGAAGTATAGTTGGTCAAGGTTCATTCTTTTTCAAGATTGGCAATTCTGTATGGATTTTAGGATTAGCTTTTATTTATTTATTTATTTATTTATTTACTTATACATATATATGCAAAAATAAAACAGTCTTGGATTTCTAATTGTTGAGTGCAGCTCAATTTGTCTCATTAATTCCTCTAGTCATTCACTTCTTGCTACGTATATGTATCTTTAATTTCTGACATTTATAGTCGTCAAGTGTATGCATTTGTCACATCTTTTACATTTGTGCCTAGCTATATACTTAGTTAACCTTGCTTAATTTTGAGTGCAGCTTCTGTCTATTCATCCACCTTGTTTCTATCAATCTTTTTGTAAAACATTATATATATAGCATTCTGCCTGCATGTATGCCTGCAGGCCAGAAGAGGGCACCAGATCTCCTAGATGGTTGTGTGCCAAGATGTGGTTGCTGGGAATTGATCTCAGGACCTCTGGAGGAGCAGACAATGCTCGTAACTGCTGAGCCATCTCTAGCCTCTGTACCTATCAGTCCTGCTGAAGACATTTACTAGCTGTGATGGCTTTTGGTGGCTTAAGATTCCCTAAGTGAAGATCATGCCATCAGCCCCCTTTGCTTATTCCCTCCTTGAGTTGGCTTCTTGTTGTCAAATTACCTGGGCTGGACTCTGCTCTTCAGGATTAAGAAGAGACTGAGACTGGACATCCCTATTTGATGATCTGTCAGGGGAAACATACAAATTAAAAGCTTCATTTTTCTTCACAGCTTATTGAGTGTTTTTATAATGAAAAGGTGATTATATCAAATGCCACTTCTGCAGCCAATGAGGTGATATGATTGTATTAATGTGCTTGTCACAGGACAGGTGACACACTTGGTCATGCTATAGACTCCATTCCACTCCAGCACTGGTTTGCTCCTGTTGAGGGATGGGATATCAGCCTTTTACTTCTGTGTCCTTTTTACCATGAAACAATACTGAGAATAAAATTACTCCCTAAAAGGCCTTTCTTATTTAACCTCAGGCACAGATGAAGGATTACCAGCGTGAACTAGAAGAAGCTCGAACATCTAGAGATGAGATTTTTGCTCAATCCAAAGAAAGTGAAAAGAAACTGAAGAGTCTAGAAGCAGAAATCCTTCAGTTGCAAGAGGTATCTTTATTGGTCACCCATGTGTTCAGTAAGCGCTTGTCCTTAGAGTCACTCTGAGACTAGAGGAAATGTGTTTTATGTGACTTCAGTTCAGCAGCACTGCTAGCGTGTTGTCACTTGCTCGTGTGTATTCTTTTATGTGGCTAAAGGCAGAACAGCTGATTAGTAAGACAGCCTTCTAGAATTTGCTCCCCTGAGAGAAAGGAGAGATCATTATTTAAGCAGTAAGATGGGTGAGCCCTGTCCAGGGACGGTTATTGTTTCACACAGAAGTGCTGTCCCCTTACAGAAAGAGACATGTTTTGTTGATTCTGGAGCAGAACATCTTTTTTTTTTTTTTTTGGTTTTTCGAGACAGGGTTTCTCTGTGTAGCCCTGGCTGTCCTGGAACTCACTCTGTAGACCAGGCTGGCCTCAGAAATCCACCTGCCTCTGCCTCCCAAGTGCTGGGAATAAAGGCGTGCGCCACCCCCGCCCGGCTGGAGCAGAACATCTTAAGTACTTTCCACTCACCCTTTACTAAGGCCCTGTCATACGTAGAGGGCAGGATAGAATTCTACCCGACTCCTAAAGGGCATTTCTCTATAAATTTTCGAGATCTTCTCAAAAGATAATAACCCAAAATGTTGGCTTGACAACAGTTCCGTGAGAAATTGCCAGCACAGGCTACAGCAGCTGCTGAGATCCTGTCAGTCAGGGAGAGGCTGATAAAAGGAACAGAGAAATGAAAACTGGACCAGACATGGAGCAGAGCCCAGGATAACCTGAATGCTAGCTTTTGGTCGCCTTGAAGGAGCTGTGATTTGGTGTGGCCTTTGTCTCTGTGGGGTTCAGAGTTGAATCTTGTGCTCCATGATTGTAAGGAACATACGAGGATGGCGGGATATAGCCGCTCCACAAGTGACAGTGAAGTGCTTCCTTTGTGGCCTTTGTTTAACCGGTCTGGTAGACATCTAGTCTCAACACTAAGCCAGCCTCCTTCCTTATAGGGGATTGTTGTTTGGTTATGTGGAAAGGTTGGGGGAATGACAATGACCAGAGCCTAACTCAGTTTAAACTCATTCAGGAGCTGGCCTCATCTGAGCGAGCCCGCAGACACGCAGAGCAGGAGCGAGATGAGCTGGCTGATGAGATCGCCAACAGCGCCTCTGGAAAGTGAGTCTCCCTCCGGGAAAATGGCATGGGTGTCGCGGAAGCAGTAGCGTTCAGCCTCCCCTCTGAGCAAGCATGGCACTCTGCCCTCAAGCATGTGCAGTTGCAATGGCGCTCTGCCCTCAAGCATGTGCAGTTGCACAGGCGGGGCACAGTCACCTGACATCTAAGAATAAGTGGGCTTGCTCATCTCTTCAGGCCTAAAAGGATGACCACAAGTCTGGGCCACCTCAGCCACTGCCTGTCACACATAGGACAACACATTCACACACCCATCACACACAGGCCACACATGCATGTACACCTGTGCCAGTACTGACGGCCTTACAGAGTAGACATCCACAGATTGCACTCACACGACACTTGGCCACCTCCCTTTCAGATCCAGTAGCTTGGCAAAGCTTCCTTACAATCTTCCTCAGAATTTTTTTTTTTCTTTAAGATTTCTTTTGCCCAGTTAAGTTGCTTTCTCCTGGGAATGGTGGAACATCATTAGAGTTCATGCCAGTGACTACGGGGTCTCACCTAAGATCCTGGCTGAATTCTAGAGGCAGAGTTAGCAACCGAGAGGTTCACTAGGAAGTCACCAGAGTGGTTCAGAGGACAGTGCCAGGACCAGGAAGAAAGATACAGGCAGGGCTCCTCCAGGGATGAGGGACAGATAGATGCAGGGACTAATCAGGAGCAATGCTGCTCACAGTTCTCACGCTGTGCTCTGTGCTCTGCCCTGCTGTGCCTAGGTCTGCGCTGCTGGACGAGAAGCGGCGCCTGGAAGCCCGGATCGCACAGCTAGAGGAGGAGCTGGAGGAGGAGCAGAGCAACATGGAGCTGCTCAATGACCGCTTCCGCAAGACCACGCTGCAGGTGCGTGCAGCCTGGCCGGGGCAGCTGCTCTGCCCGCCTCTGTACAGCCACAGCGTAGCTCAACTCTCTCCCTTCTAGGTGGACACACTGAACACAGAGTTGGCAGCAGAGCGCAGCGCTGCCCAGAAGAGTGACAATGCCCGCCAGCAGCTGGAGCGACAAAACAAGGAGCTGAAGGCCAAGCTACAGGAGCTGGAGGGGGCGGTCAAGTCCAAGTTCAAGGCCACCATCTCAGCCCTGGAAGCCAAGATTGGGCAGCTGGAGGAGCAGCTTGAGCAGGAAGCCAAGTAAGATGTTCTTGCCGGCCATTTCATCACACAGATGTGCCCTCACTCACAGGAGCACCCAGTGCAAGGGGGTGTACTAATGCAGGAGGCAGAGGATCTGTGAGCTGGGAGAGGTGGGGGTGGGGGGCTCAGCTCTGCTGGAAGCCAGCATACTGCCCTGCCCTGTGACTGACTTCCTTGCACCAGCATCTTTATGGACCCACTACAGACTTCCAGCAGACAGGCAGGCAGACACACACACACACACACACACACACACCCCGTCTGACAGTGTCCATCTCACACACACCAAAAGGAAGCAAAGCATTATACAGGACAGATGAGCAGGCAGCTGCAGCAGCTCACAGACCCACCTTGTTGGGGAATATGGGACCCAGAAATGCAGGACCTGGGATGAGTTCAGCATCTTCCTAACCCTGCAATCCCAGTACTACGTTCCTACCCCTCCTTGCACTCCGCTGGGTAGGAGTGTCTGAAGTGTCATCAGTGAGGTAGACAGTTAAGGCATTCGCTCACGAGGGAGGTTTAAAGTCGCCCTTTCACCTGACCCTACCAGACCCGGATCCAGCTAGGAAGGAAGCTTTCTGTCCTCAGGGACCGTCCGTGTTAACGTCCTCTAATGGGCAGCAGTCCCAGGCACCAGTGTGGTGGTTATCTCACTGCCGTTCCCGCTGGCTCTGGCAGCCCCCAGCATTAGTAGCTCTCAATCTGAGGCAGTCACTCCATACATTGGGTGTTTGTTGCATGATAACCATGTCTGTTTCAAATGACTGATGTGCACGTGGCATATGCTGTTCTTGTCACTCAGTAGCTGTGTGCACAGGAACAAATGCTGTGTTGCCACTGAGGGACACACTGAAAGACAATCCCTGCTTCAGGCTTCTGGGAGGTCTAAAAGGGCTTGCCAGTATGTGTCATTTTCCAAAGAAAAAGAACTCCAAAAATATTTCCCTATTTAAAATATAATTAATTTCAAGTCTTAAAACTACTTTGGTCACTTTGACAGGGAACGAGCAGCTGCCAACAAACTAGTCCGTCGAACAGAGAAGAAACTGAAAGAAATCTTCATGCAGGTTGAAGACGAACGCCGGCATGCAGATCAGTATAAGGAGCAGGTAGGAGGCGGTGGGGCGGGGCGGGGCTGAGGCCACCACCCTGAGAATGTCAAGCAAGCAAGTCAGAGTTAGGAAACTCTTGGAAACTCTTAATTAAGCATTTCGACTGCCATGCAGCAATGCAGCACCCGTGTTCCCACCAGTTCAATGGGAAAGGGAGTCAGCGGGGCTTTGAGGTGTGAGCCCTGGGCTGGATTTTAAAGTTACATTCCGCTTCCTCCACTAAACTACTTCACATGCAAACAGGCTTCTCCCAGTTTCCCTCCTGTGCCTTGAATAATAGGTCTTGGGTGCAGTGAGCATCAAGAAACTGGATGGAAGCTATTTGGGAAATGGTAAACAACAGTAGAGACCGGGGATATGTGAAGGGCATTTACCCACATGGACAAAACCCTGATACCAGACGCACAGTACGGAAGGGCTCACCCCACAGTGACATGCCTTCGATCAAGACCAGCCTGGGCTATAAAAGACCCTGTCTCAAGACAGGCACACCCCTTGCCTGCAGCCTGTCCATGCCTCCCTCCTGATGATTCGTTGACTTTGGCCCAGTCCCTCAGGGCCTTTGCCTTCCCTACTTGCCAGGCAAGTGGCAACTACACCCACTGAGGCAGTAGCCAGTCCCTGCAAGTTTAGGAACAAAGGGGCCACAGTTAGATTCTTAAGAGGTGAGAGCATACTGCACTCTCGCAGACTGGCTGTGTGGAACAGCCATGCTCCTGGACAGTACCCTGTCCAGACTGCTAGCCTTCTGCACAGCCCCGTCCGTCATGTGTGGGGATGGAAAACTGGTTTGTTTTCACAGGTAAAGCAGTTTGGAGTTTCTGATTGTGTAGCTTGCTCTGTAAATACTGGCTTTACTAAGTAAGGCAAGAGGAAGAGCCTTAGAGCAGACCAAAAATGTGTGTGTCTGTGTGGTGTGTGTGTGTGTCACTCAAGATGTCACAGAGCACACTGACCCTCCAGGTCATCTGACCCTGGATTCTCTGTTTGCTTTTCATTCATGAAACTCCCCAAGATGGAGAAGGCCAATGCCAGGATGAAGCAGCTTAAACGCCAACTGGAAGAAGCTGAGGAAGAGGCTACACGTGCCAATGCATCTCGGCGTAAACTCCAAAGGGAACTGGACGATGCCACGGAGGCCAACGAGGGCCTGAGCCGCGAGGTCAGCACTCTCAAGAACAGGCTCAGGTAAGTGTTCGGTGAGCTGTGGAGAGCTGGCAGGCTTCATGTGTGGAAGCTGTCCTCTGGCATCCCCACAGTCAAGGCACGTGATGTTTACAGAAGGCAGACATTCAGGATCCACGGCCTCTCTCAAGCAGGGCACGAGCTCCCAGATCGACCTGACCCTCAGCCCTCCGCACTCCTCTTTGTCCAGTGAGGGAGCAAAGCATGGCAGAGTAAAACATATACACACATTTGCCAGCAAAGCCAGTGAGGCAACATAGGCCTCTGTCCTCTGGGCAAAGGCTGCTGTCCTGCTTGTGTGGCCAGGAAACTGAGACTCTGGTTTTAAAGGGCTGTACAATACACAAACAACCTTAGCTTCAGGGAAGGCTGTCAGAGAGGTAGAGCTTTCCCCCAACTTGTCTTCATTACTGTGTCGGCCATGTTCTCGTGCACCGTGGGGGGAAATGATGGGGTAGAAAAGCTACCCACCGAGGCCATGATGCCCCAGACGGGGTAGAAGGTAGAGAAGGAGCCTTGTTTAACCCTTGTTGAACCCAGCAGCCTCATGGTCTTGTCCATTTCTCTCGCAGGCGGGGAGGCCCAATCAGCTTTTCTTCAAGCCGATCTGGCCGGCGCCAGCTGCACATTGAGGGGGCATCGCTAGAGCTGTCAGATGATGACACAGAAAGTAAGACCAGTGATGTCAATGACACACAGCCACCCCAATCAGAATAGGCGCAGGAGGTCAGAGGCGATGCTGAGAACAGGCTGGAACTCAGCCCAGCACCAGTCTGCTTGAGCCCTGCACTCACTCGGGAATGGCAAGCTCCCAGAATCCTACAGGAAAGTCAACTGTGTCTTAAGGCTCTGCAGCCTGCGCAGACCATATCATGCTTCAGACTAGGTACAGTTGCCCCTTTTATATATACACCTCCACAAGACATGCGTATTAAACAGACTGTCTCATCTCCATATATTCATCAAGATACCATTTTATGACGCGTTAAGAAGAGCGAACGTTTTTGAAACAAACTCCAGACCCTTTGTTGCCAGTGGCTGGGCCGTGGGGTTGCCCCGGGACCGATGCTCAGTTGCTCTGCATGCTGTGTCCTACCGACAGGTACCTTAGTTCTGTTCATGTGGCCCTGACCCTTCCTTCAACCACACCCTGTCTCTTAGAACATTGTGAACCTAACCTGCACTTGTGTCTCTCATTTCCTGTGAATAGTGATCACTGTCTCAGTGAGCAAACTGGGAGAGGGGCTTTGGCGGCTTAGGAGGGGTGGTCTTGGATTGGGGAAACAGCATCCATTTGGAGTTATCCTGCCCATCTCCCAAGGGGTGACCTTGCCCCTCAAATTTTATGGTGTCCCCACCATCTCATGTGAATAGTCCTAGAGCTCTGTGCACAGAAAGGACAGTGGCCACAACACAGAAGGTGCCCCGGGTGGCAGCCATCACAGTGGCTTCCGGGTAGTCTCCTGAGTGTGTGGCTTGATGATGCCCTCAGTTGAGGTGTGAGCCTCTGTGACCCTTGGGGTGCTCGCAGAAGGCCTCTCCAACCAGTCAGGCCCTCTTGCAAATTCAGCCACTGCTTTGAGCCCAAAACGGGAATATTAGTTTTGTGTCGGAGGTGTGTTCTAAGTTTGTCAATGAGGCTATAGGGCCTCAAGAACAGATGCCATCTGCCTGAATGTTGACATGCCAGCGGGCGTGTGACCCTTCATTTTCCCTTTCCCTTCCTTTGGACAGTGTTACAATGAACACTTAGCATTCTGTTTTTGGTTGATAGTTGAGCAAACTGACATTACAGAAAGTGCCTTAGACACTACAGTACTAAGACAATGTTAAATATATTATTTGCCTCTATAACAACTTAATGTATTAAGTTTTGACTGTGCTTCATATCATGTACCTCTCTAGTGAAGTAGTATAAACAAACATTCAGTGACAGCAAATCAGTGTTAATGACAAGCCCCGACCCGTGGCAATGTGCTTGAAAACGCGGACCTTTTGGGTTAAAAGCTTTAACATCTGTGAGGAAGAATTGGTCACATGGGTTTGGAATCTTTGATTTCCCCTGTATGAATTGTACTGGCTGTTGACCACCAGACACCTGACTGCAAATATCTTTTCTTGTACTCCCATATTTCTAGACAATGATTTTTGTAAGACAATAAATTTATTCATTATAGATATTTGCGCCTGCTCTGTTTACTTGGAGGAAAAAGCACCCATTGAGAACAAACAGACCTCAATAAACAAGAATAATCATGTGAACATGGAATCTGCTTCCGCACCTTCTGTTGTTGGTTTCCCATCTGTGACCTGACTGGAGGGGGATCACACGCCTGAACCAAGCACACCAGGGTGGGCTCTCCCAGAAACAGCAAATGGTCAACACCTGAAGGCAGGGGACAATGTAGGAGTGTTTGACCCAGTCACTGAAGACTAGACTAGGTTAGAACATTTTTAAGGAATACCAAAATTTGGGATTGCATGTTTATACAGGATGTGTGCAGGAAACAAATGGAGAGGAGCCACTGGCTCCCCACAAGCAACCTTTCTGGTGTCTACTGTCTGGGATTGCAAAGAAACCCCAGGGAAGCATGCAGTGAGCGCACACCCTAGCTGTATTTAGGCCTCTTACAACACAAGGGCATAGGAAACCCGTCCGGACCATGGGAGAAGAAGGGTGGCTGGTGGGATAGCACTCCAGACAGGTTTCACCTTTGCAGCCATATCCTAGAGCTCGGATGGAGAAGCCTGTTTGTCTCAATCCTTCTTTCCTCCTGTCTGGCCTGACTGGTATGTCAGCTTTTCAACAACTCAGCCTGCCAGGAGAAACAGATGCTGTGGACCAAGACCAGTTCCTGATTCCACAAAGATGCTAAGTTGAAGGAACCATTGATCGCTAAACAATTCCTCCCTCTGTAGTCAAGTGTAGTCTGAAAACTCTACTGGACAAGGCATCCTTACACACACTGTAACCGCAGCACTGAACCAATTCCTGGCTTGATGGCAGACTTCCAACATCCTGATACCAGGAAGACTCCAGGACCTCTGCTTCTCATCAGTTTCCTCCATGGCCTGAACATTAGCTAAGCTGTCCTTCTAGCCAACAGCCCTTTTGCTCTGGTTTGACTGACCCACAGCTGGACCCAATACTACTGAGAGACAGATGTTAAATACAAAGGAAGACCGCTAGAAACCAAGCTCTCCTGCCTCAGGCTTGCCCCCACCTCCCACACAGAAACAAATCAGAATGGCTATACATTAGACTCTCCCCACAGCCCCAACAGGCCTGAGAAGAAAGCCTGTGGCCACCGTCATCCCCACAGGCTGCCTGGTTCCTCTGCTTTCCTACCTTCCTGAGACACTAAGAACAGTCTCCTCCAGTCTCCACTAAAAGGCTGTCCTAGATCAGCTAAGGACCAGAGCCTACAGTCTACTCCTGACCAGTCAAATAGCTGTCAGGAATGTGACATGAAGCTATGGAAGGGTATGTTTACTTCACAGTGTTGGTCAATACTAGCAACCTATGGACTGGATATTACATTCTCTATGTGCTATGCCAAGAAGGAAGCCCAGATCCTTCAAGCCCTGTGAGGCTAGAAATTCAGTCTGACACAGCAGTGTGGCCTTCACTTGTTTTCAAAGTAGGACAATCAAGGAGCTCCATCCCAGCTGACTGGGATGATATTGCTGGTCTAGATTCTAAAATGCCCAAAATCTCACACGACTCAGCCACTGTCAGTAGGTGGCACTTGAGATGTGGCTGTCACTGCCTGACTCATGATAATAAGGATCAGCATCAAAATTTGCAATAACGGCTGTCAGCCACTTAGGAGAAAATTCTGGAAATGACAGTGAAATGTACCTCTCAGAAATGCGACATTAACACCATAGCACAAAGGATGCTGATTCTGCTTGGGAAAATCCAAACAAGGGCAACTCTGGGTCAGAAGAATGATTCAGAACGCAGGCCCACAGTCAAGTTCTAGGCATCTCTCATCCTTCTCATGGTATACGAACTGTGACAGGATTAGAAATGCCAGGTGTGGCGAGCCAGCCACACCTTTAACCCTAGCACCAGGGAAGCCAGGGCTATGCACCTACCAAGAACACAAATCTTTCTGCAGACAGTCAAAGCTTTCAGTAATATTAAAAGTATAAGTGGGGGCTGGAGAGACAGCTCAGTGGTTAAGAACACTGCTGCTCTTCCAGAAGACCCAGGTTTGATTCCCAGCACCTGCATGGTGGCTCACAACCATCTAACTCCAGACCCAAGGAATCTGAAACCCTTTTCTGACTTCCAAGAACACCAGGCATGTATATAATGCACATACACACATGCAGGCAAAACACCCACACGGAAAATAACAGCATTTTAGTAAAGGTCTCAGTGATAAGCATTTCCACAGTTCTGTCTCACTGTTCTCAACGGAGAAGGGGCATCTCCTAACAGTGGTGTCTCAGGGTCTGCAAAATGGCTCTCTCATGAGTCCAGGGCCAGGGACATATGGAAAGCTGTTTTGATATTCCCTGGGATGGAGTGGGTTGGAACGGCCACATCACCTGCCTCTCAGCACAAGTCTCAGGCCAACTTATATAGTAAAAGAAAATCGGTGTTATTACTTTGGCTGATTTATCTTTGATCAATTTGGGCAACCTTGGAGGCAATTTTAAAATCTGGAGAGTAAGTCACCCACACTTTCCATCCCTTGATTTGTTTAAACTGGAGGTGTTGCTGCTTGTAAGTTTTCCTCCTACTGATTACGTCAGCACTGTCTGGCTGCTATCTGTAATGCTAAACCATCCGACCGTCCCCTGCCACCAGACACTGAAGTTTACCGTATTCTTAATATCGTGGGGTAATAACCCCAAAGTAAGCTTTTGTAGCTACCACGCTGTAAGGCTTGGAGGATAACATAAAATGATGTAAGAACAGCTCTTCCCTATCACACAGGAATCAGTAAATATTCTAACTTTTTTTCTAGCTAAAACTTACGAACAACACATGTTTCCTAGCTCCAATCTCTAGTGCAGCAAGCAGCGGGGTTTGCCACTGAGCCTCACTCACTCCTCCTCACAGGCGTAACCCCATGACCACAATCCAGGCAGGACTCTACCTACTGCATGTTAGCGGAGATGGCGGTCGAGCATGGCACCTGCTTACGCCCAGTCAGTGAAAAGTTTAAACTTTGTTCCGCTGGGTCACGTCTGCCTCAGTCAGGGAAGGCTTCCTAAAGAGCTGACAGGAAATGCTAGCAGAAATCCTGTGGGTGCAGACGAACAGCAGGACAAAGAATCATATAAAAGCACAAATCCCATTTGGTCCCCAACACAGGTGCTAAGAGATTGTTGCTTGTTTCTGCATGTGCCTCTTCAAGCCAGGCACAGTGAATCACAGCTATCAAATCTCAGGGCTCAGGAGGCTGAGGCAGGAGGACTGCCCCAGGTCACACTATACTACCGTTTGGAAAGAGAGCACAACAGAAAAAGATAAGTCCTATGGCCAGTCCTGGCCTTGCTCTAAGCTAGCCTTTCTGCAAACTGGGGGGCAAGTGCACACCCCTACCCCTGACCCCACAGTAGGTTTCGAGGCTGCTGACTTAGTAGTTCCTAGTTATTCTGAGCCAAGAAGTGGGACCCTGTCTTCTACTTGTTGAGGAAGACATTGAATGGGGGTGGGGGAGTGTGGATTAGCACTTCCAAGAGAGAAGGTTTCCACAGACCCAACAGACCAAGCTCATCAAATTCTTAGTCCAGAGGATTCAACAACAGCTGGGCCACAGGCACCTACCAGGAGAACGGGCACTCAGGCAACTATCAGAGTCAAGACTTAAGCCAGCAAGTACAAAGTATCCTGAACCATCCATCTCACAGGGTGCTAAAGAAGAGCTCTCCCAAGCAGTCTCCACATGGGTCACGTGCAGAGAGAGGACAACTACAAGCCTGTTAAAGACAACTAACTGACTGGACATCTTCGCAGCAAGAGCCAGAAAGTAAGTGTAACACACTGCTGCCTTGGCAGACCTGGACCCAAAGCAACAGTAGCATCCCTACCTACCTCCTCTCCTTCGTCAACCCACGAACAGCAGCAGACAGAGCAGTCTGAGGAAGTCCATGGGTACAAAGCCTCATAAAACCTTAAAAATCCCTTGAGGCCAGAATAAGGGACTCAGTCTCACCTGAGTCCAGCAAAGGAGTCTGCTGAGTATCTTTTAGGCCTTGGGATCCCACATAAACAAAAGTCTGCTAACTGCTCAAACTCTGACCTAATCCATCCTGCCAAAGGCAGTTTGGGAGAAGCCAAAGCAGTGAGACAGGATAGACTATCTTCTATTCAGGGCACATGTGGCTACCAGTGCCTCCTGGTGAGTCAGCCTAGGACAAAATCTCTTAAGAACAAACAATAAAGATATTGTTGTCATCTGTTAACAGAAAGTTTGAGGGCTAGCTTGTTTCCAATTCACTTAGGAGTCAGACTTCCTTAACTTTGGTTTTGCTCACTTGGTTTTGTTCCTGTTCTATGGTTTGCCTTGAGGGGTGAGGGTGGAGACGGGGTGACTACACATACTTCTGGCTGTCCTGGAACTCACTAGGTAGAGCAGGATAGCCTCGAACTTGAACTCAGAAATCCACCTACCTATAGACCACACTCAGCACAGTTTTAAGCAGGCAGGGTTC
This sequence comes from Grammomys surdaster, assembly GCF_004785775.1. Lineage (NCBI taxonomy): Eukaryota > Metazoa > Chordata > Mammalia > Rodentia > Muridae > Grammomys > Grammomys surdaster. The sequence goes on from NW_021604783.1 coordinate 2,444,859, forward strand.
AGAACACAGCACACTCATATACACCCCACTGTACAGTTTCTTCAACATGGCATCTGGAACTTTGCTACCAAACACGCGGAATTTCTCTCACTCGCTAACATCAACCCAGGGAAAGGCATGTGAGGAGAAACCCGTGTCCGCGTAACGTCTCTAACCGCAGCACTGCTGACAAACAATGTAGTATGCAGTGCAGCTGGAAGACCAGCTCCTGGGCCCACGAAGGTACTCCATGGCGAGCCCACCAGTCCTGCTATCCTGTGGGGCCTGGACCATTCTCCGGCTGCCCCTGGAAATGGTACAAGACTAGAAACGTACTGACTACAGTCTCCTGTGGCCTCAATCTTCTGTCTCATTCCCTCTCTCTTCTCCATCACATCCACGTGGGAGAAGAGGCACTGAACTGCCTGTGTCGTCTCTCTCATGGGACAGCAGGAACCAAATAAAGCAATCTCGACTCTTTTTTTTTTTCTGTGAAATTTATTGTTTCCACATTAAAAGATTTTTTTTGGAGGGAAGTATCTTCTTTTAACATGATGATCCTATACGGCTGCCCAGAGTAGGACACCATCTTAAGTCACTAACATGCCGTACGAGTCTGAATAAATAAAAGCTACAAAGCCCAAGTTATATACAAATATCTTAGGCAATAATGTTTACAAACCTATGTACAAGAAAACAAATGTAAACAGTAAGTGCAGCATGAGAATAATCAAAGGGACAAGGGACAAACACCTCTAGCCAGTCTGCCCCCAAGAGCTGGCACCAGCAGCCCCAGAATCAGGCCCCTCAACCCTTCCCAATGCAAGTGGACGGACCTTCAGAGGAGAGAACAAAAATGCTCTGAGAGATGTCATTGAACTGAGGGCCTGGAAAGCTGGCGAGGTGGTTGCCACCTGCCTCCTGAGTCTGAGGCACAGAGGAGAGGGCAACACAGAGGCCCAGCCCTGGAGTGCCCATGTCCCAGCTGCCCCTGCCTCCTGCAGCTCAGACAGGCATCTCGCTGCTTTGAGAAACAAGCAATGGAATGGACTGCTTACATAAAGTCAGAAGGTACAGACAATGTTCCATAATTCAGAGACGTTCCTGACTGCCAGAAACAGGCCTGAACTGCAGGGGTGAGGCTGGGGACACATGATTGTGAGCACTGAAGACGCTTGGCAGGAGCTTAGGTCTTATCAACCTGATTGAGGGGAACGTCTAGAAGATCTGCAATGTCCTAAACACAACTAAATCCTATCAGCACAGCAAAACGGGGCTGAGGCAGATGTGATGAACGGGTACTTCCACATCCAGTGATCGAGTGACACACATGTGTATCACCTGGGACCCACAAAAGTGCAATCATGTGAAACCAACGGCACTACGGCGAGAAGAGAAAATAGCCAGTATTGATATCGCGCAGAGTCCTGGGGCTGGGCAGGGCCCAGCAGCCGCCACTGCATGCAGCCTGCCCTCTGCCAGCGGTGAAGAGGCGGACAGAGGGGCACAGGGCTGTACCCAGGCACCAAGGGACGAGGCGTAGGTGTCCTGGGCTGCTGGAAGAGGGCAGGGGCCCACCTGGAGGCCGGGCACTCACACACTGAGAGGCAGCATACCCGGTGCTGACGATGGGCGTGAGGAGCCCAGCCCAGGAGGAGGAGGAGCTGGATCAAAGCCGTTTACTGCCCTGTGGGGAGACCAAAATACCAAGGGAAGAAGAAAAGAAAAAAGAGGCTCATTTAGAATCACTCTTCACATAGGAAACTTAGCTGCTTTCTGTAACTAGTCCTCTTCCTCACCCACAGTAGGATCCCAACTACTCAAAGCACTGGAGCATGGCTAGTCCTCAGTCCTGGGGTACTGAGACCATGGACACCTTTCTATGTAACTTTGCCATATGGGCCACTGAAAACACAATTTTGATTTTGTTTTTAACCATTAAAAGGTCTAAATGTCTGGCAATAGAGAGCTTGTTAAATAATTATACAGCAAAACAATGAGATATAAAAACAACTATTAAGAATGTATTCTATAGTACTTTTACAGGAAAATATCCAGAATGTATTTAATGATATTAGGAAAAACAGGCAGGCTACCTAAACTGCTTATGTTCAGTGTGATGTTTAAAAGAAAAGAGCGGGGCGGTAGTGGTGCACGCCTTTAACCCCAGCACTCGGGAGGCAGAGGCAGGCTGGTCTCTGTGAGTTCAAGGACAGCCTGGTCTACAGAGAGAGTTTCAGGACAGCCAGGACTTCATGAAGGAACCCTGTCTTGAAAAACAAAACAAACCCCTCCCAAAAACAAAAGAGAAAATGCGAGCAGTGTACAGCCTAGGTTCTATTCTATTCTAGCCTTTTACAGACACTATGATCTATGGGGTTAAGTCTAGAATGAATACAGATGCATACACACACGTAAATATATAATGGACTATATATACATATTATATATACATATATAGTCATCTATACAATAGGAGAAAATTTTAACAAAATGTGTTCTCTGAGTTGTAGATATTACTGGTTTATAATTTATTATGTTATAAACCAATTCCAATACAAGTTTCTCAAGGTGGAAAAAAAAATTAATGCTTAGCAAGCAAAGCCAGACAAGAAAAATTGTTGTTTCTTAAACACAGCAACCCAGCTCCACAGAAGGGCCAGCATCCAGGCACACCCAGCAAGGTGGGGGGCACCCCCAAATCCACCCGCCAGCATGCAGCCACAAGAAGCATGAGGAGAAAGGAAAGGGTAAGACACAAGACCTCTCAGGAGGCAACTCAGCCTTTCTAGTCTAAGACACTCGGTAGGAGAATCCACCCCATTAGTGACTCTGAGGGGCCACAATGCATCGTTCTTGCCCAACATTGTCCCCACTTCCAAGGAGCGGAATACAGACTCACAAGGAGACATTCTCTAAATGCAAAGACCGCTGGTTCATAAGCAGTCACCAATGGCACACACAAACAGACATGCAGAGGAACTTGACAGCAAACAAGAGTTCGTGTTTCAAGAGACTGAACATAGCCCATATTTGAAATCTGCATTAAGCCATACACAGAAACCAATAGCAGCAGGATACACCCTGCTCCAGCCCCGTTCCTTGTTCTACTTCCATGCTCAGCAGCAGAGTTCTCTCTTTGCCTGTGCTCCTCCTCCAAGGTCCAGGGCAGTCTGCCTGCCTGTGCAGTGCTTGCCTCAGAATGCCATCTGTCAACTGCCTGTATAGACCTGAGTAGCTTCGGACGCCCTCGACCACCACACAAAGAACTACATGGGAGACCTAGTGTCCAACACATGAACCTCCAATTCCTGTCCTCAGGTACACAGCAGAAAGCCCACAACTCGTCAAACGGGCACACTGTAGGTTGTCAAGAGTTTGTCATATGGTCTGCTGGGGTATGCAAAAGCAGCAGCCACAAGGACAGTTCTTCACATAGAAACGGTTCGGGACTAAATTTAATGCACTTTTAAAGTAGGATCAAGTTAGTCTCCATTGTTATAAACGGAGATAAACCTAGAGAAGATCCGATCACTAGGCCAGGTTCACCCACTCCACTGTTAGTGAGTTGTTCAGCCCCAACTGCCTCCAGGTGTCCTAACCCTTCCCAGCCTCCTCTAGTCACAAGCCACTCAGAAGCCCTGAGCAAACATCCAGTTCCATGCTCCCAGTACATATGAGCTCTAGTGAGAAGCCGGTAACATCCCTGTGTACCTAGGAGAACTTGGCAGTGGGCTGAGCAGAGGGCCTCACCTAGCACTTCTCTTCTGAATCAAGAAGTCAGAAGTTAAAACCAGAATAAAAGAAAGCTGACCTCCAGAAGTGTTTTTGGTCTGGAGAGCTCCTTTCAGGAAACTAAATTCATTCAATGAGGAAGATTCCCAAGAGAAGAAAAGCCTTTAAATATACCAGGTGCAGATGTAAAGAAATAAATGCCCAGAATTAAAGGAAAGGCACAGGCAAAGACAGAGACAGCCCTAGGAATCAAGTATGCAAAAAAGGCTCCAAACATGCAAGTCATGAATTTATACCCCAAGTCTAGCTAAGGTAAAACTGACTGCAACTCCAGAAAGATGCTTTAGCAACAGAAACTGCACTTTCTCAGCCAGTCAGGAGGGCTGTCTATCATCTAACAACACAAGCAAAGCTCAGCCTGTCAGAGCAGCAAACTGAGTACCTGTGAATGCAGTAAGGAGGGCAGCCAGAGCCCGTTCTCCCTGTGTGTGAACAGAAGCACGGAGCAGTTCCAGGCAGCTCCAGTCCTCTAGCCAGGCTACACCAACAGTTCAAAAGGAGAAGGGGGATTCTACACACCCACCACTCACCATCCCAGCTCAATGTGGAAACACGCAAGCATAGGGAAAGGAGCAAACAGAAGCAGCTCCCAGGCAGGAGCCACCCATGCCCACGAAGGCAGTGAGATGAGACCCTGGAACCTAGCACTGCCTCCGCCCTCAACTCCAGCTTCATCCTGCCATGTATGGGGAGTGCCACAGGCAGACCCTCAGACACCCAGACCTCCATGCTGAGCTTTGGTTGAAGTGGTGGCTCACCCTGTTGCCAAGCTGGCCTATCCTGAGTTCAAGCCACCTTCTGCCTCAGCCCTCAACTAGCTGAGACCACAGCACTCAACTCCTGATGGGCTACTGTCCTGCACAGCAGCAACAACCTGTGTGATCAAGCCACAGCAACGGTTAATCAAGTCAAACAGGATTCTGAAAGCTCACTCATGGGCTAAAAGTTGGCTAAAGCTGAGTCCACCCCCATGCAGTTAGTAAAACCAATTTGTTAATGTGTCTTCCACCACACAGCATGATTAAGACAGAGAAGAAAGCACAGCAAACAAATTGAGTTACCCATGAACAACGTAGGAAATATGACTTTTTCTTGCCTAATAAGAAAAAGGAAAAATCATTAAACAGCAATACAAACACTTTACACATCCTGTCCTGAAATGAACCCCCACCTACTGACATATGACCCAGAGAAACTTGACTGGTTTGCTTACAATCTGCACCATGTGCAAGTAACACAAATAAAACCAAATTAAATTTAATGGAGGAAAATAAAATGTTTTAGAGCAAATTCAAGTGACGCGCAAGCTGCATCCTCGAGACAAGAATATAAGAGGATCGGTGGTGGAGCGGCTCGGGCGACAAGGCACAGCAGCCTGCATCTGGGGGCTGGTAGAAAACCCCAGAAGACAAACTCCTAGTTCTAAGAAGTCCTCAGATAATCAGAATCTGCAAAAATACTTGTGACTCATATAAGGCCACAGGCCCAGTGAGGTGTGTGCAGTTTTACCTGTCAAGGACTGCACTGCCCTGTGAAGGCTGTGAGCAATATGAAATACACATGCTCACAACCTTCCAAGAAACCTACCCGTGAGTCTCCAGTCCCACTAGTCAGCTACTGTGATGGGGCCACAGACATACGTGGAAGGAGCAAAGGGCAAGCAAGACCAGGACCACAGCCACAGCCACGGTTTTAAGATGGGCGTTTCACATGCTAAAATGCTAAGCCACACTTCCTATTTCTACAAAGATTGGCTTAATGTATCTGGGAACTATCTAGTCAACACAGGAGACAGAGATGAAGAAGCCAGGCAGACCACAAGGTGGGTGGAATGAAAGCCAAGCAGCAAGGATGTGGTCACATGGCAAACCATGGGAAAGCGACCTCCAGAGCACAGTGAGGACACGGCGATCCCTCAAGCAACTGCAGGTTAACACAGCAGTGTGTATCCGAAATCTACTTGTTAGATAAAGTGAACACTGTATCAAGAGCCAATCCATAAAAGCATATTTCACTCTTGGTTGAAACAGTATAACATAAAATTTTCATAATTTAGAACGAAACACAAATAGTAACTAAAAGTGGTTCTGTCAGGAAAAAATACTGCTCTGCCCTTTCCCGTGGTGCAGCTTAGGAGACGGGGGAGACCTGCATCTAGCTGCTACTGGGGCAAGAGTTCGGCAGAGTTCCAGGTCACTCCTTTCAGCTCACACTGCTGTTCCACGTCTTGGGGCAGGTCCTCTCTCTGAGCAATGCCTGCCCTGGCAAGCTGGGAATGGGAGGGAAGTGCAAGAGAAGAGCAGTGACTTGAATGACAATTGACTCTTCCCTCACTATGACCGTCTCCAAGCACTCTCCACACAAAGGCCCTGCCTAACCAACTCAGCCCTGGTTCCTGCCTCCTCTCACACTAAGATGCCGCCCACAGCCCACAAGAAACATGATTCCAGAGGCAGAGACACTGAGGAAGAATCACAAGCTTCCAACACTCTTGAAGACTTCCTTTGTACTTCCTCTGTACCATTTGAGGAATGGCTAGTCTAATGAGGACATGGATCCATGCACTCCCTAGCCTGATGAAAGTGAATTTTCTACTTAGTCTACCTGAAAACCCTTAAGAGTTAGAACAGAGTTCTGACTTACAAACTGGTATTTTACAATGTGCTTTTAGTAGGAGGTCCTTGTTGTATCCTTTTTAAGACAGAAGTGTCATGAGAAACAGAAATAGGCCACAATTCTCCACTACAGGATGAACAATTCTTTTTTGTTTTGGTTTGATTTTTGTTTATCTGAGACAGGGTTTCTCACTTCTCTGTGTAGCCCTGGCTCTGCTAGACTCACTTTGTAGTCCAGTCTTGAACTCAGAGATCAACCTACCTCTGCCTTCCCAGTGCTTGGAATTAAAAGCATGCATCACTATGCCTGGCCTTAAAACTCGTTTTCCACAGTAGACTGTAGCTGGGCTTGGTAGTGCATGCCTTTCACTCCAGCACTCAGAGGAGGTAGATCTCTGTGGGTTCAAGACTAGCCTGGTCTAGGGCTTTATAGTGAGAATCTGTCTCAAAAGCCAAAAATAACAGCAAAGAGAGAGCACATTGTATCTAACAATTGGGTTGCCTGTAAACAAGCTGTAACTATTAAGCACATCAGGAATATAAGCACCTTTAAAAATACTGTGATGCTTTCTAGAGCTGTTCCTGCTTTGTTCTGTTTTGCTGTTAAAGCTGCCTATTCCACTCAGAAGAGACAAAGGCAAGGGATCATGAGCACGGCAGCTGCTGTTCCAGAAACAACTGCCTACGGTAACGTGACCAGCAGACAGATTACAGGTCCTAATTAGTTCCCTATATTAAGTCATGTCTATAACAAGATAGATATGCATATTAGAGAGAAAACAAGGGCTGGAGAGACAGCTCGGTGGTTAAGAGCACTATCTGAGTTCAATTCCCAGCAACCACATGGTGGCTCACAACCATCTGTGATGGGATCTGATGTCCTCTTCTGGTGTGTCTGAAGACAGCAACAGTGTACTCACATATATAAAATAAATAAAATCTTTTTTAAAAAAAACAAAAACAAAATAAGGCAGGATGAAATGGACTGATGTGGAAAGATACTGGCAATGTAAATCAAAACTGAGCAATATTTAAGCTGTACTCTTGTAGATGTGCTGTAAGAAGCTTACAACAGATGCATAAAAATCTGATTTTTTTTTTGTTTGTTTTTTGAGACAGGGTTTCTCTGTGTAGCTCTGGCTGTCCTGGAACTCACTCTGTAGACCAGGCTAGCCTCGAACTCTCGAACTCAGAAATCCGCCTGCCTCTGCTTCCCAAGTGCTGGGATTAAACACGTGCGCCACCACCACCCAGCTAAAAATCTGATTTTTACATGCCTGAAAATTAACTCTAAGGAATGATCACAATAGTGTGGAAATAGGAAGCCTACTTCTTACTACACATATTCTACACCAACTGAAATGTTTTAACATACCACTGCTTTAAACTTAAAGCTTTTTTTTAATATAAGTGTATGCACACGCACACACACAAACACAAACTTTTTTTTTAAAGTCAGTCTCACAATAAAGCTCTAGCTAGTTGGAAACACACTAAGTACCAAGCTGGCCTTGAACTCTCACTTGTATATGACCCAGTGTTTAAATATTTTAGAACTTTGCATTTTTCTAAAATCTTCAAATAAAAGCTCTGCCACACAGTCTATGTACAAACAATCTCCCCTTCCCTTAAAGGAGATTTGCTGAGTCTCCCAAGCTACAAGGATCTGGAGAGCAGGCCCACAGGAGCTCTGCAGATTCTCCTGAACCCAGCACAGTTGCCTTTAAGAGTCTATGCCCAGGACAGAAGCTGTGGATTCCAGGGACAGCAAACTCCTTGGGAACCAGAAGACAATAACAGATCTCTGTCCTCTGAGACTTGAATAAGAAAACCAGGAAAACTTATCAGTGTATGTGACCTTCAAGACTCTGGTAACCTCACTTACAACTCTGTAAACTTACTGAAACTCCTCAGTGAGTCCTAGGATTGAAGCTATAGCTCAGTGACAGGATTACTGTCTGGCACATATGAAGCCCTAGGTTTTTTCTGGCCCTAAGACTGCCAAAAAAAAAAAAAAAAAAAAAAGGTCAAAGACTTACCCTTTATGGAAGAAAGTTGCTCGCCCTGACCTTGGGCACTCTGGGCCGTTGCTGTTCATTACCCCACAGTTAACGCTCCCTGGAACATAGGATTTGCGGGATGCTTGGTCTTTTGCAAAGTTCCTGCAAGCTGCTAGCTTGGATTCTAAAGCCTACAAAGAAGAAGGAATGGCTGTCAAAACAGTGGCTGTACAGAAAATATCTGCATCTCAAACCATCTCTATTCCAGGCTTCAGCATCCAGGATAATGGCCACTAGTGAAGAGTCTTCCTAGTAGAACAAGGAACATTTACACGGACCCTCTTTTTAATGAGCTCAGAAATTTAACTTTTTCCTCTCAGTATCACTGAGGTGTACATATAATCCACACCTAAGAAAACCATGGTGCCAGTGGTGAGTAAAGACTCCAGACCTTCCAACTCCATCCACTGCTTGTTAAGGTCTACAATATTGGTTGAGACTAGGACTTGGCGCTTGTGCAGCAAGCACTACAAATAATCATCTCCTCCAGGTGTTCTAAGGCCATCCACTCTTTCATTAGGCTCTCCCATGTATAAAATGTTCCACTGCATTAGAACAGATCCGTTTCAACCTCACATAAAGTGATCCACTTTCTTTGTGATAGTATACTATAAACTGTATACTTGATACCTTTTGTCTATAATTAATTCACCTGCAAGTGATACTGCCCCTTTATCGTTTACCTCTAAGTCTTGTTATCTTTCCTTTACACCTGTTACAGCACCTGTCACGTGAAAACAGCTGATGGGAAAGAACAGGAAATTCGCATCTCTCCACACTTGGGTATCATGGAATCCCTCTTTCCCAACAAAATTTCTCCCAAATAAGTATCTTTCCACTAGCTCCCAAAAAAGGAAAAACATATGCCATGGTGAATAAAAGAATACAGTCCATTCCAATTTACAAGACCAAAGGATTAGAAATCCACAGAAAAATACACTTTCAGAATCATATGGACGTCCTACCCCATCATCTCAATAAAAACATATGAAACAGAACCAAAAACAAACTTAAATTTCTTTTTCTCCTGCCTCTTTTTTATGGTAAAAGTACAATGGGCTAGTTAAACAATGACAGAAATAATTACCCTCTAGGATGCTCTGACTTGTACATAAATTCATACTGAAACCTTTAATTTCCTATATTCACTAAAGTGACTTGTGCATCCATGTAAGCATCTGTTGAGCACCTGTCACATGGCAGGTAAAGAGTTATGTACACACGGGTGGTACAAGCCCGAGGTCTTTCCGGAGGGGAAAAAAAATGGTCTCAAGATTAAGATTTAGAAACTTGACATCCAGTGGTAGATGAAACCATGACTGTAAACACTAAGACTATCACTGAAAGAAAGGACAAAGGAAAGAGAAAGAGAAATGGGCAGCAGGGTAGGGACCATCAAGAGAAAGCATCAGGGACACCAAGAAAAGAGGACATTCTGAGGAGGGTGGGGACACACTGGCACTGAATGCTTCAAATAAAATTCAGAGCAGTACACACATTGGGTTTGACCACACTGACATCACCAAGGACTCTTAGAAGCTGGATCAGGATTGGAGAGCAGGCCAGAATGTCTACAGTACATACGAAGTCAAAGGCCCACAAAGGTGATGGTAAAACAGAGATAAAGAATAGCCTTGGGCAGCTGGGCTGTGGTGGTGCACACCTTTAATCCCAGCACTTGGGAGGGAGGCAGAGGCAGGCGATTTCTGAGTTCAAGGCCAGCCTGGTCTACAGAGTGAGTTTCAGGACAGCCCAGATTACACAGAGAAACTCGGAGAGAAAAAAAAAAAAAGATAGACAGAAAGAAAAGCCAGAATTGGAGAGCTAGCTCAGAGGTTAGAGCACTTGCTGCTCTTGCAGCTGACTGGGGTTTGATCCCCAGCAGCCACACAGCACATCATAATCATCTGAAACTCCAGCCCCAAGGGATCCAACATCCTCTCTGACCTCAGCAGACCACACACACACACACACACACACACACACACACACACACACACGGTGCACAGACATACATCCAACTCATACACATAAAATTATAAAATACATAAATCTTAAAAACTGATAAAGAAAACAACCAGTGTCAGAGGTGCTGCACTGTAGACAAGACAGCAATGGGAAGAATTACATAGGTAACCCGAAGCCCAGGCTCTAAGTGCCTTAGGCCCAGGGCTGGGGGTTTGCTCATCAGTGCATGCAGTGCTTCTCAGCTTCATATGGTTCTCACCACAGGAAAGAGAGTTCAATACTACCTCCACAGTGGAAACACCTAGTGAATGCTTACCCCTACTTTCCGCAAGAGATCTCCCACGATGTTTAGTGCTGATATCCTAGCAGAAGGAGTTAGAGGACTGGTTCCAAAGCCATTTGGTATAGCTACAGAAAGAGAAAAGCAGAGTAATCACATCACCAGCTCCCTTTATATTTAGACTATATTGATAATGATGTTACAAAGCAAAACACATTTGAAGCAATATCATACTATATGGACAAAGTATGAAGAGAAGCATTATAAAGAAGTTTAACCACCAGACTACATCAGTGTGTCATGTCTCCAAACTGCTGCAAGGACAAAGATCCTTAAACATCTCAACAGGTGTTTCTGGAGATCCTGAGAACAGAACTGTCAGGGCAGAGGGCTGCCCACTGTTACCCTAACAGATGCTATAAGGATGCTCCATAAGAACATCGTGCCACAGACGACGACTCACAGAGACTCTGGCAGCATGCACAGTGCCTACACAGGTCCAAAACAGCCAGGACCCCAGTGCTGAGATGGGGAAGTAGACATGAGCCCCATTTCTAACCAAGGAGCTATCAACAACTGACAACCATCCACAAACGAAAAATTAGTCTCCAAGGGCATCTCACAGGGTCGATACACCACACTTACAGGTAGGCCCTACATCCTGCAGTGGCAGATGACCAACACAAACCAATCCAAAGGTATTCTTAGACCTTTTTTTTTTTTTTGGTTTCATATTGCTTTATTTCCTTCTTTTGCTTGTACATTACCATTTTCAGTTTTGTATTTTTATGGGGTGTGTTGGGAGCCGCGTACGCCATTAATGGCGCGGCTCCGTGTGGGAGCCGCATACGCCAATTGTCAATGGCGCGGCTCCGTCAAGAAGCCGCATTCAAAGGTGCGGCTCTGTGAGGGAGCCGCACTCAATGGCACGGCTCAGTCAGGGAGCCGTGAGGTAAAGTGCGCCAGAGTAAGGCGCTCTGGCTCCCTGCTTCTCGGCTCTGACAGAGCCATGAATGGGAGCGCGCATGCGCAGGGCACGCCGGCTTCCCGCGCTCTAGCTTCAGTCAGAGCCAAGCCGAATATGCGCATGCGCAAAGAATTACTATGCTAATTAAGCCATACTCCAAGAGCACTCTAAGAGCCAATGAGAAACTAGTATGCTAATTAGGCATCATTAAGGAGCCAATGAGCATGCAGTAAGTGCTCCCAGGACTCTATATAAGCCCATGGGTTCTGGGGCTCTGGGTCCTTCACCACTACCATCCAAGAGAGCTGTAACACTACCATCTAAGAGAGCTGTAACACCATCTAAAAGAGCTGTAACAAGTAAACTGCGTGTCAGGAGAATCCTGAAGTGTGGCGTGTTCTCCTTATCGGCGAGGCGGCGCATCACAGGGGTGTGTGTCTACAAATGTATTTCTCATGTTCTTTTTGTTTTTCTTGCTAGTTCATTAGTTTTGTTTTATTCTTGTTTGTTTGAATTTCCCTGTTTTCCTAAGACAGAGAAAAAGAACATGTAGAGTTGGAAGGGTGGGGATGTGGGGAGGGTCTGGGAGGAGATGAGGAAGGAAAAACATGATCAGAATATTGTATAAAAAATTACTTGTGCCGGGCGGTGGTGGTGCATGCCTTTAATCCCAGCATTTGGGAGGCAGAGGCAGGCGGATTTCTGAGTTTGAGGCCAGCCTGGTCTACAGAGTGAGTTCCAGGACAGCCAGGGATATACAGAGAAACCCTGTATCGAAAAACAAAAAACAAAACAAAACAAAAAAAACTTGCAATTGAAAAAAATAAAACAATATGGCAAACTGGGTATAGTATATAGTATATATAGTATATAGTATATAGGTACAGTACATGGGTACAGTATACGCAGGGAGCTCTGTGAGGTTGAGGCCAGCCTGGTGTGTGTATATGAGTATAGGGGGAGGGAGAGAGGGAGGGAGGGAGAGGGAGAAGGAGAGGGAGAGGGAGACAGCGCACACATGCACAAGTACCAGGGTAGGCAGGGCTACAGAGTGAAACCATATCTCAAGAAAAAAAAAGGAGAGGCAAGACGAAGAGAAGAGAAGAGAAGAGAAATACTGTGCTGAGGGGCTAGAGAGACGGCTCAGTCGTTAAGAGCACTTCCAGAAGTCCTGAGTTCAATTCCCAACAACATGGTGACTCACAACCATCTGTAATTGAATCTTATGCCCTGTGCTGGTGTGTCTGAAGAAAACTACAATGTACTCACATACATGAAACAAATCTAAAAACAAACACACACGTATGTATAAAAGAAATTCTGTGCCAAACCAGTAATCAGCATAATATTCTCAATAATGAAATGTGACTGACAAAGGAAATTGAATTTCATCATTCACTGAAATGAGTATAAAGTTTAACAACCACTTCCGGCTACTAGAGCAGCAAATGCTGTCCTAATTGCCCAGAGAACCTCCTCTCACCCTAGAGGATAAAATGTAGTTTAAGATGGGCAGGAAGACATGGCGGAGCAGTGAAGATGGGCTATGAACTGCAGACTACCTAAACAAGCTGGAACTGGAAAGCTCTGGGATGGCACTGAGAGGCTCTAAGACTAACTACAGAATGCTTTACGTCCTTATGTCCATTCAACAAACACACTGACAACAGGATGAATCTTATCAGTTCCCCTGAATGTTACCTTTGTGGGCAGTTCAAGCCCCATCAGATAGAATGTTCTATCTGAGCCAACCTTACATCAGTCTAAAGAGCAACTCTAAGTTCTCCTCATATCTGTGTAGAAAGCCTGTTTTTCTTTTTCTTCTTCTTTTTTTTTTTTTTGTTTTTTTTTTGTTTTTTGTTTTTTTTGTTTGTTTTTCGAGACAGGGTTTCTCTGTATAGCCCTGGCTGTCCTGGAACTCACTCTGTAGACCAGGCTGGCCTCGAACTCAGAAATCTGCCTGCCTCTGCCTCCCAAGTGCTGGGATTAAAGGTGTGCACCACCACTGCCCAGCTGAAAGCCTGTTTTTCTATGACATATGAAATGGCAAAAGCAAGAAATAATTATTTAGGTAGGATCAAAAAACTTAACAGGAGAGACTGGGTATGATGGCACATGCCTATAATCCCAGAACCTGGGAGGGAGAGGCTCGAAGATCAGAATTAATCCAAGGTCATCTTTAGGTCAGCCTAGGCCTGGTGAGACTGTGTCTTAAAACTAAACACCAATGTACGGTAGCAAAGAAATGTGTAAGGAATAACTCGGAGAAAAAAAAAAACTTCTGGGCCAGGCGGTGGTGGCGCACGCCTTTAATCCCAGCACTTGGGAGGCAGAGGCAGGCGGATTTCTGAGTTTGAGGCCAGCCTGGTCTACAGAGTGAGTTCCAGGATAGCCAGAAATACACAGAGAAACCCTGTCTTGGAAAGAAAAAGAAAAGAAAAAGAAAAAAACTTCTGTAAGACTTTGTACTTTCAGACTTTCTACATAGAACTGAGAATATAATATAGATCAGTGTCAGTGCCTTTTGCCAAGCACACACAGAGCTCTGGGTCCAATACCCAGGCCCAAAAAAGACAAAATAAATAGATAGACAGACAGACAGACATAAATCTGCATGAACATATATCTTTATGATAACCAAAATAAGCTCTTAAAAATAAATTTTAAAATTTAAAAACTTTTTAACTTGCTGGGCATGGTGGCACACTCCCAGCACTCAAGAAGCAGAGACAGGCATATTTCTGAGTTCGAAGCCAGCCTGGTCTACAGAGTGAGCTCCAGAGTGACAGCTAGAACTACTCAGAGAAACCCTGTCTTAGAAAACACATAAATAACTAATTTTTAACTTTTTAAAAATTTAAAACTTTTTAACTGCTCTTGTATTGAGTGCAGACATCATCTCATTGCTACATTATCAGTGACCCAGAAAACAAGTCTTCCTTTGCTTCCTGGAACTAAAGTAACTTGTACACTCCATTCATGCTTCAACTGCAGCAGCTCTGCTACACCGGCAAATGCATTCAAAACTGATCGTCTAACGTGGCCTTAGAGAGAAAACACAGACCTTTTGGTGAAGGAAAACTGTTTTCTGTGCCTTTCCCAACAGGCGTTGCAGGCAAGGAGAGCGAAGCTTGGACAGCAGAATCCATCTTCTCACAGTCCAGAGTTGGAGAGCTGGGAGCAGACTTTCGGGTCACTTCCTGCTGTCGTTCCCGAACTGCTAGCTCTTGCCTTAAATCTGAAAAATGTTGCAAACAAAAGCAGAAATCCTCATTACAGGGAGCAAATATATCCTGTAAGTCTCAACCAAAATATCATAAAGACACTCCTCCTAAGTTACTATTTCTCAAAGCAAGCTTCCTATCTATAAAATTTTTTATCCCTGGAACAAAAATCTGAACTCCCTTAGAACTTAAAAATATGGGGTAGCGAGATGGCTTAGTAGTTAAGGCACTTGTTACCAAGCCTGACAACCCGGGTTCCATCCCTGAGATGGGTGTGGGAGACTGAGAGAACCAACAACCCCTACAAGGTGTCCTCTGACTTCAATATCTGTACAGTGGCTGGCGCACACAAGTGTGGGCGACACACACACACACAAAGTAAGTATAATTTTAAAAAAATAATTTTAAAATGCTATGACCTCCCTATGTAGATGAGGCTGGCCGGTCATTGCTTCCAGAGCACCAGAATTAAAGGCAGGCACTACCACACCTCAGTTGTTTTTTTTTAAAACTACCACTATGAAATACTTTTTCTTTTTTTTTTTCTTTTCTTTTCCTTTTTTTTTTTTTTTGGTTTTTCTAGACAGGGTTTCTCTGTGTAGCCCTGGCTGTCCTGGAACTCACTCAGTAGACCAGGCTGGCCTCGAACTCAGAAATCCGCCTGTCTCTGCCTCCCAAGTGCTGGGATTAAAAGCATGCGCCACCACCGCCCGGCGAAATACTTTTTCAATACTGAATTTTTAATGTTTCCAATTCTATAACTACCTTGAAAAATATCTTATGTTAAAAGGAAAAGGATATAAAGAGGCAGATCTCTGAGAGTTCAAAGGCAGCCTTGTCTACATAGAGAGATCCAGGACATATACACACACAAAAATAGTTAAAAAAAATTTTTTTAAATAAAAAAAATCCGGTCATAACAACATAAACAAACCTTGAGGACACTAAAGTTAAACCAACCAATCACATAAATAATAATAAAAGTTTAAAAACCATCTCAGTATAATGGACCTCTCTATGTAGACAAGGCTTGCCTGTCATGCACAAGGCCCTGTGTTCACTCCTACCACTGTAAAGCAAAATCTATAAACAAACAATACCAAGTTAATACTTTCTGTATTACAAAATTTAAAACAATTCTTCAGGGGCGAGAGAGGTAGCTCAGCACTCAATGCTCTTCCAAAAGACTAGGGGGGTTTGATTCCCAGCACCCACATGGTAGCTCACAACTATCTGTGACTCCAGTTCCAGGAATCTGATGCCCTCTTCTAGCTCCCGAGAGCACCAAGCATGCAAGTGCTACACATGCATGCAGCCAAAACACCCTTACACATAAAACAAATCTTTTAAAAACTCTAACTTAAAAAAAAAAAACTTCAGATAAATACATCAGAAAAAAGAAAATAAAAAGGCATTGAAAATCTATAAAAGATGACATATAGTTAAACACACTTTCTCCTCCTTAGCACACTGAGATTCCGAGTATTATAGAGGAAACAAGAGCAGGGGCAGTACACACTCCTCACTGCTGAGCCATCACCTCTCCAGACCCAAAGCCTGCTTTAAAAATTTGCCATACCAGGGCTGTAGAGATGGCTCAGAGATTAAGAGCACTGGCTGATCTTCCAAAGGTCCTGAGTTCAATTCCCAGCAACCACATAGTGGCTCATAACCATCTATAATGAGGTCTGGTGCCCTCTTCTGGCCTACAGGTACACATGCAGCTAGATAGAACACTGTATACAAAATAAACTTATTAAAAAAAGAATTGTGATGCCATGTATATTCCCTATATTAAGCAGGAAAAAAAAAAAAGAGAAATGTGTCCATTTTTGTCTGCTCATAGGAAAGTTAAGAATTATATGAGGGAAAATATTCAGATAATCATAAGAAAGTAAACTATGTCACACTGTTAGTGGGCTTTCCTTCTTTATAATATTCTCAATTTTATTGTGTTTATGAGGAGAAATAAGTTTTAAAGAAAGTGTGTGTTGAACACCGGGCAGTAGTGGCGCACGCCTTTAATCCTAGCACTTGGGAGGCAGAGGCAGGTGGATTTCTGAGTTCGAGGCCAGCCTGGTCTACAGAGTGAGTTCCAGGACAGCCAGAGCTACACAGAGAAACCCTGTCTCGAAAAACCAAAAAAAAGAAAGGAAGGAAGGAAGGAAGGAAGGAAGGAAGGAAGGAAGGAAGGAAGGGTGTGTTGGTTACATGTATAATATGTAAACAGCAACATATACACGCGCACGCACACACACACACACACACACACACACACACACACACACGGTTCTATGTAAATAACATGAATACAATCAATAAAGAAAACTCTTCTGAGGGCAGGGTCAAGAGAGATAGAAAAAGCTCAAACTGGAAAAACTCAAACTCCCTGTGCCTCTTTTTTCATCTAGAATACAGAGGTCATACCTACTTCTCAGCACTGATGAGTATGAAATAAATTACCAGGTTAAAAGCACTTAGCACAGTGATTCAAAGGTATGTAAAGGCATATAAAACTAGAGCTTCAGAGAAACTAGAGCTCAGAAGCAGAGTGCTTACCCAGCATGCTCAAGACCCTGGTGTGACTCCTAACACCATCAAAAGGGTTAGTCCTTATGCTTACTCAGGGACAGGCAATGGATAAACACTTGCCAAGTTATAAAGCTTACCTCTTGCTTCATCCTTTAACCTCTGTACTGAGACCAACAAAGATTCCTTTTCATCAAGTTCACTTTCTAAAAATGCATTTCGTTCAATGGCCTGATTTAGCCTTTGTTCAAAGTCTTCCAGTGAAACTATTGTTGCCCTTTAAAAAAAAAAGTTATTTGAAGCCCATGAATTAAACAGCACAAACAGCCAGTACAAAAGCAAGCAATCAGTTTATCTCCTGTCATTCTTAACTGAGTCAACCTGACCCAATTTGGAGAATGATCTCACTCCACTCAGCAAAAATTAACACATACCTACTCTTGTGGGGGATCCCGTTCCCCACTATCTGCTACAGAAATAAAATTCTCCAACCTAAAGTTACAACTCAGAATATCAATTCCACTCTTTTTTTTAAGACTGATCGGTAGATTTTATGTATGAGTACACTGTTGCTGTCTTCAGACACACCAGAAG
Organism: Grammomys surdaster; assembly: GCF_004785775.1. NCBI lineage: Eukaryota > Metazoa > Chordata > Mammalia > Rodentia > Muridae > Grammomys > Grammomys surdaster. The sequence goes on from NW_021604783.1 coordinate 2,462,870, forward strand.
AGGGCATCGGATCCTATTACAGATGGTTGTGAGCCACCATGTGGTTGCTGGGAATTGAACTCAGGACCTCTGGAAGAGCAGTCAGTACTTTTTGCTGAGCAGTTTCTCAAGCCCTAAAATAACCTATTAATAAAAGACTTCAAACATCTTCTTGTCTCTCCGCCTCTTCACTGTGTCTCTGCCTAGTTAACTTTGCTTCTTTGCAGACTCTGCCCCAACTTGTAAAAAGGCTTCCCCAGCTCCCATAGGCACTAGAGCTGCCCTGGAGCAGCCTATACATTCTTCTTACCAGAGCATTTATCATAGCAAGTCCTCTGATGGATCAGCTACAAGGACAGTGACTAGAATCATGTCAATCAAGAGTCAGTCAACTGATAAGTACAAAAGAAAACTACTAGGCAATAATTATAAAGTAGTATGAGTTCGTTACAGTGGTTAAGGAAAACTAACAGAGATACTCTGGAGGCATTCGAGATCCACGTGCCTCAGTCTCCCGTGCACTGGGATTCAAGGTGTGTGCTATACCAAGCCTGGTCTGTGTGGTTTTGTTTCGTTTCCTTTAAATTTATCACATTGTGTAAATGATCACAAAGGACACACGACACTGAAAGAGAAACAACACTGAAGGAGAACCGGGACGCTTGAGCTGACAACTGGTTGTGCTCAGAGCGCGCAGCACCCTTACCTCTTTGCTCGCTCCAGGTCGTCGTTGGCCTGCTCCAGCTCCCTCACGTACTTATGCAGTTGCTCCTTAATGGCCCGGGTCTGACTTAAATCGTCTTCTAACACTGAGACCTGCTTGTAGCTCTGTGCATACTGGTGCTCCAGTTTCTCCTGAAAGCAGAGGTGCAGAGAAGGTTGTATGATTAATATGTAATTATCTACTAATAAAGGAATTTCCCAAATTAAAGGAGGGAAAAAAGGTCAGAAGACTTCACCACAATCTGAGTTGATAGCACCCCATCCTTAAACGACACAGACAAAACCACTCTAACTGCCTTAATTCATGTAAAATGAATATAGTAACAATTCTCTCTCAGGAAAAAAAAAATGATCTTTCTGAAAAATAATAAAATCCTTTCTTCAAAATATAAACCTAGGGGCTAGAGAGATGACTCTGAAATTAAGAGAAGTGATGTTCTTGCAAAGCCCAAGTCTGATTCCCTACTCTCATGTAGAGTGGTTCACGACCACCTGGAACTCCAGCTCCGAGAGGCCCAATGTTCTTTTCTAGGCTCCGTGAGTAATGAACTCACATGGCATAGCCACAGAGACACAATGCATGTGTCGTGTAAATATAATTTTAAGGCAGTACACAATAAGGCAAGCAATTTGTCCAAACAAATAATCAGAAGCTTTAGAAAACACCAGAACTAAAATGCAGTGAAGGACAGGCAGAAAACTGACTTCCTATGAGAAGTCCTCAACTCTGAGCCATCTCTTGACTCTATTAAAAAAATAAATCTATCAAACTTTTAAAATAGGAAGCTAGAGAGATGGTTCAGCAGTTATGAGCACTGGCTACTACTCTTCTAGAGGTCCTGAGTTCAAATCCCAGCAACCACACAGTTGCTCACAACCATCTGTAATGGGATCTGTAATGATACCCTCTTCTGGTGTGTCTGAAGACAGCTACAGTGTACTCATATATATATTTTTTAAAATGTTACATACCTATATATGACATATATATCATATATGTGCTATACGTATATACGTATGTCTATATATATCATATACTTTTTGGGAGGGTGCTTGAATTTTTTAAGTACTACTTGGTTAATACATTTCTCATTTGTAAAATATTTCTCTATTTCAAGTACTGCATATGTATGCTCATGCTAAAGCATATGTGTGGAGATCAGAAAACAACTAAGGAAAAAAGTTCTCTTCCTACACCATGTGGGGCACAGAAATCAAACTCGGGTTCTAAGGCTTAGTGGCCTTAGCGCCTTCCCCATGAAGCCACCTCGCTGGCCCTACACTTCCCACTTTAATACCTGGACAGCACTGGACTCAGGGAAGGGACTTCTACAGTTACCTTTAGTGCCTCCACTTCGTATTTCAGTCTTTGGTTATCAGCCTGCAGGTCTCTATTTCTTTGTTCAGCCTGTACTAACTGTGCCTCCAACTCTGCTTCTAATTCTCTGCTTCCTTCCTGGAACTCAACTAGCTCATCCCGAGCTTCCTGGAAGCTGAGCAAAAGCAAAGTGAGAAAAACAAGTTAATAGTTGAGTCCTCTCATATAATTACATAGCAATACAGAAATTTCTGGCTGAAAATTAACATTCTCGTGAAACATTAAACAGTAAAGAAAGTGTTTTATATTTCTTGTTCCACATATATGAGAGATTCAGTGAAAATCAGTTATAAGCTTCCCCCAAAATACAAATCGGTAATTACAATATTTACAAAAAATTGTTCTACATGGCTCAAAACCATTAGCTTCTTCCTCCATAAAACTCAAAGAAAAAGACTGTGTATTTGTACTGAAGTAATCTAAATTGAGCATTATTTTTCAATTCCAATCAGAAATCAACAGATACTCTAAAATCACAACAGCTGGTACAGAGCTAAGCATCACTCACTCAACACTAATTCAGAATCAGGGAGTTACTATGTTTCTCCATCTTTTTTACATAATGCATTAAAACATTACTATAACATCACAAACTAGCTTAGAATTTAGACAATTTTTTTGAAATAACTGATTTCCTCTATAATTCCATTACTTAATTTTCTGCATTTAAACTATTAAGGGGTTCACAGAGTTCCCAGCCTCTGGAGGAATCTGTAACATCAGAAGAAATGAAGAACTTCTGCTGAACACAGAATTTCTGCATGCCCTGGCCTGATACAGCCACAGGACAAGAATGATGAGATTTTATAAGACCTAGTTAACTCTGTCAACCAAAGGACAAAAGTGTCTAAGTATCTTAGTAAGATTTCAAGGCTGGAGAGAGGGCTTGGTGGTTACTTGCTACTCTTCAGGAGGACCAGGGTTCAATTCCCAACAACCATACGGCAGCTCACAACCATCTTTAACTCCAGTGTCAGGGGATCTTATGCCTTCTTCTGGTCTGTATGGTCATCAGGCACTCACAAGGTACACAGACATACATGCAGGCTAAACTCCCATACACATAAGATAAAAACAAATCCAAAAAAAAAAGTATAAGAAAAAAGATTCATTAAGATTCATTGAGGCCGGGGCTGGTGAGATGGCTCAGTGGTTAAGAGCACTGACTGCTCTTCCAGAGGTCATGAGTTCAAATCCCAGCAACCACATGGTGGCTAACAACCATCTGTAATGATATCTGATGCCCTCTTGTGGGGTGTCTGAAGACAGCTACAGTGTACTTACATATAATAAATAAAATAAAAAAAAAAATTTAAAAAAAAAAAAAAAAAAAGATTCATTGAGGCCAAAAAGTTATTTTCTTCCCAAGTAAAATAATAAATTTTCTAAAATACTCCATAGCTTAGAAGCTCAGCTGCCTCCCAACACTAATAATGCACACCTAAAATCACTAAAGTCTGTTTTAAGCACCTCAAGTGAGCAAATGATGAGGGAGCACCAGTGCACACACAGAAGGCCAAAGACAGCCCAGCTAGTCACAAGCCAGAGGAGGCAAGCAATCAGGAATCATAGGTGGCACTAAAGCTTCCTGATATTTCAAGTTGAACAATATAAAGGTTGGTGGTAGTTTTATAGTATTTAAATAGAAACACTGTTTTACTACGGAATCACAACCCTAAATCTGAAACTCTGTATTCAGCCTTATGCTCCAAAGGAAAGACATGGATAAGCTATACAGTATGTTCCAAATCCCACCCCTATTTTAATGTCTTCAAACATTACCTCTGCTTATACTTTAAGGACAGTTCCTTCCAATAAGCAGTTTCTTCCTTTAAACTTGAAAAATCCGGTATATCTTCACCATCCATGATCAAGAAAGCCTGGGATAAGAAAGACAAAGAACCAGGATGTGAATGAGAGTGTGGCACAGCATTTGGTAGTTTCAAAGGTTCTAGGAGTCGCTGGCACTTTCCTGTAACTTAGACACATATTACTCCACTTGGAGACAATCAACATTGTGGATGAGGTCATGACAGGAGATGGTAACAGGGTCCTTTGATACAAAGGCAACAAAGCATTTTCAGCTATAGCACAGGGTTCTGGATAATCTGACCACAGAATTAACCTACACATAGTTTCAGCAGTTAGTTTATGGCCAACTAACTGATCTTCAGGGAATCCAGTGAAGAAACAAACATCAGACTCTAACCATTCTACACAATTTCCTGTTGTATAATTGCTTTAAGACACCAGTAAGGGGTCTGGGGATGTGGCTTGATTGCTAAGACGCCTGCCTAGGGTCTGATCCCTGGTACCAGCTGCAATCTCAGCACTGAGAACTGGAGGAGGGGGGCACAGAAACTTTCAGCAACACAGAAAGTTCAAGGCCAGCCTGGGTTACATGATACCCTATATCAAATGAAAGTGGGGAGGAAAGGACGGAGGAACAGAGGGAGGGACAGAGGGAGGGACACAAACAAGCAAGCTGCTTAGAATCTCCATGCCAAGTGAGACTACCACATCAGGCAAGACCCACATTTCAGATCACACTTCTGAAAACAGCCTCAGCCATCCAGCCTCAATCCAAGTGGATTCCAAGTCCACTCAGCTCCCACGGCAATGACCCGTATCTCAGTTCTTCCCCAAGGAATTCACAGAGATCAATCTAATTACTTGCTCTTGCCATTTCAACTGGCTAAAACTCCCAAACGATCATAGGACAGATTATAGGATAGATACAGACACTAAGATGACTGGCCCACTCCAGATTCCTGACACATTATTCCTACGGCGCCACATTCTTCCTTCGCTGCTTAACTTCTATTCCAGCACCACATCCACACAACAAAAGAGACACAGTAACGTCTACTTAATTAAACTACAATGTGTGCTGTCCAGTAAGGAATGAAGAACAATCTTAAAACATAAAAAAAGCCTTTGAAATGGAAAGAACTCATCTTTAGCAAGAACTCCAGATTCAAGTGTATAAAAGAGAGGCAAAAGAATGATGTTTAGTGGGGATAAAACTAAACATAACTTGATATGCTAAGTTTAAATCTTTTGAGACACTGGGCCAATGTCCCTTTAACCAAATCTTTGCTGATCACACCATCTATTATTACCTCGGTATCTAATTAGTAAATCTTCCAGTTATCTTAAACTGCCAATCACCCTCAATGTTCTTTGAAAGAGCTAGATTCTTGACACACATTGCATCCCTCCACAGCACTGAGTACAAGAGATTGCTCAGAGAATGCACCCAAGGCTGCAGTCATTCACCAAATACTAAGATATTAAGCACTAGGCATGTATTTATCGACCAAATACACCATCCTCTTATCTGATTACACCTACACTAGCACAGACTTGTCTGTATTGCTCTATTCTTAAGAGATGTCTTTATAGCATGAAAGTACTTTAATATGTTAACCACACAAGGCTAGGAGTCTTGTTCAGGCTGAGTTCTAGGGTTCCAATTCTGCCATTAAATTACTTATACAAACTGCTTACTCTCTCGGGGCTTCAGTTGTTCATTTGTTTCATCTAATAAACGTATGTGTACTGATTAGTAAATACTGGTTTGTTCCATAATTCTGTCCTGTTGTCAAAGTCCCAGAAATTCTCACTTCCCTTGCACAAACACAGAGGTTACTACTTGAAATATGGTAAGTAGTCAATGGGTAAGAATGGGCTCTTCAGCAGCCAGGGATCCAAAATATAGGCATCACCCTGTGGCATCACAAACTCTTCGAGGTTAATACTGAAATCTCCTTAGGAAAGGAGTACACTTTAACAATCCAGATAAAGACAGAATTACAGGAAATATGTGATAACATCTAGAGTTGAAGCAACAACCCCTGTGTGTTCTCTAATGTTCTACATACAATCTTCTCCCAATGTCCTAAAAACTATGAATCTATACAATAGAGGCCATGTACAGTGCTCAGCAGTAAGAGCAGTGGCTGCTCTCCCAGAGACCAGGATTCCACTCCCAGTATTCACATGGCAGCTCACAACCATCTGCAATTGAAATTACAGAATTCCAGTTCCAGGGAGTCTGACGGCCTTTTCTGGTATCTGTAGGCACCAGGCATGCAAGTGGTATACACACATACATGCAGGCAAACTACCCATATACACAAAATAGTTAAAAAATGAAGATAAAAACAAATACTCCCAAGAGCTAGGGGCATAGGTCAGTGGTAGAGCATTTAATTAGCATATATAAAGCCTCAGTTCCGTCCCTAGTAAATAAATAAATCCAACCCTGCCCCTAAATTTAGATTATTTGAACACTGGCAACCATGTGTCAATGAACAGCTCAAATATTCAGTTTCTAATAAAAATGTCAATAAATTATGTTTTTAATTATATTTTCTAGAATGTTATAAAGACCAGAGATAGCACAAGAAACAAAGCTCCTCTGCTACTGACACTGTCTTCCAAAAGAAACCAACGAAAAGAAATTAAAGACTAAGTCTCTCTAGTTAGTTCCCTGAGGGCAAGATGTGTGTCTTATTTATAAATTCCTCCAAATCAGTTGAAATAAATGATCTGGAAGGCACAGGATGAAGAACACAGCAGCTGCAACCCAAGACTGCAATGAAGTCCTGGGATAACACCCAGGCCAATAGCCCAGAGTGGCTCAAACATAGAGATAGATACCTCTGAAAAAAAGGGAGAGGGGAATCACACAGAATAGGCACTGTGACTACGAGGCTGTTTAACTAAGAAATTACAGAAGTCCTTACTCTTCTGTCAATTAGCAAAGCCATAAGAACACTTTGTACTTTAACACACTCTCTCTTTCTCTCTTTCTCTCTCTTCTCTCTCTCTTCTGTCTCTCTCTCTCAATCTTTCTCTCACGCACACCCACACACGCTCCTACCTACCTCTGGGGTGAGATAATTTAAGACTGTCTTCATCTATTTATAAAAATTTGAACTCATGACTTAAAATCTAATTTTTTTCATCTTTTTTTAGAGCCTTATTTGTATTATTTCCTATGTATGTTTGGTTGGTTTTTGGGGTTTTTTGTTTGTTTGTTTGTTTGGTCTGTGTATGAGTGCAATGCCTGTGGAGGCCAAAAGAGGACAGACATCAGATCCCCTGGAACTGAAGCTACAGATGGTCATGAGATGGCATGTGGGGACAAGGAATTGAACCCAGATCTTCTGGAAGAGTAATAGGTGCTCTTAACTACTGAGCCATCTCTCCAGTCCCCAAATCTGAAGTTCTTAACTCAATAGATTATGTATTATTTTAAACAACCGGGATAAATCCACTAACTACAGCCATCAATGTGCTTTCTATTTTCACTCTTGAATGTGGTCTAAGTTTTGTCTGTTGCTATGCTGCAAGCTTCCAGGATTTAGTAAACAAGCCTGTGTTCTCCATTTTTACACCCTGTCTGGTTGTGGTAGACTCTGATGACAGTATCTTAGCTTTGCTCTTCCCCAAGTGGATATTTTACCCTATTCAGCAGCCATTTGAGGTTCCTAAATATTTTTTGTTGAACTTTAGACTGTTCTTAGATTACATGTGTGGCTGAACCAGTGCTGCGTTTGAGTACTGACATTTTACTCATCAACAGGGACTTTTAAGTTTTATATAATTTTTTACTATGCACCACTTGATACTATTGTTGATCGTGTATACCATGGACCAGTGCCCTTATGGGAATGTCTAGTGCTGTTAGTGGCTCTCTGGACACCTAACATTTATTTTAATGTGTGGTATTTGAATGTGGAACCAATTCTTCTACAAGCAAGGTCAGAATCAGTTTTATCTATAAGTTTATCTACTCACTTTTCTGTGTGAAGATAGAGGTGGCTTTTGTCGCCTGGACTCTAATTTTACAATGTCAAGGGACCTACTGGTAACTCTCTTAGCACAGCAATGGTCCCTAGGAAACAATACTTCCACATATGCTGTAAACTATGCATTTGTCCCCAGCTTTTGGTTCTTAAGGTTCTTTTTTTTTTTTTTTTTTTTAAAGATTTATTTATTTATTTTATGTAGAGGAGTACACTGTAGCTGTCTTCAGACACACCAGAAGAGGCCATCAGATCCCATTACAGATGGTTGTGAGCCACCATGTGGTTGCTGGGAATTGAACTCACGAGCTCTGGAAGAGCAACCAGTGCTCCTAACCGCTGAGCCATCTCTCCAGCCCGGTTCTTAAGGTTCTTAAGATGGGAAATTTTTTCTTTTTCTTTTTCTTTTTTTTTTTGGTTTTTCGAGACAGGGTTTCTCTGTGTAGCCCTGGCTGTCCTGGAACTCACTCTGTAGACCAGGCTGGCCTTGAACTCAGAAATCCGCCTGCCTCTGCCTCCCAAGTGCTGGGATTAAAGGCGTGCGCCACCACCGCCCGGCGGGAAATTTTTTCATATTTTTTAGTTTACACAAAAAAAACATGAAAAGTTCCATGTATTAATAGAGTACCATGTAATGTTCAATATACAGATACACTATACACTACTTAAGTAGGGTTAAATATAGTTACCTCCTCCATTGATTAGTGTAGAGAAGCTAGAAGCTCTTTAATATGTACAGTCCAGAATAATTGCCTAAAGCTATATATTATTTTGTGTGCTTCTGTGTATGTGTTCATGAAGAGGGGTAAATAAATGTGTGTGTATATTGTATGTAGATTTGCATGCATGTGTGCACATGTATGTGGAAGACAGAGAATAAGCTCAGGTATGATCCCAGCACTGAAGAAACAGAGGTAAGAAGACCCAGAGAGGCAGGAGGATCAACACACATGTCAGGCCAGGCTCATTTACATAGCCAGTTCTATCAGTTCCATGTCAGCCAGAAGCTACACAGCAAGAACCTATTAAAGGAAAGAAAATCTAACAACATTTAATCAAGAATAAGTCAGAGGAGGCTAAGGATGTGACTCAGCTGGTAAAGTACTTGCAGAGCATAGCATGCATGAAACCCTAGGTTCAATCTCCAGCACCACACAAACCAATGTGGTGCAGCATATCTGTAATCCCAGCCTTCAGTAGGTAGAGAACAGGATCAGAAGTTCAAGGTCATCTTTGGCTCATGGCATGTTGGAAGGCCCAGGCTTCATGAGACTACATGAGGCTACATGAGACTTTTTCAAAAAATAATAAAAAAAAAAAATTATGGGACTAGAGATGGCTCTGTGGTTAAGAGTACTTGCTGCTCTTCCAGAGGGCCAGCACCCACATCAGGCAGGCTCACAACCATACATATATTTCCAGCTCCTGGGATTCAGATGCCTCCTGTCTTTGTGGACATTGCATTTGCATGAACATGCCACATGCAGACACATACCTACACAAAATTAAATATAATAAATATATCTAATTTTTAAAAGAACAAGTCAAAGGGGACTGAAAAGGTGGTTCAGTGGCTCTCGCAGAGGACTAGAATATGGTTCCCTGCACCAACATGGGGCAACTCCCTCTCTCTACCTCTAGCGCCTCTTCTGCCCTCTGCAGCCACCCACATTCACATACACATGAGTGTACACTCACACATACACATGAGTGCACACTCACACACAGAAACAAGTTTTTAAAAGAAAATGAATTAAGCCAGAAAGCTCAACATGCAAAGTGCTTAAAAGCCCAGACCCTAGAGTCGCTCTATGCCCTAGCTAGGAGACCATAGGCAAGCTATTCATCTGCTCAGACCCTAGAGTCACTCTATGCCCTAGCTAGGAGACCATGGGCAAGCTATTCATCTGCTCAGACCCTAGAATCACTCTATGCCCTAGCTAGGAGACCATGGGCAAGCTATTCAGCTGCTCAGACCCTAGAGTCACTCTATGCCCTAGCTAGGAGACCATAGGCAAGCTATTCATCTGCTCAGACCCTAGAGTCACTCTATGCCCTAGCTAGGAGACCATGGGCAAGCTATTCAGCTGCTCAGTGCCTCATTTCCTCACCTATAAAACAGTAAAATTAGTTGTGTTTTGAAGATGAAGTGAGTTACTATTGGCACAGCACTTGTAACAGAGCCTGATGCATAAACACCACATAAATGTTAATTCAACTGTAAGAAACTAGTAGGCCAGAAGTGGACCTTTAAAGTTAGACCAGAGTAAACAGACTTCCACATTTAAAAAGCACATATGATTCCTCAAATCCTTTCATTACCAAAGGACCTCTAACATCTCTCCTGGAATAAGCTTTATGTGCTAGACTAAAGCAAGCAGGAGTTCTCACCCTCCCGTCACACTGTGTATTTGTTGCTTCTTGCCTGGCAGTACCCAGCTCTATCCCACTACACCTATTCATCAACTTTATCCTTCTAAAAAACAGGTTTAAATAGCGAATGTGCTAGCGTTGCAGATGATCTCAAAACTGTGTGGCGCTTGCCTCCAGGTACACTGGGAAGATGTGCTCACTGTCACTTGAGATTACGTAAGTGGGGAAAGTTAGCCAATGTCAAATCTTTCACTTTTTAAAAAGTGCTCAAATGGCACATCTACAATTTTCTGAAGCTGCAACGCAGGCAGACAAGTACCCTCTGACCCTCTCCATCTTCCTTAATTCTAGGTCTCACATGGAGTATGAGTCTAAAATTACAACTTCGGCACCAGACACTATCACACTCCCTCTAACCTTTAGATGTGAACAACTGACAATTAACTCACGTAAACTTTAAACAGTTAGCATCTAACATCATCTAACACCGGCAAAGATACTCTGTACAGCACCAAGAAAGTTAATTTTAACTTAAGACCTCAATCCTCAAGTTTATTTTAAAATGGTTTAAAATACAAATGAAAATAAATTTTCTTGGTCTCATGAAAGCATATTCAGGTCTATTTTTTTTATTTCAAATGCTCCGGATCTAACTTCAATTTATCTAATTCAAAACAAAGGCCCTGCAGATTCAGCAACTTCTACTAAGGTTAGCTCCTTCTCTAACTGGGGCTAAAGGTTTTCTTTGTTCTTTACGAATTCCTACTCTAAGTAAAGAGTTTAACAACAATTCAGAAGAGATACCCCCAACTGGGTGTCCTTTGGCTTCTTTTGATTCCTCAACTTAAGGATGAGCTTTGCCCTATCAACTTTCTGGCTTGGCAGACACTACGCTATCTCTTAAGTGCAGTGACAGCAACATAATTTTCAGACTAACAACCAGTCACTCAAGAGCAAGCTTCAGGGTAAGATTTTTCTAATGAATTAGCTGTTTTTTGGTCAATTTATTCGAAAACAAATAAGTCATCTAGTAGCAACTTCTGGTATTATCTTTGACAAGTCCAATGTTCAGTCCTCTTTCTTGCTGAAGAAGGTATAAAAATCTCATGAAAACAGAAACCAGAACCCTGAACTTAGAAAGGTAAAATGTAACTCAAGCTGAACTTCTCACCAGTTAGTGGAACCCAAATAAAAATCATTCAATTGCCCCCACTCCCTGCACCTAGGTTCAATTTCCCCACCCAGCAAAAAGTGACTTACAGTATCCGTCACAAGTGCAAACAACAAATGCTCTAAAATGTTTACAAACGCTACAGGAATGGGCCCTAATAATGAAAAGAACCCTCACTCGCCTTAAACTTAAAGGGTTAGTCACCTCATCGTTTCCCAGAGAAAAATAAGAAGTGAATCCAAGCAACCGGAGTCGGTTGGTGATACTTTCCCTAACTCCAAAGCGGATGATTAGCAGTTCGGGGTAGGCAGTCACGAGACTGCCAGTCTCTGCCAACGCGGGCTGCTCCCGCTCTCGTCGCACGCATATGGGCGCTGGGAAATCAAGATTCAGCCATGCTCCTAACCACCCCGGCAGCTCCAGGGAATCCAGGGTGGGTGGAGCGAGTAGCTGGGCGCGCCGCTGCCACCCCAACTGGGCCACTCCTCGAGCCGTCAGCGCCTCAGCCCCCGGTGCCACGTCCCGGCCTCCGTTCTTCCTCTGGAAGCCCGGGACTCGTTCTCCTGCAGATGCCCCCGGTGGGCCACACCTCCGACAGTAAGGAGGGAACAGTTAGAGCGGTTGGAACAGTTGTCTCCGTTCCGGCCGCCCCAGAACCCAAGCCCGGCCTGGCCCAGCGGGCCCTGAGCCACAGCCCCGCGGTCAGACAGGCTCCCCAGGGGCAGGCCTCGGCGCTGCCCGCCCAGCTCGACCCCAGAGGCTGCCTCGCACCGGAGCTCACCGCCAATGTGTCAAAAGCGCATGTTCGCCGCCGCTCGACCGACGTCTCTGCTCCGCTGGCCTGGCCAGGCCCGCCCAGCCGCTCAGCTCTGCTCCCTTCCGCAGCCCTGAGCTCCACTCCGCGTACCCCCGCACCGGGCTCCTCCCCGACACGTCAGGGGCTCCCAGGGTGTCGGAGGCCATTCTGTGACGCACGGGGGCGGAGTCGAGAGCATGCGCAGAAGCAGGCTGGCCTGCGGGGAGGAGCAGTGGGAGGCAAGCGTCACATGGAGCCGACCGAGGCCTTGCGCGTTGACGTCAGGCTTGCGACACCGTCCTGCGCAGGCGCCGCCCTGGCCACTGAAGGAGGTGGGTTTTTAGCCCTCTGCGATTTTCGGAAGCTGTGCTGTTGCGAGTGTTCCTTAGGCTCAGAAAGGAAGCAAGTATAAAGGATTACTACCTCTAGAAGGAGACAGGAAAAATGTGCAACTGTCCTGGGAGTAGAAACTTAAATTTAAAAAAGGCATTTAGGGAACTTCAGGAACTTCAGCTGTCTCATGCTCAGTGTAATTCTTATTTCAGTGCTGTTGGGATTGGTTTTGAAGTTTGGAGACAAAACAACATAGCGTAAGACATGCTGAGCCTAAGAAAGACGAGGTGAGCCCACGTATACTTTTCTGAAAGGTGAATATAAACAAAAACAGTGCAAGGTGGATTTTTAAGGAGAACCCAAAAAGATGAGCAGAGGAAGATTAGTGGTGTCTAAAGCACCTTGAACTACACTGTGAAGGATATAGAGTTTTTAAAAATGGTTATGAGTTCACTGTGAGGTTTGTTGCACCGGTAGTTGTACCAGTCACTGGTCTGCATTGCTTTGTCACAGTAACCCCATGTTACTTTCATTTACAAGTAAGAAACCGAAAGATGAAGTTCCCCAAGGTCACTCAACTACATCGTGAATTCCAACTCAGAAGCTATACTATTATCCACTACTACGCTGACAAGAAAGGAAACCTAGGCTAGACCATGGGGCTAAAGTGCTTTCCATACACTGCTGTTAACTGTCAGCATTTGAAGCCGGAATCAGTAGATCTATTTTCTATATGGTAACATAAGACTCAAGACAGGTCTGCTTTCCAGGCCAGTGCCCTGGAACAGCTTTGAAATTCAGTCTGGCTTCCCTACCTGACTGAGTCTGTACTCAGTCTAATCAGACTTCAGGCAGGGAAATGATTAATGAAGGCTTTCCTACAGACCTGGTGCCAAGACAGGAACAGTCCCACCCGAACAGGAAAAGATAAAGGCCTCAGCTTCTGTCCTGCCTCCTGGATGAGGTGCTAAGAAACACACTGAGTCACCTAATGGCTGGCCAGGCCCTTCAGAAAACATTGACATCATCTCCCAGACTGCTGCCCCTCCCATTTGCTCTGGCCCTAGGACTGGCATCATCCCCTTCTTAATGAATGGGCTTAGCTTGGCAGAGCCCTCAGAAGCCAAAGGCCCTGCTCTGATCTTCTTCATTGGCCCAGGGGCTGGAATAGGGTTAGTCAGCAAACTGCCCCACCTCCTCCCATTACACCAAATCCATGGGAAATAAATCAGTAAAGAAGATGACAGTCTCAAAAGGAAGCACAAGTTACAAAACCCAGCTTTGTAAGAAAAGAAAAGGTAAGGGCTGCCATACCCTTCTAACTTGAGAAAGCATTCCAAAGCACTCTGGATAGGTTCCAGTACAAGGTCCTTTTTGGACTGAACCAGAAAGTTCAATAACAATCTCTGAGAACGTGTATAAATACACCATCATCTTCCCTGCTACAAAATACAAGAAACAGATCAAGTTCCACTCTTCCACTGGGTAAAGGGTGATCAGCTACCAAAAGAGAGGTCTGGGTCCAAACTCCAGCTAGTTTAGAGAATGCTGGACTTTGATCCATCACATACTCAAAAAAAGTAATTTTAGCTAAGGTTCTACTGCTGCAATGAAACACCATGACAAAAAAGCAAGTTGTCGGGGAAAGGGTTTATTCAGCTTCCATTTCCATATCACTGCTCAACACCAAAGGAAATCAGGACAGGAACTCAAAACAGGGCAGGAACCTGGACACAGAAGGTGATACAGAGGCCATGGGGAGTGGGGGTGGGGGAGGGGGAGAGTGCTGCTCACTGGCTTGCTCCCCATGGCTTGCTCAGCCTGCTTTCTTACAGAATCCAGGACCACCAGCCCAGGGATGGAACCAGTCACAATGGGCTGGGCCCTCGCCCATCAATCACTGATTAGCTGGATATAATGAAGCATTTTTCCCTCCTTTCAGCTCACTCTAGCTTGTGTGTCAACGTAAGACTAGCCAGCAAAGTAATGCAGAGCAGATAAACCTGCTACGGAAACTCTGAGGAGATGGAACATATTTAACTTATGGATTAGGTAAATAAGACACCGCGAAAATCAAAGGCTCACTGGGTGTGCTAGTGCATGCCTGTGATCCTGGAAAGTTCCAGGCCAGCCTACAGCACTACATAAGAACACCCAGGCTTAAACGACAAAGAACACAAACACACACACACACGAGAGAGAGAGAGAGAGAGAGAGAGAGAGAGAGAGAGAGAGAGAGAG
>NW_021604783.1:2477689-2484377 GCF_004785775.1 Grammomys surdaster
GAGAGAGAGAGAGAGAGAGAGAGAGAGAGAGAGAGAGAGAGAGAGAGAGAGAGAGAGGATACTTCAATCTATACTCCTTCAATCAGTATGTTTTCTTGCTAATCCTTAAGGGTGAAGATCAGGTTGAGTGAGGAGTACTCAGTAACTGGCTTGTCACTAGTGATCTGCCTCATGTCCTCTATCCTAAACCCCAACAGATCTTCCTTTTGCTTCACTGAATTCTCTAGAATGATTTACATGCTCTCAGCTGTGCTATGTTTTAGTCACAGAAACACAAACTTTTCATCGACCCTCCCGTAATGATCCCACCACTGGCTTTCAGTCCACCGATGTGGTCACCAGGCCGTCTCCACTTTCCCCTTACAAACTCAAGTTCGTTCACTTCCCACTTCATTCTGCCCGCATTTCCCCCGTCCAAAGCCTCCTGTTCACCTATCGCCTCCCACTCATCTCCACCCCAAGCTCCCTCCCTTGAATGACTTCTTGTCCCACCCTAGCAGTCTCTACATCGCTTTCAGAATAATATCACGAAAATTTCACTGTGTACAGAGCACCCCTGCTTCTAAACTTGATTTGTCTCCTTGTTACTGTGGCCATGAAGGATCAGAGCTCACACAGCCGCTCTAACCCACCCTGTCAGTCCTCATCCTGAAGTTCACCTGAGTCTAACCAGATGCACCACTGTGTCCCCTTGTGGTTGTTTAAATGAGAAAGAGCCCGTGGCTGCTTATCTTTGAATGTTTCTCTCCTAGTTGGTGGACTGTTTAGGGAGGATTAGGAGGCATGGGTTTCTTGAAAGAGATGTGCTATACCAGGGGTGGGCTTTGGAGTTTCAAAAGCCCACGCCAGACCTAGTCTTAATCTTTCTCTCTGCCTCCTGCCTGTGAATCAAAGATGTAAGCTCTCAGCTGCCCCATGGCCATGCCTGCCTGCAGTCATGCTTCCCACCATGATAATCATAGACTACCCCTCTGAAATTATTTATAAGCAAGCCCCCCAATTTAATGTTCCCTTCTGCAGGTTTTCTTGGTCATGGTGTCTCTTCACAGCAATAGAATAGTAAATAAGATAACCCGCCCCCAAAGGACAGTTTCCTTCCTCCCGAGGACCATCTTATCAACTCTCACTGCCCTGTACACTGTGATCACATCTGAGGCTATGTCTGCCACCTTTCTACCTTCTTTAGTCTCATTCATAATGTAACTCCTCCAGGAAGCCTTCCCTGATATTCAAAACACACATAGAGGGCCACATACTTAAAAGAAAACTTACAAACACTGCCTTTGGGGTCCAACAAGATGGCTGAGCCAGTAAAGTTACTAGCCTACAATGTATGACCACCTGACTTTTGATCCATGGGTCCTACTTGGTGGAAGAAAAGAACTAACTACTTAAGCTGTCCTCTGACCTCAACACATGTACCATGACAACACAAAATAAACCAATAATTAAATAAATTAATAAACAATAAATGTGGGCTAGATGGGTGACTCACCAGTGAAGCACGCATTTACTGCCCTTCCAGAGGACCTGAGTTCTGTTCTCAGTATCCATATCAGGTGGCTTACAACTGCCTATAACTCCAGCTCTATGGGATCCAACACCCTCTTCTGAGCTCCCCAAGGACATAAACCCACATGCACGCACACACGTGCACACACACACACACAAATTATTTTAAATAATATTGCAAAGCATGGTGGTGCACGCCTTCAATTCCAACTCAGAAGGCAGAAGCCAATCTTGTCTATATAGTAAGTTCCAGGCCAGGCAAGACTATATCATGAGACTCTGTCTCAAAATGGATAAAAAATAATAGTAATAAATATTTTTTAAAGTAAAACACTGCCTTTTAGCCATTGAGATATTCAACCCTTCCCCCCAAAACCTAAGTTTGAGGGCATGTTAGTTGTAATATCCCGCAGCACCAGGCACTTAGCAAACACTCATTTAATGTGCCTCAGTGAAAACAAAAGAAGGAATTGATGGTTAGGTAGTGACTACCAACACTGTCTGGAAAATGTTGCAAATCCTGAGAACTTAATGGAGACTTTCAGTGGTACAAGGGCTGCATGAGCTGATGCCAGGTTACAGAGGTGCTGGGGTTTGGGTCATACCTTAAGCCTCTGCTTTCATTCAAGTTTTAAACGTAATTTTTTAGTACCTATGCTCTTGTCATTTAAGACAACAGTAATATAGGCCTGAAGGCTATAGTCTCAGCATTCAGGAAACAGACGCAGGTGGATCTCTGTGAGTTTAACACCAGCCTGGTCTACATAGCAAGTTCCAGGTCAGCCAGGACTACATAGAGATTATGTTTCAAAGGGAAGGAGGAGAACGAGAAAAAGAAGAAGTAGGAGGAGGAAGAAAAAGAGGTGGAGGAGACAATAGTAATGCTATTTTGGGGGGGGGGGTTTTTTTCGAGACAGGGTTTCTCTGTATAGCCCTGGCTGTCCTGGAACTCACTCTGTAGACCAGGCTGGCCTCGAACTCAGAAATCCGCCTGCCTCTGCCTCCCAAATGCTGGGATTAAAGGCGTGCGCCACCACTGCCCGGCCTGTAATGCTATTTTTTACTGTTAAAAAATAAGCTGTTGGAGCTGTGACTGTATCTCAGTAGGTAGAGTGATGCCTAGCATGCATGAGTCCTGGCCTCTATCACCAACACTGTCCAAATGAGGTATAATAATGTTTGCCTATAATCCCAGAACTCAGGAAGTAGAAACAAGATTAGAAGTATAAGGTCATCTTCAGCTACACAACTACTTAGTGAGTTCAAAGACAGCTTAGACTACATGAGACTATCTCAACAAAAAACAAAATAGAAAACAGAAGCAAACAAATATAGCCTTTGAGATAAGAAATGGTTTTATACAGAGCAGAAAGCCTGTCAATCATATACTATGAGTTTAGTGCTTGCAAGTCTAAGGCACGTAGCTCTCACCCCATGGAGTTTATATTCTAATGGAGAAGACAGCCCACAAAGAAAAATAACTAGGGTCAGTGACAAAGAGGGGTAGAAAGTGCTCTCACGCCAAGCATATGATTATCCTGCATGCCTAAGAGGATAAGGCAAGAAGATTTCTATGAGTTCAAGGCTGCCCTGGGATACATAGTAAAGCCCCAAGTCAAAAAAACCTGCTTTTGAAAACAGGACATAGTGTCCATAAGATTTTTTTTTCTTTCATTAAGTTGTCAAATTTAATGACATTGTATCCACTCAGCAAAAGAATACAAAAGATATGTAAAATTAAACAAATTAGTAATATATGCAGATGTCTTCATTAAAGAAATATTTAATTTTTCATCATAGTTCCTGGCATGGAATAGGTACTCAATAAATGTGGCTGGATGAATGGTGAGGGCATTCATATACAGAGGGCAGAGCCTTTGACCAGACAATGGATTTCCTCTTCCAAGATTGTGGATGACAATCAGTTGAGTTTAATACCAAATGCCCACTTCTAAGCCTGGTCTGGTGGCTCATGCCTGGTCCCAGCTACTCTGGAAGCCAAGGCAGCAGTACTGTTGGAGATAAATTTGGACAACATAGTGAGATCCCTGCCCCCACCTCAAGAGAGACAGACAGACAGACAGACAGACAGACAGACAGAGGTTGGGGGAACCCACAGACAGTATACCTGGGGTATTTCCTGAAAGGAGAGGCCCATTGCTTGTCTTTATTGCACCCTCAGTACCTTCTTGAGCTGGCTATATCCACAGACTACTCAAAGCAGCTCAAACTCTGACCTCAGCTCTTCCATCTAACTCCAGCTGTCTGTGAGTGAATTTCCTATGAGGTGTGTTTGTTTGGTATTGGTTTTTAAAGATAAAGTCTTACTGTGTTGCCCAAACTGGCCTCAAAGTCCTCACCTCTAAACTGGAGCATTGGCTCAGTGGTTATGAGCCAAAACTTGCTGCTCTTGCAGAGAGGCTCTGGGTTCCAATCTCAGCACCCATGTATGGTAGCTTACAATCATCTGTAACTCCAGTTACAGATCTGATGCCCTCTTCTGATTTCTGATGATACCAGACACACACACAGTGAGCAAGTATACATGCAGACAAAACATCCATATCATGAAATAAAATAAATAAATCTAAAAAGAAAACAATGTTTTTTTAAAAAATCTGAGCACAAATGATCACCCTGCCTCAGCTTCCCAAGCAGCTGAAGCTACAGGCACATGCCGCTGCAGTCAGTACATGGTCTTTTAAGTTCCCAGCCTCCTTCCTGTCTTCCCTTTCCACGGTGCCTTATAGAGAACAGCACAGGCTTCTGGCCCTTGGACCCTTTGCCAAGAGGTGGTTTAAATCTGCAAGTATCTGCAAGTTGCTGAATGCTTGCTCTTGAAGGTGAGAAAAATTTAGGTTGGGACTACAGCAGACCTTCCCCTCACAGGCCTGCCCTGAAGGCTGGTCCCTGGCGGGAACAAGCTCTCTTCCTAGGCTTTAGACAAACTAAAGCCTAAGGAGGATCCCTGCTTGAGCAGCCATGTATCTTCTACTGGTGGAACTCGATATACTGCCATCCACCCATCAATCTGGGGTCTGTCCTGATTTCTTCCCAGCCACCTACCTGGCTTTGGACTTCTTCCCAACCTGAAACTGTGTGGTTTTCCCAGCTGCAGAGCCTCAGATCTCCCAAGCTTCAGTCTTCAGGCTCCGTGTTGGTTCCAACCACAGCCTGTTCCTTAGAGTAGCAGCTACCTGCCCAAGAAAGTATCGCCAACACTGTTCATTGCTAATTTGGTTAACACCTGGCAACGCCAAGCGCTGTTGACATCGTACTTACATAAACACTGTGACTGTCCCTGGAGGAAAAAAAGACGATCACAGACCTTGCACAGACAGGGAGGGAGGGCACCTGCTTTGCCTGCTCTCAACTCAGACTGTGCAATGACAGGGATGAAAAGAAATGGAATGTTTCTGACCAGCCTGAGCTGATTGTATCACACAATCTCTAATTCTCACTACTGGGAAAGCCAGTGAGTCAGTTGCTGGCACCCATAGATTATGTATTCAGCCACTCAACAAATATTCTTTGACTGACTAGCACTGTCCTTAGTCCCAGGGAGAAGAACTAACAAAAGAAGTGAGGAAACCCTTCCTGGAGGTTTTCTGGGTTTTATTTTGATGTGTTTGCTTTGGGGTTTTTTGTTTGTTTGTTTGTTTGTTGATTGGTTGGTTTTGTTTTTGTTTTTGTTTTTCAGATTCAGGGTTTCTCTATACAGCCCTAGATATTCTAGAACTTGACCAGACTGATCTTGAACACACAGAGATCTGCCTGTCTCTGCCTCCCAAGTGCTGGGCTTACAAGCATGCGCTACCACCACCCATCTGGTTGGATTTTTTTAAACAAGTCATCTCTAGGAACCCAAGCTGGCCTTGTTTTCTAAGTTTTCTCAGTTTTCTGAGTGGTTGGGTTCCAAGCATGTGTCATAATGCCCCACTTCCTGTAAATTTTCTTTTACTTTATTTTTATTTTACACTCACTGGTGTCTTGTCTTACATGGTGGCTCGCAACCATCTTTAATGGGATCAGGTTCCCTCTTCTGGTGTGTCTGAAGACAGCTACAGTATACTCATATGCATAATGAATAAATCTTTTAAAAAAAGAAAGGAAGAAAGGAAGGAAGGAAGGAAGGAAGGAAGGAAGGAAGGAAGATAGAAAGTTGACAGGGCCTGAAGAAATGGCTAAGTATTTGAGAGCCCTAGGTACTCTTATAAGAGGACCCAGGTTCAGTTCCTTAGCACCCACTGGCTGACTCACAACCATCTGTAACCCCAGTTTCAGGGGACCCAGTGGGCCCTCCTGACTTCCATGAGCACCGCATGCCCATGGTACACAGACATACACACAGACATACATTTTTGTTTTTACTGAAAGGAAAGAAAGAAGCATTGAAGACATGAAATCATGTGATAGCCACGCTGAATAATGTGTTAATAATGCAATAAAGTTACAGAATATTAACAATGAAAGTGGTCCCAATGTTCAGTTAAACAAAGAAAGCAGTTAATAATACACATAAGATTCCATTTTAACCTAGAAAAACACACGTTGAACATCAGAAAAAGAAGTCTAGGAATACAGACATCAAATGTCAAACATTCACAGTGCTTATCTTCAGAATAAGTACCGCTCATTCCCTCACTGCTTCCTGCTCGGTCTCCTTCATCCCCCACTTTTCTTTCTGCATTTTGACAAACATACAAAAGTGAGTAATGTTTTCACTGTCATATAGCAATACTGCATCTAAATCTAAAGTATACTCATTTCCTCTATGTTCTTTGCAGTTTCCTAAAATGATGGATTTAGGGCTCTTTTTTTTTTTTAAAACATTGTCTTTGAGTCAAGTGTTGCTGGCACACAGTTGTAATTGTGGCAGTCTGAGGCCAGCCTGCGCTGCAAGGCAAGTCTCTGTCTCAAAACAAAACAAGACAAACTGCACCCTTTGAGCACAAGAGTGACCTGGGCCTCTATTGGCATTTAGTCTAGGCTCCACCCCACAGTTACCTGGCAACAGCCAGGTATGCCTGACTCACTATAAAAGGGGCTGCTCACCCCCTCCTCACTCTCTTGCTCTTACTCTCTTATCCCCTTGCTCCTGCTTCTTACCCTCTTCCCCCTCTCTCCCATTCCCTTCCCCCCACCCCCTATCTCTCCATGTGCTCATGACCAGCCT
>NW_021604783.1:2484477-2487522 GCF_004785775.1 Grammomys surdaster
TCCCCCCGAAACTCCCCTCCCCATTCCCTGAATAAACTCTATACTATACCCTGAATAAATTCTATTCTATACTATACTATACTATACTATACTATACTATACTATACTATACTATACTATACTATACTATACCATGGTCTGGCTGGAACCTCAGGGGGCAGGGATGCCTCAGCATGGGCCAGCAGAGGCACCCCTCCCCCACACCATACCAAGCCTCCACCAAACAGACCCCTTCTTCTCTATCTTTTTATAAAACACAACAGCCTCCACGGTCCTGGAGTTTCACTGGGAAGTTTCCCAGTTTTTCTGCTTAGTTCATAAGAATTCCCACCCTTCTGCCACAGCTCCCAGCCTGGGGTATATGTAACTTATCTCATATGCATATAATTACATATGCTCATTCTGAAGATGTAAAATTTCCACCCTACAATCTTTTGTGGTTTTTGTTTGTTTGTTTTGTTTTCGAGATAGGGTCTCACTATGTAGATCAGGCTAGCCTGGAACTCAAAGAGATCTGCCTACCTCTACCTCCCAATTACTGGGATTAAAAGCATTATATGGAGAACAGTTTCTGCTCAAAACTAGAAATCTGGCTTTATGCAGGAGTGTTCCTACCACAGAAGCCAACTTTGATTCCCCACGCAGAGCTGTAGAAACGAAGCATCCCAGGTCTCATGTTCACCGCAAAAGAATGTCCTTTCTATAAAAAGAAAATAAGCATCTGCAGAGGGGAGCAGGCAAGGAAGAGGGCAGACTCCCAGCAGCACTCTGGACTCAGGCAGAGGTGAGGGGAGAGCAGAGGAGCCCTTGCCCTGGGACATCACTGTTTCAACTATTTTCTGAAGATCACATGTTAACAGAATGGCTATTAAAACTGATTCAAAGATAGAGGAGGGAGGGACATGAGAACCAGAGGCCTAGGCACACAGAAGTAGCCAAAAAGTGGTGAGAGCCACCCCCAGACATAGGCCCCACCCCTCACCAGGGCTCCCCACCCTCACGTGGGAACCTAGGCATGTCTCCGCAGAGTTAACTCCTTATTCCTGCCTGGGAAACAGAACCATTTTTTTTCATCATGGCCTAACCAGCCCCATTGCTGGTGACTTTGCTAGGTTACTTCCCATTTCTGGGTATCGATGTCTCTGAGCAGGCTGAACTAAATGACAGCTGTTGACGATGTCCATGAGTCAGGACCCATTATGTCGCCCATCCAAGCATTCTCCCTGTAGGAATGTAGGAATGCCCTCCCTACTTTTGATCAGACAGCCAGACATGATGACTGGGCCAGCCTCCTCCTAGATGGATGAGTTAGGTGGCCAATGCCCATTCCTCTGCCCTAGGGAAATACTGAACTCACAGACTGTATCACTTTAAGTTCCTCTAACACTCTGTGTACTCATTTCCTGTGGCTATGGTAACAGATGACCTCAAATGGGGTGGCTTCAAACAAGACTCATATACATAGTCTCTTTTGCTTCTGGAAGTCAGAGACTCCAAATAAGGCTTACATAGCTACAAAATCAAGGTATTGGCTCTTCTGAGGTTGCAGGGGGAGAATCAGATCCTTGGCTCTGCCGGTTTCTGGAAACCACTGGCTAGGCTTGGGGCATATCCCTGCATAGGCTGCTTCCATCATGGCTGATACTGGACCCCCTACATCCCTTCTCGGACTCTGCTGGGTCTACACATCTAACCTGATATAATCTTTCCATCTCAAAATCCTTAATCATATATGCCAAGTCCCTTTTGATGTACACAACATACAGGTCTGAGGACTGGGGCGTTGACATCTTTGAGGAGTTGTTATTCTGCCTCCCACATCTGCCATGCACATTTTACCCTCTGTACAATCTTTGCCATTTCTGCATATCATCTTTAAATTGACTCACCTGTGTAAAAATGAACTTAAATCCCACCTTTGCCTCATCCTGGCACATCAATGAAGCCAAGGAGCTGACAACAATCGTATCCCCTTGATCTGAGAAACGAAATACATAACTATCAAGATTTCCAGTGCTCGTCTCTGCACCATCAAATGACGTCACATGCCACCAGTAGTACAGAGACCATCCTTCAGGGACTATCTATAAATAGAATCCAGCTTCCTGGTTTTACAGAAAAAATTAGTATGTCCGAGAATCCACACCAACAAAACCTCAGTCACCCCCACAGCTTCTCCCTCCTGTCCCAGTACTTATTAATCACAACTTGAAAGTACATCAGCGTTTCTGCTGAGCGTCCCAGGCTTCCATGACTCAGATAAGCCCTGGCTTACTTCCCTTTCGTTACACTCATGGGTACCCAGAGCTTTGTTTTCTATTCCAGGAGTGGGGTTTCCTATTGTTTCCCCTGCCGACCTATATCTGGAGATCTGACTTATCTGTGTTCAACAGTAGCCTGTTTACTTGACCCACATCTGGACAGCAGCCAGATCCCAGGAAGACTAAGCTGAAGAGGAAGGTCAGTGCCAGCGGTGACTTTGTACTATGCCCCTTGGCATCTTTCCCAGCTGCAACTTGAACTTCGAAACCAGAGTTGAGAAGACAGCGTTCTTTCTATAAACGGTGTGGGATGACATAATTATCCTCCTCTTACATAACACTCAGCATATAATAAAAATAACTATCAGGTATTGGGTGCTTGCTATGGATCAGACCCTGAGGTAACTGCTTCTGACATCAGTTCACACCAAGCTGGTGAAGGATCAATTAGTGCCCCACTTTACAGATCAGAGGACTCAGTGTCAGAAGAGGTCACTATGACAAAGGAGATTTTCAGAGAACTTCAGAAATACAAGGAGACGAGGGGATGTCAGACAAATGACGACACCGAGACATTGATCAGCCTGCCCAGTGACACACAGTTAGCAGACTCAAGGACAGAATTCAGACCATCAATCTCAGACCAGTCCCTTTCTTCAGATGTCCTCTCTTTGGAGCTGTGACTCCTTTCCTTTCCTTTCCTTTCCTTTCCTTTCCTTTCCTTTCCTTTCCTTTCCTTTCCTTTCCTTTCCTTTCCCTTCCCTTCCCTTCCCTTCCCTTCCCT
>NW_021604783.1:2487922-2560319 GCF_004785775.1 Grammomys surdaster
TCCCTTCCCTTTCCTCTTGTTATTGTTGGTGGTGGTGGTGGTTGGTTGATTGGTAAGTTTGGTTTGGTTTAGTTTGGCTCATTTTGAGTTTTTGAGGGTTTATGTAGCCTGGAACTCATTATTTAGACCAGGCTGGCCTCCAACTCACAGAAATACTCCAAATTCTGCCTCCCAAGTGCTGGGGTTACAAGCATTCACCACTACATGTGCTCAAAGCTATGCTTTCTTCAGCTGCCTACTCGGCACTTTCTTCCCTGTATACATCCCCTGTTGCCTGGTGCCTTTGCCAAAGGGAATCTGTGCAGGCAGCAAAGGAGTCCCCAGGCTGACCCTTCTCTAGGCTTCCCTCTGGCAGAGGAAAGAACTCAGAAACGCTAGAAAATCTCCATGAATCTACATCCGTTAATTTGGAATTTGTTTAAAAATATTTTTAGATGTATTCACTTTGCGCGTGAGGACTTTGCCTGCATGTATGTATGTATGTGCACATGCATGCTCCATGCCTGAGGAGGTAAGAATATGGCGTCAGATCTCCTGAAACTGGAAATACAGGTGTCTGTGAGCCATCATGTAAGTGGTGGGAATCAAACCTAGGTGCTTTATCAGAACGACAAGTGCTCTTAACTGCTAAGCTATCTCTCCAGACCCTGGAGTTAGTAGTAATTTAACAGAAAAGGATTGAAGTTTACCTCCAAAAACCAGACTAAGCAGTTTCTTAATGGAAACATGATTAGGTGGGGTCATGAGGAAAGACACTTGTTAATGGAAAACTCAGCAGAGACTGAGAGTCTTGGGGTGGAAGGATGGATCAGCAGTTGGGAGAGTACAACATGGCTCTTGTGGAGGACCCAAACTCAATTCTCTGCACCCAAGTCAAGCAGTTCACTCCTCTAGCTCCAGCTGATCTAAAACTCTCTGCTGGACTCCACAGGCACCTGCACTCTGATGGCCACAAATCCACATACAGGCATACATACACACATGATTAAAAATAAAAAATAGAGCTGAAAAGAAGGCTCGGTGGTTAAAAGCACATACTGCCCTTGCAGAGGACCCTCCCAGCACCCACATTAGTGGCTCACAGCTACCACTAACTCTAGCACCAGGGGATCCAACATCTTCTTCTGTCCTCTATGGACACTGGCACACTCAGGCTCAGACACACACATATATGATTTTTTTTTTGGGGGGGGGGGTTTCAAGACAGGGTTTCTCTGTGTAGTTCTGGCTGTCCTGGAACTCACTCTGTAGACCAGGCTGGCCTCGAACCCAGAAATCCGCCTGTCTCTGCCTCTCAACACATACATGATTAATAAGAAAAAATAGCCGGGCAGTGGTGGTGCACGGCTTTAATCCCAGCACTTGGGAGGCAGAGGCAGGCAGAGTTCTGAGTTTGAGGCCGGCCTAGTTTACAGAGTGAGTTCCAGGACAGCCAGGGCTACACAGAGAAACCCTGTCTCGAAAAACTGAAAAAGAAAAAAAGAAAAAAGAAATACATCTTTTTAAAAGAGGGTAAGTATCTATCCATCAATATGGAATCTGCTAGGCTAGATTAATGATCATATTTACATAAATAGGAACTGTACAGTCACTAGAAATTATGCTACAGACTGTGGATGATGATAGATTTATCAAGAGAATGTCTCTACTTCTGTTTTTATCAATATAGGCCTATGGGGAGAAGCTCAGCGTGAGCTATTTGTGTGTGTGTGTGTGTGTGTGTGTGTGTGTGTGTCTATTCTTTCTGTTCTTGACAATGAATCCATATTACTTTCATAGTCTGAGGAATGGAATTGCTGGTTTCTGAAGCCTGGTGCCTGAGTTCTGAACATACAAAAAAGGATGGGTATACAGCTAAGTGCTGGAGACCTTGCCTAGCATTTGGGAGGTTCTAGGTGCAATTCCAAGAAAGAAAAAGAGAAGGGGGGAGCAGTGGTGGGGCACACCTTTAATTCCAGCATTTAAGAAGCAGAGGCAGGCAGATCTCTAAGCTAGAGGCCTGCCTGGAAGACAGCCAGTACTGCACAGAGAAGCCCTGTCCACCCTCTTGCACCCCCATAAGAGAAAAAAAGGAAGGATGGAAGGAAGGAAGGAAGGAAGGAAGGAAGGAAGGAAGGAAGGAAGGAAGGAAAGAAGCCATGTGACCCACTCAGGAGACAGAGGACTGTGGCTCTGAGTTTGAGTCTGATCTGTATAGTTAATTTCAGGCCAGCTGTCGCTTCATAATGAGACCCATCAGAGAAGGGGAGGAAGAGAGGGGGAAGGGAAAGAAGAGATAAGAAAGGAAGGAAGGGAGGGGGGGGGGGGGGGGGGAGGGGGGGAGGGAGGAAGAAAGGAAGGGAGGGAGAGATGGAGAAAGAAAGAGATAGAAGAATAGATCAACCATAGGCTCTTTACAGAGCAGGCTATGCAATTTAACAATTATCCTAACCTAGTGGATATAAGTAAATACATGATCACAAAAGAAATATAGGGCTAGAGAGATGGCTCAGTGGTTAAGAGCACTGACTGCTCTTCCAGAGGTCCTGAGTTCAATTCCCAGCAACCACATGGTGGCTCACAACCATCTGTAATGGGATCTGATGCACTTTTCTAGTGTGTGTCTGAAGACACCTGCAGCGTACTCATATAAATAAAAGAAAAATAAATCTTAAGCAATATAAAGGGTCAATAAAGACCTAACAAGGTCCTCCACTATGCTATTAATAACGTTTTTAAATGTTGTACGGAGTATAATTGCTGTTTATGTCATTATGCTTATGGCTTAAGTTATAAAGTGTAAGAAAACAGGGCTAGGACTGTAGCTCAGTGGTACTGTAGCGCAGTGGTACTGTAGCGCAGTGGTACTGTAGCGCAGTGGTACTGTAGCTCAGTGGTACTGTAGCTCAGTGGTACTGTAGCGCAGTGGCACTGTAGCGCAGTGGTACTGTAACTCAGTGGTACTGTAGCGCAGTGGTAGAGTGCACACACCCATGAAGCCCTCTGCACTCCATCCACAGCATGAAAACAAATGCTACCTGACTGCTACCTCACCTCTAGAATCTCAGCTTTTGGGAGTCTGAGACAAGAGGATTTCTGTAAGCTCAAGAGTCAGTTCCAACCAAGCCTCAATACGAAGACAGACCCTGTCCCATAAATAGAGAGATGAATAACTCCTGGGCCATAGCTTACTGGTATACTATTTGCCTAGCCTGAGCAAGGCTCTGGGTTTTGCTGGACCTGGTAGCAAACACCTTTAATCCCAGCACTCAAGAAACAGAGCCAGGCAGTGGTGGCGCACGCCTTTAATCCCAGTACTTGGGAGGCAGAGGCAGGCGGACTTCTGAGTTCGAGGCCAGCCTGGTCTACAGAGTGAGTTCCAGGACAGCCAGGGCTATACAGAGAAACCCTGTCTCGAAAAAAACAAAAAAAAAAAGAAGAAGAAGGAGGAGAAGGAAAAGGAGAAGAAGAAGGCTGTTTCCTTCCCTAGCACAATCAATCCATCAATCTTGAATTAAAATAGGAATTATAGGCTCACTTTTTTATCAGAGTCCCAAATTTTAAAACAAGTACTAACACTCATTGTAAGAAGAGACTGTCCCCTCCAACTCAAATCCAAGTGAAAACATGCTGTAACCACCCTGGCTACCATCCTAGGATGAGTGCACACACCATCACTTCCTCCCGACAAAACACACATTACAAAGAGTGCAGCACAACAAAGCAGAGAGCACTGGCCTCCCACGTGGTGGCGGCACACACAGAGGCAGGCAGATCTCTGTGAGTTCAAGGATAACCTGGTCTACACAGAGAATTCCAGGGCAGATAGCCAGGGCTTCGTAGAGAAAGTTTGTCTCACAAACAGACAAACAAACAAAAACAAAAAGAGATGCCCCCACACACATACTCCTACAAGCCTGAAAGTATGTGCAAGAGTGGTAGCCATGCAACGGTCAGAGGAAGCTGAAAACGAGATGCTAACCAGAGCAAGCATGCTGTGCCTCTGAACTCCAGAAAGGCTCATGAGGCAGAGGTTCTAGCTGCTCCAGCAACCGTATGGAATGGGCTAATTACAAAAACAAAACAACACCTTGAGGCAACTATCAACTCCAGGAGCAAAAATTGAAAAAAAAAAAAAGGAACACTACCACCATTATCAACCTCTTCACCCTCTGTACAGTTCAGAGAACAGCAGTGACAGTCGCAGCATGCTATACTCGGCATCAACACAAACATTAATATGTCATCCTACAGGGAAGGTGGAACAATAATATGAGTAGCTGACAGATGAGTACTGTGTCTTTCCCTTTTATTAACAAAACACTAAAATATAGCCACATAGGCCAGGCACAGTGGCACATGCCCTTAATCCCAGCGCAGAGACATCTCTGTGAGTTTGAGGCCAGCCTGGTCTACGTAGCAAGTTCCACACCAGCCAGGACTACACAGTGAAGCTGTGTCTAAGAAAGGAAGGAAGGAGGGAAGGACAGAGTGATCAAACTACACAGGTCACATAGACACTTTATTTGGAACTACAAAGAAAATAATTTCAACTATTGTCTCTGGTAAAGAAAAGTTGGGCAGGGTGGTGGTGGCACACGCCTTTAATCCCAGCACTTGGGAGGCAGAGGCAGGCGGATTTCTGAGTTCGAGGCCAGAATGGTCTACAAAGTGAGTTCCAGGACAGCCAGGGCTACACAGAGAAACCCTGTCTCGGAAAAAAAAAAAAAAAAAAGTTGGAAGGGAGAAGAAAACAAGGTGGTGTTATCTTTTGGTGTAAGCTTCGTGCAGCTTTTAATAAAACTAGATGTTAAATTTAAATTAAATAGTATGACTTTTTGGTTTTTAAGTTTTAGTATTTTATGTGTATGGAAGTTTTGCCTCTATATACATCTGTGCTCCACTAGTATGCCTGGTGCCCACAGAAGCCAGAAGAGGACATTGTATTCCCTAGAAATGGAGCTAGAGAGAGAGATGTCGTTAACCTCCATGTACGTGCTAGGAACTAAGCCCAAACCTCTGAAAGAACAGCAAGTACTTAACCACTGGGCCATCTCTCATCTCTCCAACCCCAAACCAATAAGACTGTACAATATATGTGTGTGTGTGTGTGTGTGTGTGTGTATTATATATGATTATATAATATATTTTCCACCCAACAATCTATCTCCTATGAGTTCATTCTAAGGAAATGCCAGGACTGGTATGTGAAGACTGTGTGTTTAATGGTGTTTTCTGCAGTGCAGCTTACTTCTATAGACCCAAACTGAAAGCCTATCACTACTCACTAATCAGAGTCTACTTTAACAAGCCACGGAACATCCACATATAGGATACCATATGGGATACGGTGCAGCAGTCCGGAAGGACAGGGTGGATATGTGAATCACCCTGAATATCATATGTGAATATGCATACAGTGACTCAGAAGACATTAAATGCAAAGAAGTTACAGGATAGTAAATAAAATTCAACATTAAAAAATTTATTGCAAGTGTGTGTGTCAGCTGAGAGCGATGGCTCACACCTATAATCCTCACACTGGGTGGGTGTGCACAGGAAGAGCAGGGGGGTCAAGGTCAACATCGTACCCTGTTCCCAAAAGAACTCGCATTTTGAGGCCAGGTGAGGTTGTTGGGAGTGGCTGAGGTGGTGCACACCTGTGAGTCTAGCATCCAGAAGGCAGGCAGGGAAATCAACACAGACCCAAGGCCAACCTGGTCTGCATAGCAAATTCTAGACCAGCCAAGACTTATAGATGTGAGACCCTATCTCAGAGGGGGTTGGGGGGGAGGGGGCCTGGAGAGGGGACTCAATGGTTAAGAGAGCGTGCTGCTCTTGCAGAGGGCTGAGTTTGGTTTCTAGCACCCACATAGAGGCTCACAACCATCTGTAACTCCAGTTCCGGGGATTCGAGTGTCTGGTCTCTAAGGGAACCCCCGGATGTGTGCACATACATGTCCACAGACATACATATACAAATTGACAAAATGTCTAAGTTTATATGTAGACATGTTCATATTTGGGGATATACTTATACAAAGATTTTCAGTGACTCTGCACGTATAGCTTGTATTTTATCAAGTACGATGTTATCATGAAAAACTATATAGAATTCCATTTAGAAAATCAAATAGAAAGCCCAAGCCTTGAGAAACACGACCTCCGAGCCAGGCGGTGGTGGCACATGCCTTTAGTCCCAGCACTTGGGAGGCAGAGGCAGGTGGATTCAAGGCCAGCCTGGTCTACAGAGTGAGTTCCAGGACAGTCAGGACTACATAGAGAAACTCTGTCTCAAAAAACCAAAGAGAGAGAGACAGAGACAGAGAGAGACAGAGAGAGACAACCTCCTGACAATCTAGGAAACACTTTCACAAACATTGTGCTACAAGCTCTATACGAGTTCATATAAAGTAAAAATACTGCACCATCCGTAGACAAGAAGACAGAATGAAGAAAGCTGCTGACCCCTCAGGAGCTGTGTGATTTAGAAGCAGCCAAGACTTCAAAACAAGCCCCTCACTTGTTCAGTCCAGCAAGACATCATTCCCTCATCCTGATTGTCTCTTCATCAGCCCCAGATAAACTTGTGTGAACCCAAAGAGCTCCCCGCCCCTCCAAGAAATACTAGCAGGCAGCAAGGGAATAAAAACCAAATCAAGGTGATCCGAATCCAGATGAGGGAAGATACTGTGTCTTCCAGAAAAGGACACCATAGCAAATGCCTAGTTTCACCTATCACAGGGACATAATGACATTTGTCCTAACTGCCCACCACATGGGCAGAAAGGGTCCTCAGACACCAGAAGCCTCCACTCTGGTATATCTCAGGCCAGGTCCAGCCCCCCACCCATCCCTTCCCCTCACTCCAATTCCCCCAAGTCACAAGGCACCTGGTCCTGGGTCCTCAGCTGATCTGGTTCACAGCAGCACGTGGGGACACCCGGGGCCAGCTGGGACAGAGCAGAGGTCAACTGGAAGAACGAGGCTCAGTCATATCTGACAAAAGAGACTTGGGGACAGGAAGTGGGTTTGAACCAGGAAGACTGGGGCCTGCTGTCAAGAAGTAAGGCAACCCCGCCAGCCTTGTTACTCAGGGGAGTTGAGCAAGACCGGTGAGCTTGAAGAAGGGAGTAAGAAATGCCAGTCATAGCTTCTCAGCCCACAGATTAGGGGTAGATGGGTGTGGCTCAATGGTACACTACTTGCCTAGCCTGGGCAAGGCCCTGGGTTCTGTGCCCAATGCTAAAAATCAAAACAAACCACAGAGAGAGAAAAGAACACAATCTTAAAGTCAGATAGCTTAGACTTCTCATCGTTGAGCTTTGTTTTCCCGCTTGGAGCTAACACCAGTACTGACTCCTGGCATTGTTTGTGCCTCAGATGGGATAATGTGTATAACCAGCTCCATATAAGTCCTGAGATCCAGTAAGTCCCTTGAGCTATCAGTATTGTCCCCTTTCTGCCTTTCCAAGGCCGGTCCATTCCCTAAGTCTTTATCAGATCACGTGAGCCATCCACATCTCTTGCCTCCACAGTGACCACAGTTCTCCCATGCTCATTAGTCTTACCAAATAGAACAGGAACCATCGATAAGAGTGGGCACTGATAACACGTTAAAGTTACTGCCAGCTCATGTTCAGTCTACAAACATCTGCTGGAAAACAAAATAACAATGCCTTATCTGTCATTAGACTGAGAACTGACCTCAAGGGGACAGGATACCGAAGACAGATAGGCGACATGTAGGGTTACAGAGAGGGGGGATTACTGTAGGACTTACTAAGGAAGTATAGTCTTGAGTGTTGGTGAAACAAACTATAGTTAGCAATCTGGGTCAGAAAGAGGAGTGTACTTATGGGCTGGGACAAAAGTGACTTCATCCTGGCTAGAATGTACCTGGTATATCATAACAAAATATCAAAGAGTCAGGTGCATTCCTGGGGCCAGGGTCTGGTTGTTCAAAGCCCCATATTTGACTTTAATGGTTTTATCTAGTTGTGGTTTGCTGGGAGACCATACAGGAAAAACCAGCCTGGGTTACTCAAGGTCAGTCATGGTGGCTATGACTCAAGATGGCTGTGGACATGTCAAACAAATCCATAGAAAAGCACATAGACAAGCTGTACCTGAGATAAGGGATCCATAGCAATAGGACCAGGGTTTTGTAGGTTGGGGCAAAGTTTTGCATGAAAGCAAGACAAGGCCACCCTGGCATTTGTTAAAAGCTGTTCTCAGAATCCCCAAAAGCTCTGAAAGATGGGAAAGGGGTATGTGCCTAGTCAGGTGGTGGTGATGCCATGCATTTAATCTCAGCACTTGGAAGGCAAAGGCAAGTGCATCTGAGTTGGCTAGCCTGGTCTACAGGGTGAGTTCCAGGATAGGTAGGGTTTCACAAAGAAACCCTGTTTCAAAACGAGACAGACAGACAGACAGAGAAAGAAAGAGAGAGAGAGAGAAAGAGAGAGAGAGAGAGAAAGGGAGTTGCCTGAAGGCCTCCAGCTATGCATTGTCTCCACCTCCAGATGAAACCTGCTTAGCCTGCCAAACCCAACTCCCCCTCAAATCATGCTCACCTGCCAACCAAGAGGCCTTGCCCCTGGCTCTCTGCCCTCATCTCCCTGACCCCCTTCTTCTCAGATGACGGCTACATCCCTACAGCTGAGACGGGCTCTACTTGATGAAGACCCACTCCTTGCTTCCTGCAATGGACCTCTCCACCAGAACGGTTCACCTGGCTCCATTCTCCGAGCTTCATTGAGCTTTACTGTGTGCCAGCCACTGTGCAGGGTTTTACCCATTCTGATTTAATGTCAAGACACTCTGTAATGCCGAGGTGTTCTCATTTACAGATCTGAAAACTGAGACCCAACATGTTCACAAAAATTGCCCAAGGACACACAGTTGATGGATTCAAAGTAACCATTTGCATGCATCTGTGAAATTGTGTTAGGGCTGGAGAGATGGTTCGGCAGTTAAGAGTACTTGCTGTTCTTCCAGAGGACTGAGGCTCAGTTTCCAGCCCCCACATGGTGGCTCATAACCCCTGCATCTTCAGCTCAGCCCTCTGTGGCCTCTGAAGGCACACACAACACATACACACACACACACACACACACACACACACACACACTAATAATAACAACAACAACAAAAGGAAACCAAGAGGTGGTGGTGGTGCCTGGCTTTAATCCCAGCACCGGAGCATATCTCTGTGAGTTTGAGGCCAGCCTGATTTACAGAACTAGTTCCAGGATAGCCAAGGCTAAACAAAGAAACCCTGTCTCAAAAACAAACAAACACGCACACAAATGGAATTAGGTTTGCTCCTGGATGCTATAAAGTTTTCGAAGGAAGCCTGGGTGTGAGGCCCTTCCACTTCCTGCGGTGCAGAGACAGGACCTTGCACAACCAGCAGACACTAAATTCAATTCTGAGCATGAGTCATCACAAAAAAAGGGAATTTGTTTAAAAGGCAGAATCGGGCCCCACTCGACAGCTACAGAATCAGAATTTACATTTTCATAGGAAAGCCAGGGACTGGGTGGGCATGTTCTTCATAGTTAGAGGCTACCACAGGTACGCACTGAACTGAAGGGTGGAACTGTAGAGGCGTTCAAAAGCAAAGAAAGCATAGAAAAACAAAACCCCAAACCACACAGGGCTCTTGATTTTGAGAATTTCACCCTGGATGTAGCAGAGTCAAAAGCTAGAACTAGGAAGCTCTCCATACTCTGTTCAAAGCCAACATTCTGGGAAAGTGAACAAGACCTTGGACTAGGAAAGAGCTGTCTTTAGAGCGCCACCTGCTGGTTCTAGTTACGCATTTCTGCTAAGTTAACCCAGCAGCTCTGCCTCTGAGCCATATAGGCTCTTCCTCACGGGGTTTATTTATGCTCCTTCAAGATTCTCCATTCCTCTTTCCCGTGACTGGTTCAGACAAGTCCTTACTTACTCTCTAAATAACAACAGTGGATCACTCCACATTTGCTTAGCACCTCTACATCTTCAATTCGGTCCAGTTCATCGGGCCTTTGTACTAGCGCAAAAAGCTTTAAGACTTAGCTCAGAAAACCTTCAAAGTAGTAACACACCTCGACCTCGGTGTCTAACTAAGAATAAAGACATAAAGATGTCAAATTGGTCCCAGCAACCACTCTTTAGTAGTTACATGGACACGTCCCTAGTTGCCTTATGTCAAGGCGGCTCATGCCTCCAATCCCAGCACTTGAAAGGCCGAGACCAGAGGATCTCTAAGAGTTCCAGGCCAGCCTGGTCTACATAGTGAATTTCAGGCTAACCAGGGTTACATAATAAGGTCCTGTCTCAAAAAGTGAAATCAGTAAGAAAATCATCCCAAAAGAAAACTGGATGCCAGGCACAAACTCATAGCAGAAAGAATGCAAATAGGAAAAGACATCTCAATTTTTAAATTTTTATTTATTTTTGTTTTTTCGAGACATAGTCTCTTTGTGTAGCCCTTGCTGTCCTGGAACTGTCTGTAAACCAGGCTGGCCTTGAACTCAGAGATCTAGCTGCCTCTGCCTTCCAAGTGCTAGGATAAGAGGCATGCACCACCACTGCCCAGCTGACATTTAAACTTTTTATTTAGTTTTGAATCTGGAAAGATGGCCCAATGTTTTAAAGCATTTGTTATTCTTGCAAAGGAGCTAGATTTGATTCTCACCACCCATCAAGTGACTCACAACCACTGTAATTCCTGTTCTAGCAAATCCAACGCCTTCTGTCTTC
This sequence comes from Grammomys surdaster, assembly GCF_004785775.1. Classification (NCBI taxonomy): domain Eukaryota; kingdom Metazoa; phylum Chordata; class Mammalia; order Rodentia; family Muridae; genus Grammomys; species Grammomys surdaster. Next base: position 2,498,654 of record NW_021604783.1, read on the forward strand.
TTACCTCCCAGGGCACCAGGCACACAGGTGGGGCACATACGTGCATGCAGGTAGAACATTCAGACACATAAAATAAATCTTCTAACAAGTTTTAAGCCTGGCATGGTGGTATACTCTCTTAATCCCAGTGTTCGGACAAACAGAGATAGGCAGATCTCCATCTAGCCTGGTCTACATATCGAGTTCCTGGACCACCAGGGCTACATAGAGAAATCATCCCTGTCTCCAAAAAGATGTGCCAGGGTAGGATGATACCCAAGGGAAGCCACTACATTTACAGAGGAGAAGGAGAGGAGGGATGGGAGGAGGGAACTATATGAAGGGGATGGGAGGCAGCGATCAGGGCATTAAGTGAATAAATAAATGAAAAAAAGTAAAAATGGTAATGAATAATATCCTCAATAATAGCTGTATTACTCACTAATGCTACTTTTAGAGAGCTTGAAAATATCAGAAGCACTAAATTGTAAACTTTCCTAAGCCTAGAGAATACATGATGTAGTCATCAAGAAGAAGGAAACCATCCTGATTGACAGGTAAGATGGGACTCCTCATATATTTTTAAACTTATTAAAGTTCATGGCAATCCCCCATGTGACCTCTGTATTTACTTCTTCTAAGTTATTTGTTTCTGTATTTCTGTGCTTTCCTGGGAGTCATTTTTCTGCCTGGAGAGCTCCCTTCGGGACTGGGAAATGGCTGGTTAAGAGTGCTTGCCTGGCTTAATCCTGCTGAGCTGGATGGTGGTGGCTCAGGCCTGTCACCCCAGTACTAGAGGCAGGAGACTCAGGAGTTCAAGGTCTTCCTTAACTAAGCAGTGAGTCTGAGGGTAGCCTGGGATACTTGAGACTATGTCTCTAAAAAAAAAGTCCAAATGACACCTACTTTTTTTTTTTCAAGACAGGGTTTCTCTGTGTAGCTCTGGCTGTCCTGGAACTTACTCTGTAGATCAGGCTGGCCTCGAACTCAGAAATCCCCCTGCCTCTGCCTCCCAAGTGCTGGGATTAAAGGCGTGCCCCACCACTGCTCTGGCTTGATTCTTTTTTTTAAAGTAAGTTTCTAGTGTTTTATCTCCCTTTTTTGTGTCAGTGGTAGTTTTATTTATTTTAAGGTTTATTTATTATTTATTATAATGAGGGCACCACACCTTATTGTGGATGGTTGTGAACCACCATGTGGTTGCTGGGAATTGAACTCAAAACCTCTAGAAAAACAGCCAGTGCTCTTATCCTCTAAGCCATCTCTCCAATCTCAGTGTTTTTGTTGTTGTTGTTTGTTTGTTTGTTTGTTTGTTTGTTTTTAAGACAGGGTTTCTCTGTGTACCCCTGACTGTCCTGAAACTCATTCTAGTGGCCTCAAACTCACAGAGATCCACCTGCCTCTGCCTCTGCCTCTGAGTGCTGGGATTAAAAGCATGCACCACCACCACCGGGCAGTCTATCTCCCTCCTTAAATGCATCAGCATCTGCTTGATAATATAAATACCCTGTTCTCCTTTGGAACTGCTTCTCCCATTCCTACTCCTGCCCCAGGCATTCCCCGGCTCTTCATATACAGCCCAGACTGGTACTTCCAACTCAGGCCCTCTTGTTTCTATACCCTGAGTCCTGGGATCACAGGAGCATGCCACCACATCAGCTACTGGTCCCTGCCATCTCATCCAGTGCTGGATTCCAGCTGTCGAACCTACAACTCTGAGGCTGAAAGCTATACTTCACTTAACAATAGCTTTCTGCCTTGTTTCTCATCATTGCCCCTCCCCCATGTGTATTGAATATGATTTAGCAAATTATGTGAAGTAAAAGGCTACTTGGGATGTGGAGGAGCACACTTCTCTTGTGCCCTTTACCTAACCTTTGTTCCTTAAATTCTGGTTGATTTGGATTCAACTTTTTTGTTTGGTTGGTTGGTTTCATTTATTTTGTTTGTTTGTTTTGAGACAGGGACTCTGTAGCTCTGGCTGTCCTAGAACTCACCGAATAGAACAGACTGGCCTCAAACTCACAAAGATGCTCCTGCCAGGATGCAACTCTACATCCAGCTTAGAGTCCTTTTATGCTCCCAAGACAGTGTGTCTCTGTGTAGTCCTGGCTGACCTAAAACAATTCACTCTATAGGCCAGGCTGGCCTCGAACTCAGGAACTCAGAGATCTGGATGTCTCTGCCACCTGAGTGCTGGGGTTAAAGGTGTGCATCACCATGGCTGGCTTTTGGATTCCAAATTTTAAACTACATTTTTAAAAATGTATTTGAATGGCCTGCATGCAGAGGTCAGAGGATATCTTGCCGTCAGCTGTCTGCTCAAGGGATAAAACTCAAGTTCAGCTAGGTGGCAAGCACCTTTTACTCACTGACCCATCTTGTCAGCCAATGGACTCCAGTTTTCGAGTCCTGCTGTATTGCCAAGGATTTAGGCCATTTTCTGCTTTGCCTCAATGTCTCCTAAGCAAGTGGGCAAATTCCTTGAAAGTAAAAGTAATAGAAGTGGTCCCCCTTACTTCAAAGTGTTTCTTTCTCTTCACGACTGTTTACTACAGTACTATCCACACTGACTGCTTTCTGACGCATTAAAGCAGCTGTGTGCATCTGCATGTGCACGTATACTTATGTGTTGCTGAAGATCTTTTACACTGTTCTCAAAAGGCGTCCACACCTGATAATACAATCTACTCTATCATAACAGAAGCAAAGGTCATAAAATCTGCACTTCCTTTTTTCTTTGGTTGGTTGGGTTTTGGGTTTTTTGTTTGTTTGTATGGTTGGTTGGTTTTTTTCTTTTTTCTTTCTTTTTTCCTTTTTTTTCTTTTTCAAGTGTTTTTGAGACAGGGTTTCTCTGTGTAGCCCTGGCTGTCCTGGAACTCACTCTGTAGACCAGGCTGGCCTTGAACTCAGAAATCCGCCTGTCTCTGCCTCACAAGTGCCGGGATTAAAGGCGTGCGCCACCACTGCCTGGCAAACATACACTTCTTAAAATTGTATTTCTGACTACTTTATGAGAGACTGACCATAGAGAATAATGAAGCCAGAAAAGAAAATAGACAATATCTGGAATTCCATACAAGCAGCCTGTGGTGCCTTGAGCAAGACTATTGATGCTGATAACACATACAAGACCTACAATCACAAGCAAGGTTTCGAAAGATCTTGTGCATGCTTCATGTACGTACACACCACCATAATACTGAGACGGTTAATACAAACATTTACTGCAGACAAGTGTTGTAATAGGGACTAATAGGAAACAACCTGAACATCAGTTAACATCAGATTAACTAATTACTACTGTCCATTAAGAATCACGGCTGAGGGGCTGGAGAGATGGCTCAGCAGTGAAGTGTGCTTGCTGCTCTCTCGTGAGACAATGAATTCAGATTTCAGCACCCACCTCAAATGACTCACATACACTTGTAACTCCAGCTCCGAAGAATCCAATACCCTCTTCTGGCCTCAGAAGGCACACCACCCACCCCACCCCCACACACACACACCACCACCACTCATACATACATACATACATACATACATACATACATACATACACACACACAAATCACACAGAAATATGAACATATAGATAAGAAAAACAAATCATAAAACAATAAACAAAATAAAAATCGTGGTTGAGAGGGTAGCCCAGAGATAGAACCTTTCCTGACTTTCAGCAGATTCTGAATTCTATTCTCAGCTGTTTTTTAAAAGGTTTCAGCCAGGCGGTGGTGGCGCACGCCTTTAATCCCAGCACTTGGGAGGCAGAGGCAGGCAGATTTCTGAGTTTGAGGCTAGCCTGGTCTACAGAGTGAGTTCCAGGACAGCCAGGGCTACACAAAGAGACCCTGTCTCGAAAAAAAACAAAATAAATAAATAAATAAAAGTTTTCGGGGTTTTGTTTTTTTGTTTTTTGTTTTTGTTTTTGTTTTTTCAGATCCTCACATAGACCAGGCTAGCCTTGAACTTACAAAGATCCTCTACCTTTGCCTCCAGAGTGCTTGGGATTAAAGGCATACAGTACCACTCCTGGTTACCATAAAACTTTTAAAATAAAAGTAGGGCTAGGGACATGGTTCAGCAAGCAAAGGTGCTTGCTGACAAGCCTGAGGACCTGAGTTCGATCCCCAGGATCCACATGGAAGGAGAAAACCAACTTCATGTTCTTCAGTTGTATACTGGGACATGTACATGGCTTCACATGCACGCGTGCACACACACACACACAATGTAAAAAGTCTTTTAAGAGAAAAGAATGGGAAGAGATGGCTCAGTGGTTAAGAGCACTGGTTGGTCTTTTAGAGGACCCAGATTTAAATCCCAGGGATCTGATGCCCTCTTCTGGGCACCAGGCACACACGTGGTGCCTAGACACACATCCAGGCAAACACCCATACACATAAAATATTTCTTATTAGAAAAATAATTGGAAGAAGGGTTTGGCTAACACAATGGCAGACACCCAGGAGGCTCTCAGCTCCCCAGGACCACAAAAATAAATAAACAATAAAACCTAAAATGAGGAGACAAAGGAATGTTTATTGGGATCATATGACAACAGTTTAAAAAAATTAGGTCTTAAAAGAATTTATACACTATGACCCCACTTATCTTAGATGTAATTATACATTACCTGTGGGCATTACTACATAGCATAACAATATTTTATGTGTGGTAGTATTTTCTCTTGGAAAAATAAACAACAAAATAGTAAGACTAGCTATCTGTAGAAGGGGCACACATCCTGTGTTTGCATTCTGTGCCTGTCTCTTTATGAATTTCCCACATTTATTTTCAATGTTGCGATATTTTTATCATTTAAAAAAAAAAGTTGTTTTTTAAGCTCTTGACACTGTCCTTGACTCGGCCGGACCTGCTTCAGAAGCTGCGGCCTGTGGGCTGCCAGAGAGCATTCGGGTTCTGCGGTGAAGAGCGATAACTATCGAAATCCTGCCCCAGAGGCGGCTTACCTCCTGTCCTGCTTCTCCTGCCCTGAGAAGGAACCTCACTGCGCTGGCTCCTGCACCTGTCCCCCACTGGTCTCTGCACCTGCACCTGCACTTGGACATTTTGCTGGAAGCGACAGAGAATCCGAGGGCTGGGAGCGCAGGCAGGCGGCCCCACGCAGGTGGGCTGAGGGAAGGCCTGAGCCATTATCTTGCTCCCCTGTGTCCCACCCTTTGCGTCAGCCTCTTCCCAGGACACAAGCCTTCCTTGTTAGTTTCTCTTGGTGTCCAAGCTGGTTTTTGTCTTCTAAGGACTCTCAGGTCAAGTATGTAAACCTGACCTTGGGCTCTGCCACAGAAGTGTTGTTGGTTTTTGGTTTAGTTTGTTTGGGTTGGGTTGTTGTTGTTGTTTTGCTTTGGTTTTTGTCTGTCTGTGTTTGCTCTTCAAGACAGGGTCTTACCTTGTAGCACAGGCTGACCTTGAAGCCCCTCCTGTCTCTGCCTCCCAAATGCTGGGATTACAGACGTGAGTCACCAGGGCCCTGCCAAATTTCCTCTTAATCTCAGAGGTCTCATGCAGTCAGCCTTGAGTCACATGCTGGATTCAGCCCATGCCCAGATCTGTAAACACAATGATTTTAAGTGGTAGCCACGTGAGTTTGTTTTCAACCTAGAAGTATGTGTTAATTTTACCATTTATTGAAAATTAGAACTGCAAACCTGAACTCAGAGGCTTGGATTTGTAATGGCATCCATAAAGTCTGCTTCCTCCAACCCAAGGCATTTGTAAGGCATGGATGCATGTTTGTGTTTGGGACTATTTGGAAAATATGTATATTCATAAGGAGTGGGTGCTAAGGATGAGGCTGCAATAGGAATTTAAGAAAAAAACGGCTGGGCAGTGGTGGCGCACGCCTTTAATCCCAGCACTTGGGAGGCAGAGGCAGGCGGATTTCTGAGTTTGAGGCCAGCCTGGTCTACAGAGTGAGTTCCAGGACAGCCAGGGCTACACAGAGAAGCCCTGTCTCGAAGAAAGCAAAACAAAAAACAAAGAAAAAAACAGGCTCAATTTTTTTTGTTTGTTTGTTTTTTGAGACAGGGTTTCTCTTATTTAGCCCTGGCTGTCCTGGAGCTTACTCTGTAGACCAGGCTGGCCGTGAACTCACAGATCAAGACATGTGTCACCAGCGGGCCTCAATTATTAAAACCCCAACAACTGAAACTTCAGACAGAGTGCCTGACAGAAGCCACTCCGAGGAGAACAGAATTGTTTTGGTTACTGTATTTTGCTGTCAGGTTGGGCTAAGTGGGCTCAGGACCCAGGAGAGGTAAATAGAGGATAAAAACCATTCCTTGTTCTGCCACTGGGCCACTGTGCTTGGAGGAGCTCAGGTGACCATGACCTTTTGCTCCCACCACCGAGGGCTGGGGTTACAGACGTGTGCCAACATACCTGGTTTCAAGCACTGTCAAGGACTGAACCCAGGGCCTCTTGCACAGCAGGCACTCACTCCTAACCAACTAAGCTACCACTCCAGCACCATCAACCTTTTGACTGTATCCCCAGGAGTGGACTTGCTAGATAATTCTATGTTTTAGTGTTTGAGGAATCACTACATGGCTTTCCACAGACACCACATAATTTTACATTGCCTCTGGGAGGACACACACAGCTCGCTAACACTTGTTATTTTCTAAGGTTTATATGCAAACCTACGAATGTGTATGAAGGGATGGCAAGGCAGTAGCTACACGGGGGACTGGGAAAGGACCCTCTAGCTACCATATTTTTTTGTTTGTTTGTTTTGTTTTTTTCAAGACAGGATTTCTCTGTGTAGCCCTGGCTGTCCTGGAACTCACTCTGTAGACCAGGCTAGCCTCGAACTCTCAAACTCAGAAATCCGCCTGCCTCTGCCTCCCAAGTGCTGGGATTAAAGGTGTGCGCCACCACCGCCCAGCTAGCTACCATCTTATATTCCTCACTTTGAATCCTCTGATGTGTTCTTTTGTCAATATCTATTTTGAAAACCTTAGTACATCGAGTTTGAAATTCTCAGATAAGCCAGGCCTGGACTTGACCATTAGTACACACTTTTTTTTTTTTTTTAAAGATTTATTTATTTATTTTATTTATGAATATACTGTAGCTGTCTTCAGACACACCAGAAGAGGGTATCCAGTCTCATTACGGATGGTTGTGAGCCACCATGTGGTTGCTGGGATTTGAACTCATGACCTCTGGAAGAGCAGTCAGTGCTCTTAACCGCTGAGCCATCTCTCCAGCCCCCACACACTATTTTTTTTTTTTTTTTTTTTTTTTTTTTTACATATCACAAATCTGTCCACCAATCCTTCCAATATTTAAAGATAAATATAGAATATAGCTTCTTGGGCTTTTCCTAATATCTGCTAAGTCCTTCACCAGGGCCTGAAGCTTTGTTTTCTTAATCAGATTTCCAGGGGATTTTGACACTTGGGAACTTCTGTCCCTTGTCTAGATGTTCATCTCATGCAGACATTGTACCTGTAGTTAGCAAGTGGCCAGCCAGTTTGTCTAGGATTCTTCCTCAGCCTGGAAGTCTTTTACCTTCACAAACATGTCTCCCAAAGAAAGGTGTTTGTTGTTTGCTTCTGTCAGGGTCTTATGTAGCCTAGTCTGGCCCCAAACTTGTGATCCTCCTGTACCCACCTGAGTCCTAGGGCTACAGGTAGCTTCACACCCTGCTTCTAAGGAAGGTCTTATCTCCAAGGAGGGAATGAAGGCTCCAGACCCACCCACTGGTAGGCAACCTCTTCTCCAGAACAGATCAGTGCCTCAGAGACCCTGGAATAACACAGCCAATGTGGCTCCAGAAAGGAAGACAACTCTCCAGCATGGCTGTCCAGAGCAGGAATGCCTGTTCCATCCCTCTGGAGCTAGAAATTCAGGCTGCTGAGGATAATGTTAGTGTTTGAACCAATCAAGAGCAGACCCAGATGCTGGAGCTGGGAAGTATTCACGTCCTCCTCGATTCCCTTTTTGTCATGTGATGAGGATGTCGGTGACACCAACGGGGACCCTCACACAAACCTGTTTCAGGCAGATGACATGCATCATCCGCCTTATAGCTCCAACAGTCCTATAGAGTAGGCACCATTATCTCTATTTTTTTTATGAGTGAAGCACCAAGGCACTGACAGATTAAGTCTGTTCCCCAAAAGAACAATGGCCTTTTTCCCTTTAGTCACTACTAGTAAGGACACATGAAGGACGCTATGATGAAGTATGGTAATAGCTATCTCTGAAGGGTCATCTTTAAAATCAAGCTTCATAGAAGGCCATGTGGGAAGATATAAAACATATTTAGGAACTTCTAATCATTCTAAAAATCAAAATCCAGGGATCACCTAGTCTTGACTCAGTCCCCTCCCTGAGAGACACAGTGGGGACTGATACTTTTTAGGAACGCCCAGAAATCCCTAGGGAGAGTTAAAAGCCACACTGAAGAAGGATCTGAGAACTTGGCAATTTTATCATACTAGTTTTTTATGGTGGCACCAGGCTTTGAACGGAGAACTTCACACATGTTAAATAAACCTTTTACCTTGAAACAAGTTCTCACTTAAATTGCTTAGGTTGGCCTGGAATTTATGACCCTTCTGCATCAGCTTCTCAAGTAAGTGCCTAAATTTGGGTTCCAGATTATGGATGGATGGATGGATGGATGGATGGATGGATGGATATACTTTTTTTCGAATATAGGTGTGTCCCAGGCAGACAGATAATGACAAAAATCATTTGGTGTCTATCTGAAAGCCAGATTTATCTAGTTATATTGTGATTTTATTTTACTAAATCTGGGGCACCTGGAACTCCCAGAAAAAGAGCATGAGAGACTGCCTTGACAGTTTACCTGTCTAGACATGTATCCCTGGCTGAAGTGGCTGGATGACATCCCTGGAATGTCATCCTCTGAGTGCAAAATGTCCCTGGAGACAGGACCATGGTTGACAGGGCAGAATGGTCACACTACGAGCCACACATAGTATGCTTTGTAACTAGTAACCTTTTCTCTTTTTCTTCCAGGAAAAAAAAAATGGCTTTGGGGGAACCTCCTGAAAACTGAGAAGGAATGTACCCCAAAACATTTTCCAGTTCCCTCACCTTGGATTCTCCCTTATTCTTGGTTGTTTATAATCACAAAAGAAATGTGTTCATGTGCTGGCAAGCTGGGTTTGTGAGGAAAGATGTTTGCCACACAAGCGCACACCTGCATTCCATCCCCGGGCCCCATAAAGCTCTCCTCTGACCACCACACACAAGCCGTGCCGCACATGCCCCTACTCCAGTCACAACACACACAGACACCAGCTAATAATAATAATAATAATTTTAAAAGAGAGAACCAGTGAACTGGCTCAGCAGATAAAAGCACATCAGGCCACCCACCGAGCCTGATGACCTGTGTCCTCTGGGCTCCAGGCGTCAGAGCACACAAGAGTGCTCTGTGGCACTTAACTGCCCTCCCAAAATCAGAAAGAAAGAAGGAAAGAAAGAAAGAAAGAAAGAAAGAAAGAAAGAAAGAAAGAAAGAAAGAGAGAGAGAGAAAGAGAGAAAGAGAGAGAAAGAAAGACAGACAGACATTCTCGGGTTTTTTTTTTTTTTTAATTCCCTTGAAAACTGACTCCTAATAGTGGTTTGATGTGTCTCCCTTCAGGTCTCTTCCCATAAACCTTGTCATGTATTAACACCATTCCTCAGACAGCTCTGACACTTGAACCTCTGTCCCACAGTCAGTGACTTCTGGGTACGTATATATCGCTATTTTTGATTTTTTTTCTGTCTTTAGTCATTTTATTTTACATATGTATGTTTGGCCTATATGTACATATGTGCACCATGTACATGTTTGGTGTCGACCAAGGTCAGAAGAAGGCATCACATTTCCTGGAACTAGATAGTATCCAGGATGGATAGTTGTGAGCCACCATGCGGTGCTGAGAATCAAACCAGGTCCTCTGCAAGAGCAACCAGTGCTCTGAGGCTTGAGTCTCTGCCTCAACTTTACAAAAAACAAACAAACAAACAAAAAAACCCAAAAAACCAACTTTTTTTTTTTTGAGACAGAGTCTCATGTAGCTCAGACTGGCCTTGTGTAACTGGGGATGGTCTTGAACTTGTCCCGTCACCCCCAGACAGGATTTCTCTGGTGTACCCCTGACTGTCCTGGGACCAGCCTGCCTCTGCCTCTGGTGTGCTGGGATTAAAGGTGTGCACACCTCTCCCTGGCTGATCCTGAGCTTCTGATCCTTCTGTCTCTACCTTCTGAGTGCAGGGATTACAGGCAGATGCTACCACACCTGGTTTATACAGAGCTGGGAATAAACCCGGGGCTTTATGCGTGCTGAGCAAGCACTTAACCTACTGATTTACATCCCGGGCCCCTCAATATTATTTTAATAATTTTTAAATTTCCAATTGTACATATGTAAGGGGTAGAATACGGAGCATGGCATTTCAACACATGTATACAGTCTTTAATGATTGGATCAGAGTGACTGGCATATCCATAAACTCAGATATAACTGATAAAACATTTCTCTGTGTTGAGAATATTCAAAATCCTGTACTGTACAAACTATTTTGAAATATATAATTAATCTTGTCGATCATAGTTGTCCAAATGTACTTCAGATCATTCAAAGTTATTCCCCAAACCAACTTATGCATGTTTGTACTGGTAGCGGTTGGTCTATTGGCGCACTAAGCCCCTCTGTTTAATGAAAAACAGTTGCACATTGGTACATCACACCAAACTTAATGTGGGACTTGGAGTGTCACAGCCCACTTAGGCTCTGACCTATTGACCCGTTTACTCTTCATGTGGTCAAAGAGAGGGATCCCTATGTATAGTTTTCCCATGGTTGGATGGGAAATCCATGACCAGGGAAGCCTTCTTGGCCAAAGGAACCCTGAGTTACTGCTTCTATAGTGAGACCCTCTGATTCAGCCCCGGGCTCCTCAGCTAGCATCCTCACTGGGATCACCTGACTCCAGCAGCTGCCCAACCCCTGGGCAGCACCGGAGAGCCTCCTGGCCTAAAACGGGTTGGGCAGCATTCACTTCCCTGCGCTGTCCTCCCGACCTGCTCAGTCATTAAGAAATGCCTCCACAGCCGGCACAGTGACAGCAGCTGTCAGCCCAGGTGGGTGGCTCCCATCTGTGAAGGACTTGGGTAGAAAGACCGACACTACTCTCTCAGGTACAGCCAAAGTGTGCGTGTTGGGGGAGGGGTGCTGGCTGGGGTGGAGGATGGCTTCTGAGAATGCTGTGAACTGGAGCTGGAATAATGTGTGAGCAGAAGGAGAAAGACAGCAAATGTTCGTGTTGCTGATGGGTGGGGAAGCAGCCGTGGCTGAAACCGCCTGGCTTGCACTAGGTCTCTGGGAGGGAACTCCAGGCTTGCACTAGGTCTCTGGGAGGGAACTCCAGGCTTGCACTAGGTCTCTGGGAGGAAACTCGAGGTGTCTAGACGTAGCATTCTGTCTCATGGGATGTGGGGTCCTTTGGGTGGGTGACACCTGTTCCTCATCTCTGTCCTGGAGATAGGATGCTCCTGTAGAGAATCCTGGGTAAAGGGGCTTCGTGAGACTGGCTCCATTCAGCTAACCACTGCCTTCTCACTTCACAAGTGGCCAGAGGGAGAATCCTGTTTAGGGGCACTCCAGAAACTGGTGTATCCCCTTTCTGCTGGGGATGTATCATTCACTCCTCTCCCTAAAGTCTGAACCGTCCTCCGTGGGGGCCCTTCTGAACCCCAGTAGAGATGACAATACATCATATGGGCTGTCAAGGGAGGCTGTCCTGAATTCAAGTCCCAGGTCTTCCCTATACTAGCATTGTGACTTTGATGAAGTTCTTTACTTGAAGTCTTGGGTCCCTCGGCTGTAAAATGGCGATAATACCTACCTCCCCAAACTTGTTGTCAGGATTAGGTGAGGAAGGGATTCCAAGTGCCAAACACGTAATTAGTGTTCAATAAATGGCCGCTGTTATAATTATTTATTATTAGCTCAACACTGGTCTCACTTGAGCTAGGAAGACTTCCCAGTCCTCCTCTTCCCCAGTTTCCTAAAAGCACCAACGTGGATGTCTTTGGTACAGAATGCCTTACAGTGTCACTCACCCAGACTGTGCCCTAACTACAGCACACCCCTAGTATTTTGTGTGCTATGCTCCCACACCCCAGATCCCAAGACAGAGTCAGGTTAGGTTCCCCAGGGAGAGAAAGGAGGGGTCAAAAACACACTGGGAAATGAAGTTGAGAAGGTGTGTGTCTGGGGTGTATGTGTGTGTGTGGTGTGTGCATTGCCCAAGCATGAATTGTGTGGCTCTCCTGGGGTGCATGAAACTGAAAGGTCCTGGTGAGTAACCCAGGATGTCTCTGACACTCCCTGAACTGCCTTTTGACTTTTCCTAGAACGCAAAGAAGGAAAAAAAAAAAAAAGCTGCTCCTCCTCTGGTCAGCCTTAGCATGACTTCTGACTTGCATCTACTCAGCCAGTTATCAACAGGTCTAATGTTCTCTGCATCACCCATGGACTCTGTCTCCTCTCTTTTCATCACCACCAGGTGACCTTGAGTCACACACACACACCCCTCGCCCATCTCCAATGCTGAGTATATTAGTTTATAAAACTAGACATTCTGACTGATACTGAAATCCTGTCTTCCTCTTTGATTCACATTTGCTCTCTTCCCTGTCTGGAACCTCGCTTCTCAGTTATCCAAACAACTTACGGCACTGACCATCAACCAGTCCTTTTTTTAAAAAAAAAAAATCTATTAAAACAAAAAATAAACAAACAAAACCTTATAGCCAAACACGGTGGTTCACGCCTGTAACCACAGCATGTGGTGAATAGAGGCAGGAAGGCTAAGTGTTCAAGTCTATCTTAGCTATATAGCCCAGTTCTGGACCAACCTGGGTTACATGAGGACCTGTCTCCAAGAAATAGGAAAAACAAGTCACAAGTGTCCTTTAGGCTTCATGAAGGACTTCATGACTACTTTTTATCCCTAGAGTACAACCTCAGTATTTGGCAAATACCAGGAACATGGCAAATAGCTGTTAAATCCAATGGGTGGGCAGATGGATGGTGGGGATTGCTCCTGTATTTCTTGGAGAGTTACACAATGCAGAAGAACAGTTTGGTTGTTTGTTATCTTTTTTTTTCTTCTTCAGAAAAATCATCCTGATAGCAACCCACTCATTCAGGCCTCTTTGGATGTCTATTAGGAAACAAATCTGAGAACTTGGCAGCTGTCCTGCTTTATCTAGTGCCACCACTTACCTAGTCTACTGTAGTTCTGTTGGTTTATTCTAATTTGAGGAGAACTGCCCTTTGTTAAGGGCTGTGACTCTATAGACAAGATGCCCAACAGGGATCTCCAGGTCTCCTCCAGGAGAAAAGAGAGGGCTTAGCCTGTCTTAACAGTGACTCTTTCCTTTGTTACTGAGCACCTCCTGCCTGACATACTCTTCACTCACTAACGCCACCACCCATTCTGGGAGGAAGGTGGTGCTGTTGTCAGCTGCATCTTTTTGCTTTGCCTTGTTTTCTTGAGACAGGGTCTCACTATGTAACCCTGACTGTCCTTAAACTCATTGTGTCACAGGCTAGACCACCGTGCCCAGCTCTCAACCTCAGAAGGCTAGCCGACTTCACCAAGGTTAACAGGTGGCAAGGGTCATAATCGATAGTCACAGATAGATAAGGAATTCAACCCAGTTCTACCATCTGAGTACTTGACTCTATTTCCCAGCTCAGAGGCCACATTAGTCACCTCAGAGACCAGAGAAACCTCCACAACAATTTTGGACTGCTTCTATGGTCCCAACACCATCCCACCCACCCCCACCGCACCCACTCTTTTTTTTTTTTTTTGTAAGAATTAGGACATTTTCAACCCAACAACAGGGATTTTCAACTAAGCAAATGGAGGGGGATGGGAGTGGTTCCAGAAGATTCATGATCTTTATAGAATCTTCCTCCAGCTAGCTAATCCCGTTCCTACTGTGCACCTGTTAGCACTCAGGGCAGCCATACCGTCTGTCCTCAGTGGATCTTGGGGTCATTGCTCTCTGTCACTGAGGGCACCATATATCAATTATAGGAGTCTCGGGATAAGTTTAGGCTCCAGAGTTGTGATTCTGGAGACATGTATACGCAAGTACTTGGACCCACCACCCATGCAAGCAGCTGCTCCTCTTCCAAGTCACTCACAGTCCTGCTGAGAGAACCATCGGCTCTCCCATTTCCTCTCAGATCAGTTTGAAACCCACCGCGCATGCTTCAGAGACTCAGTAGCTTAGACTTCAAACAATACAATGACTCTGACCCCTCGTTTGCCTTCTCACCAGGCTCGGATCTCGGTGACTTTGCCCATTTCCAAAATACCAGACACATCCTCCAAGAATGAAAATCTACTTTTATCAAGGTTAATCAGAACCTTCTGACAGCCTCGAGCCTCCACAGAGGGAGCCTCTGACGAATGACTGAACATGGCTGGTATGTGACTCCTCGAAGCCCAGCCGTACTTGCGTGTGTATGTTTTGAGCTTTGGGTTTTTTTTTTCAATTGCTTTATAGTTATGACTGCCAGTCTTGGAAGTGGTGATAAGAGACATGGGATCCACAGATCAGCGAAGCCCGGCTGACAGGGAAGTCTGAAGAATAGTACATGTAGTTCATAGTGTAGAGCCAAACTGACTAGAACAGCCTATGCACCTGGCCATGGAGCTCCATAGGCCCCATTTGCCCTGGGAGCCAGGTCCAGCACTGAAGCAGGAAGAGGTGAGCTGGTGACATCAACAGTGCTTGTCATAGTTGTGGTGAGACATCGGGTATTTCAGGTATCCATCCTACTCCACGCACTTCCTACCTGTTTCCTGGTGCCGGCCCCAGGAGAGCCTGTAAAACTCCTCTGTGTCTCCTAGGCGCTACATCTTAGTTTGATCCAGGTAGGCCTCTGAGGAGAAGCAGAAACAAAGGGGAAGAGGTGGAGACAGGATGCGAGTGGGGGTCAGGAAGCGGGAGGAAAAAGTGGAAAAATTCCCAGATGCTCACAACCCTTCACTCTTACATCCCCCAGCTGAGGCCTGTTATCTCTGAGGGGCCATGTCAGAAGGGGGAAGCAAGGACAGCTCGGGCAGCGAGTGCCCTGTGTGCTACGAGAAGTTCCGGGATCTGGAGGGCGCCAGCCGGACACTGAGCTGCGGCCATGTGTTCTGCCATGACTGCTTGGTCAAGTACCTGCTCTCTACCCGCGTGGATGGACAGGTGCAGAGGACTATCGTCTGCCCCATCTGCCGCTATGTCACCTTCCTCAGCAAGAAGAGCTCCCGCTGGCCCTCCATGCTGGACAAGAGCTCGCAGACCCTGGCTGTGCCTGTGGGCCTGCCCTCCGTGCCCTCACCAGACCGTGGAGGCCACACAAACCCCCTGGTTATGTCCCACCAGGTCTGGAGACAATCGCCAAGCCAGGGGCCTCAGCTCCCCTTGGACCTCCTGCCCACCCTGCCCCGAGAGTCACAGATTTTCATCATCAGTCGCCACGGGATGCCGTTGGGGGAACAGGACAGTGTGCTGCCCCGACGTAGCCTGGCAGAGATATCTGAGGCATCCCCGGCTCCCAGCGCCACCCGTTCTTTCTGCTGCCGGTCTCGGGCCCTCCTGCTCATCACCCTCATTGCTGTGGTGGCTGTGGTAGCTGCCATCCTGCCCTGGGTGCTGCTGGTGAGGAAGCAGGCCTGAGTGGCGGCAGGCAGAGGACAGGGGAGCAAGGCCCAGTATCTAAGCTGTGCTGGCCACGGCTTGGGAGAGGGCAGAGGGTCCTAGTGTAGACCTGGTACAATCAAGTTGCAGAGGGAGGTCCCGGACTCAGAGAGGACACAGGTGGGGGCATATTGGAAGGATAAGGGCTTTGTCTCCACCTTTCATGCCTTGTCAGTGAGGGCTTTGGCATGAGGAGAGGCTTGGGACAGAGATACCCTGAGGCTAACACTGAATGGCCAACTCCCCATTTGTGGCCCCATAAGTATCCCCAACAAACACCCCTTCTCTAGGCTGGAACTTAGCAAGCTAGAAGCTGGGTGGCCACTGCTCTCCTACAGGGTCATAAACCTTACCAGCCAAGTAACAAACCTGAAGCCAGGTAGACCTAGGTAGTTTTGCTGGCCGGTGTCCTACCAGGTGAGAGCCCAGTGGAAGGCCTGTTCCAGATCAGAATTCCCTCCCACAGAGGATCGTCTACAGGCCCAGCTAGGGTCCTAGCTCCAGTTCTCCAGCATCTTAGCCTCACATAAGAACCTCAAGCCGCCCACTGCTAAGTGGTCCTGTCTCCAACCCATCATCTTGAAAGAGGAAGATGATGATCTCAGAAGCTGTAGCCCAGGATAGGGGGTGGGAAGTGGGGCAACCGAGAAAAGGTTTTCCAGGTGGTGGTCAATAGGAAACACTCCGTGAAAGAGGCTGCTGTTGACAGACTAGGCACAGCCTCAGAGGGTTCTGTAAACTGCCAGGCCCAAGGAGCAGACCTGACTTCCAGTCTTAGAGTTCTCAAGGGTGAACTAGAAGACAAGGGGTGGAGGGGACGCCCTCCAGGTGAGACTTGAGTCAGCTGAGAGCTGGGTGAGCAAGTTAACCCCTGGGGGCTCCCACCTTCCTCCCTGCCAGTCCACCCCCTCATGAGCCAACCATTCATTAGACGCCACACCAGCTGGGCCAGTTTCCCAGGTGGATGCTCTAGGGCTGAGCTGGGTGAGGAAGGGTGGGGAAGAAAGCAGCTGAGCTTGTCAGCTGTCTCAACAGATGCTGAGAGCTGGGCACTGCACCCTGGAGTGGTTGGGTACCTCACTGATGACGCCTATAAGGAAAGCCTCCGAGTGGGTCTCTCTTGAGGAAGTCCTCAAGGAAGCTAATCCCTTGTCACTGAAAACAACAGCGACTTCCAGCTACTGTCTCAGAGAGGAGAGGTTTGGCATCCAGGGTGTGCCACTAGTTGAGCCCATCCACAACATCCACAGGAGTTCACTACCTGTGTAGAAGGAAATAATGCTATCCCTCTTAGCTACTTCTCCGATGTCTGCCGTGGTTGACATCTGGGGACCATCAGAAAGAGCCTCACTCAACAAGGGATGTTTGTGACAAAGTAGCTGTTGCTTTCAGGTGTCCACCAGTGGTTTATACTTCTTTTAAGACTAGAGAACACAGGTACTGGGCCGGAGGGTGGGGCGATATTTATTATAGAAACAAAAGGAACCTTGCAGACTTGTGAGTCTGTGTCCACCTTGGCCACGAGATTCTAGGGAACTGATTCAAAGCCTTCCAAATCCTGCAGTGTTTGCCGAGGCTCTTCCAAAATACCTGTGACGTTTTCATGTTGTTCGGCTGCAACTTGTAGAGGCTACTTCTTTCGTTTTCAAATAAAGGTGGGAAGCCATTTTTAAAATAAAAGTAGATATTTTCTCAGAGTCCAGAGACCTTGGCAATGTAGACTCCTAAAAATCCCAAAGTCCTTAAGACCCTGAGGCGCATTTGTAAAAGAACTATAAATCAAAACCACTGGCATCGATTACCTGTTAGCTTATTAAATCCTGTTCTACTTGTGAGGCTGGGGTGGCAGGTGAATTGTTAGTGAAATGCATATTTTTTTTATTTTGTTATTGTTGTTTGGTTGGTTTGGTTTTTGGGTTTTTTTGAGACAGGATTTCTCCATGTAGCTGGCTGTCCTGGAACTCACTCTAAACCAGGCCGACCTTGAATTTTCAAAGATCCACCCGTCTCTCCCTCCCAAGTGCTGGGATTAAAAATGTGTGCCCCCTCCGCCTGGCTAGAAATGCATATTTGTAAAAGCTGTCCAATGAAGCTGGACACATTATCTCTCAATGTTCCCATGTTGGCCCAGCAGTTTGTGTTCTAGAAATGTGTCTCCTTGGTACAGCTGTCTAGATGGCTGGTGACATACACACAATATTATATAATTGTGGCCCTATTTGTAATAACAAAGGATAAGAAAGCCCCTAAGTGGTAATCAACAAACAACTGGCTATTAACCTTGAGATCCAGGGCCTTCGGTCCCAAAGAGGACTAAACGATGTAGCAACAAATGGAATGAGCCAGGCACAGAACACCGGGTTCTGGACACTATGATTTCTGTGGAAAGAGGAATAAGTATTTTCCTATTTGCTTATATGTGCATTAGCTGGGGAAAATAGAAAAAAATAACAACAACAACAAAACACCCTACTAACAGATTTGACCGTGGAAAGGACAGAGAAATTGATGGGATGGAAGACTTCACTTTGTCTTTTATGTTTTTGAACTTTTAAGTCAAGCAAATGTTTATTCAAAACCTAAATAGAGGGCTGGGAGGATAGCTCAGTGGTAGAGAAAGTGCTTAGCAGGACAGACCCTGGGCTCACACCCAACAGACACTGGTGAGGTAAGCGGACTATAGCTAGACCACTGGCAATTTGTTGTATTGCTGTGTAAAAAGGAAAAAGTTTTAGTGTATACAATTCTTGCCCAGATGGGAATCCACCTGGAGAAGACTTACGGCTGGAGAGATGGAGCTTAATATTTATCCTTGTTAGGGTTTCTATTGCTTCAATGAAACAGCATGACCAACAAGCAAGTGGGGGAGAAAGGTTTATTCAGCTTCCACCTTGCTGTTCAGCATCAGAGGAAGTCAGGACAGGAACTCAAGCAGGGAAGGAACCTGGAGGCAGGAATTGATGCAGAGACCATGGAGGGGCACTGCTCACTGGTTTGCTTCCCCTGGCTTGCTCAGCCTGCTTTTTTATAAGCCCAGGACCACCAGCCCAGGGATGGCACAGCCTGCAATGGGCTGGGCATTGATCACTAGTTAAGAAAGGTATTTTTCTCAATTAAGGCTCCCTCCTTTCAGATAGCTCTAGGTTGTGTATGAAGTTGACATAAGACTAGCCTGCACCCACAAGGTGGCTCACAATCATCTCTAAGGTGTGATGCCCTCTTCTGGCCTCTAGGGGCACTAGGCATGCAGTGTGGTATACACCGAATGTATCCGGGCAAAACATTCATACACATAAAATAATGAGATTTTAAAATGGAGCTAGAGAGGACACAGTGGTTAAGAGCACTGACGACTCTACTAGAAAACCCAGGTTCAACTTCCAGCACCCATGAGGTGACGCACAACTATCTGGAACTCCAGTCCCAGGGTATCTAACACCCTCTTCTGTTCTCCTCAGGCACCAGGAATGTATGTGTTACATAGACACATAAGTGTACAGGCAAAACACCTATTCACATAATTTTTGTTTTTGAGACAGGGTTTCTCTGTGTAGCCATGGCTGTCCTGGAACTCACTCTGTAGATCAGGCTGGCCTCGAACTCAGAAATCTGCCTGCCTCTGCCTCCTTCCCAAGTGCTGGAACTAAAGGCGTGCACCACCACCGCCCGGCCAAAACCAACTCTTGGGAGGTAGAGGCAGGCAGGTCTCTGTGGCCAGCCTGGTCTATAGAGTGAGTTCCAGGACAGACAGAGCTACACATAGAAACCCTGTCTTGGAAAACTAAAATAAATAAAGAATCTTTTTCAGTCAAGTTAGAAGGTAGAGAAGAAGGACATGAGACAGACACCCAACAGACACTGGAGAGATAAGCAGACCTTAACTAGACTACGGGCAATTTGTATCGCTGTGTAATCTTATCGCTGTATGAAGTGGCGGTGTTGTCCAAACCCTGACCTACAGGTTTCATTCTGATGATTCAGAATCTCCAGACTGGGGCAACCAAGGAGGCACAAGCCAGGGCAGGGTGTCCCCAGAGAAGGTGGGGAGTCCTGGGAGAGGAGAGATTGTTAAGGAAACTACAAAACGTTTTTCCTGAAAACAAGCTGGTGAGTTGGAAAGGAGGGAGGAAGGCAGGAGCTGTGGGCAGCTCGCTATGAACCTGTGACCTCTGGGTCAGAAAAGAGGGAAGAAGGCGAGGAAGGCGGGATCGTGGGAGGTAGGAGCTGTGGGCAGCTCGCTACAGCCCTGTGACCTCTGGGCTTCCCTCTGAATGGCACAGAGCCTAGTTCCTGGAAAATGACATTTGCCTCTCACCTCCAGTCCTCCCTCAAGTTACCCTGCTGCCTCCGGGAGCTAATTTTAACATTCTTCAAGCGGGGCAGTGGTGGTGCAAACCTTTAATCCCAGCACTTGGGAGGCAGAGGCAGGTGGATTTCTGAGTTCGAGGCCAGCCTGGTCTACAGAGTGAGTTCAGGACAGCCAGAGCTACACAGAGAAAACCTGTCTCGAAAAACCAAACAAAAAACAAAACAAAAACAAAAAACAACAAAAAACAAAATTCTTCAAAACTTAGTCAAGGGTGACCTCACCGCACAAAGCTCCCTGATCCCAAAGCTAAAGGCAGCTGGCTCAAGTTTCCTGTGACCTGAAACTTGCTGTTTCCTATGCCTATGCCCCCTCTTAGACCATGACTTCCTGCAAGCACAAACCTGGAATTATTTTGTCCCTCCAGTGCTCTAAGCTAGCCCATGAAGGATGTACCATAAGCATTTGTTGAATAGAATTACTGCAGATTTTGTTCATTTTTTCTTTTCTTTCATTTTTTTTGTTTTGTTTTTGTTCTTGTTTTTCAAGACAGGGTTTCTCTGTATATTCCTGACTGTCCCGAAACTCATTCTGTAGACCAGATTGGTCTCAAACTCAGAGATCCCCCTTCCTCTGCCTCCCAAGTGTTGGAATTAAAGGTGTGTACCGGCATGCCCAGCTTTCAAATTTTCAATGACATATAAAATTGGGGCGCTTTCTTTTAATATTTGACAGCACACTATTTTAAAATCATGAATACAGATGACTCGATTTTGAACCCTCAAAGGTATGGTTTCTCGCTCTTCAACTTGACAGTAGGTCCTACAAACCGAGCCATATCGTTTCCACGGATGCCTAGAGAGCCAGCCTCATGGGTTCTAGACTCCACTAAAAGTCATAAGTCCTGTGTTCCCTTGCACCTTCCTGTCACTGCTTCGTGGCTCAGTTATCCACGGCGGACAGTTCACCTGCATCAGCCTAAAGACGTTAGCCATGTAAAAGGGTGTAGAAGAGTGTGCTGTGCCGAGGACTCAGGAGGTTCCCTGTGTCTTACGAAATACGTGTCTCCTGTTAGCATGACGTCTGTATTATTCATTCGACAGAAACCGATACGTCAGAACTCATTTGCAGGGAAGCGGACCCCCTTGTTCTGCCTCCATCAGATCTGGAACCGAGGGGTTTATAGTTTTAAAGGCGCTACGCCTGGAGCCCGGGAATGGAAGGGTGAAGTCCCCCAGGTCCTCTCACTTCTCCATCATGCCGGCCTACGGTCCCTAAGCAACGCTCTTCATCCCCAGAGCAGCACTGCCTTTCCCAAAGGATTAAGCCAAGCACTCACACTTCCAAGGGATGACGTCAGGACCCCTTCACAGTTCCCCTCCGAGCCGCTAGATGTCGCTAACCTTCCATGCCTAGTTTCTTCTCGCTCAACCTCCTCTCCCCTTTCGCTCCGAGACTCTCGCGAGATCTCGCGGCAACTTACAGAACCGGAAGTCGTGTGTAGATCTCTTTCCTTTTGCGGCCATCGGTGGATCGCAGCCGGTGAGTTTTCGAAAGGCAGGTTGTCTCGGGGAATCCGCAGCCATCCGCGGCGAGGCAATGAGACTTTCTGTCCCGAGGCCCCGAAACAGTCTTGATGGCTCGGCATCAGCCAGGGAGCCGTGCTGGGATGGGCTAGATCCGTGTCTTTCCTAGCCAGGGACCGCGGGACTGGAGAGGTGTAGGGAACAGATTTGTGGATTCGAAGGCCGGCGGGGGCCTCTGCAGATGTAATTAATAGCCTCGAATCGTTTGTGTGGTTAGCCCTCTCGCCAGTTGGAAGGGTTTGGAGATCCCGCCTTAGTTTCCATGCTCAAGTAAGGAGCAAAATGCAGAACACCGGAGTTTGTAAATGAGAAGGTAAAACCCGACGCTATATAGGACCATCATGGGGTGCTTAAGTTGTAAAGTCAAGCTTAAAAGTAAGACGGCTGTTACTAATGGCAGAGTCTCCACCTTGAAAAACCGCAAAAAACTTTTCAGAGATAGGAAGGTCTGATGGAGTAACTGAGCATGACATCTTCCAGTGAACGTTGTGAGCTTTCGAAGTGGAATTGATGCTATTTGGAGAACTGGTTGATAGTTGGAGCGTTAAAGGGTCTTTTGTTGTTGTTTTTAGCCAAAATGAAATTCAATCCCTTCGTGACTTCTGACCGAAGCAAGAACCGCAAACGGCATTTCAATGCACCTTCTCACATTCGGAGGAAGATCATGTCTTCCCCTCTTTCCAAAGAACTGAGACAGAAGTATAATGTTCGGTCTATGCCCATTCGAAAGGATGATGAAGTTCAGGTATGTTTCTTTGCTTGGTGAGTCGATTTGCGATTATTGGGGTGAGGGAGGGGACTTCAGCAATTCTGTTGACTAGTCCTCCACCAAATACAAGGCTACAAGACTTCTCAAGTAGATTCCCTGCCGCCTTTAATCGGACCTGCATTTGATGTTTGAAACGGTTGCTTTGCATCAAATGAAAGAACTGGAAAGCAGTGTTTTCTTTTGGTTAATGTATTTGTGTGGGATTCTATTAGTTCTATTGGGGTGAGACTTTTCTGTAGTTATAATTTATAACTAGTGATTGGTAAGTTCTAAAAGTCCCCAAAACAATACTTTGCTTCTCGGGGCACGGTTTTTTGTATAGCCCTTGGCTGTCCTGGAACTCTGTAGATAGGGTGACCTTGAACTTACAATAAAGATACAGTGCTTGGATATAAGGTGTACACTGAGACAGGGTTTCTCTGTGTAGCCCTGGCTGTCCTGGAACTCTGTAGACCAGGCTGGGATTAAAGGTGTGCACCACCACTGCCCGGCGATTTTTATTCTTTAAAGAGTAAAAGATTAGGGTTGGAGATTTAGTCCACTGTTGGTAGTGGTTACCTTGTATGTATAGGTCCTGGATTTGGGTCTTAGTAACCTCATCCCAAAAAGGGAAAGTGTGGGTCTGTGCCGGATGGTGGTGGCACACGCCTTCCCAGCACTTGGGAAGCAGAGGCAGGTGGATTTCTGAGTTCCAGGACAGCCAGGGCCACACAGAGAAACCCTGTCTGGAAAAACCAGAAAAGTGCACAGTGTGTAAACGGCTCAGAAGTTCCGGTTTACTGTGTTACACACTCCTGCTCACGGTCTCCTTGTTTTGCATTCAGGTTGTCCGAGGACACTACAAAGGCCAGCAGATTGGCAAAGTGGTCCAAGTGTACAGGAAGAAATACGTCATCTACATTGAGCGAGTCCAGCGGGAGAAGGCTAACGGCACAACCGTGCATGTGGGCATCCACCCCAGCAAGGTAGGTGGTTTTGAGGGAAGGAAACTGCTTGCTTGTACATATGTGATTTCATATTTACAGGGCACCTGCGAGTGGCCCCTGTGCTAGAAATGTTTCTTAAAGCAGCATGGCGTTTACATTTGGGGTTTAACTGAAATCAGTGTCCTGAACATCACTGTGTGCTTTTCCTCGAACACTTGGCTTAATGATTAGTATTCTAAAGTCTGGGAAACAGGGTGCTTATGTGATGAACAGAACTTCAGGCTTGTTTATTTCAGTGTAATTAAGTAATCCCGGAGGCCGTTTAGAACATCCCATGATACATACCTGTCCTAGACTGACTTTTCAAGTCATTTATCCAAGATTTGTGGTTGGACTGTTTAATGTGTGAGTGATGTGCACAGCAACTGCTTCCGGGTTTTCAGACTTATTAGTGCTAAAAATGTCATTTTCAAGCTACAGAAAAGCCAAAATAACCTTCATATCAGTGTCAAAATTGTGCCATGATTTATTTTCCCTTCCCCACTACATAGTACATATCACAACACATCAAGTGTTTGCTTCTGTGTGTGTGGTGCCTGTGGAAAGCGAAGGCATGTAGGTCTTGTTGCCCCTCCAGCCCAGCACATCACCTTAGTGAGCTCTTAGTGAGTTTTTGTTTTTCTGAATCTCAGAGGTCTGCATATCTCTGCTTCCTGGATGCTAGGATTAAAGGTGTGTGCCACACAGAAGACGCCCCAAGTGAGGTGTCTCTTTAACAAGACCATTTCATTCTGTAACATACATATTCTAATGGTTTGGCTTGTTGGCTTGGGTTTTGCTTTCTACCACTAGCTCAGTTTTTGAGGTAAATGCAGTGGTCAGTTCTTGGTCCTTCGGCAGCATGTGATGAGGTTGGATTAAATGGGCAAACTCTGACCCTCTGCTCCTAGAAGCCTCATTGGTATGGGCTTCTAGGAAGTAACATTTAGGTATCCACTACCCTTGGCTCTTTTCCTGCAGGTAGTTATCACCAGGCTAAAGCTGGACAAGGACCGCAAGAAGATCCTGGAGAGGAAAGCCAAGTCCCGGCAAGTAGGAAAGGAGAAGGGCAAATACAAAGAAGAAACAATTGAGAAGATGCAGGAGTAGAGACATCTCATGCACGGCTTTCATTAAAGACTGCTTGAGTAGTCTGGTCTTGTGTGGTGTTTTTAAAGTACCCTGTTTTCTGTGGCTTACTCTTTTGAGTCTAGAAAGGACAGCCGCCCTCACATGTCCCGAGACCACTATGACAAGTTATGTGGAATTAAGTGGGGGTTTTTGTTTGTTTGTTTGTTTCCTAATAATTTTGTGGAATCAGGAACTATAGTGAATTTTATACTTAATAGTTAGCCTTGGCAGCCTCAGAGTCTTAACAACAGCCCTTATCCTGAGGGTTTTTACTGAGTAGGATTATAGGAATGGCCAGTTGAAAGTACTCCTAATGGACTGATACCTAGAAAGGGCCCTTAGGAGTCAGTTATCCCACCTTGTTAGTTGTAGAGGTTGTTCAGTCTTACAGGCTGGTACCATCTCATAGGACCTAAACTATTTGAAATGCATTGGAAAAACCCTGATAATGTAGCTACATTTGTGTGTATCTGTGAACCAAATTCCTGCAGAGTCTAAAGAAGCCAGAAGAGGGCACAAGATCCCCTTGAATCAAATTATGGGTGTCCAGACTTGAGCTTAGTTCCTCTGAAGGATCAGCTGGCCCTCTTGGCTGCTGTGATTTCACTACAGTGAGACTTTTATCACTGGTGGTAAAATTTTATTTCCCTGTGCTAATGTTGGATCAGTGCTGTGAAATAACTAAGTTGCAAGCAGCAGTGGGTACATGAGAAATCCCAGCTGAGGTGGAGGCAGAAGCATTTTGAGCCTGGCCTGGCTCGGCTCATACTGGCAACATAATTTCCAAGAAAAAGAAATGATGGATTCTCAGAAAACAGTCTGGAGTGTCCTGCAGTTGGCAGCTGTTAGTTGAGAAGGTTTAGGTATCTACTAGTAACTGGAACAGTGCGCTCCAGGCAGGACTTTGCTGATGTGATTTTTTAATTTCTTTTTGCTTGTTTTGAGATAAGGTCTCACTATGGAAAACACAGTGGAGCTCCAACAGCCTTGCCCTAGTAAGCAGTGAATGGCAGAGTCAGGAAAGGAATTCTCAAGTGTAGACATGGCTGCACTGCCACACCACCATGTTCTTGTAGGCTATGCCTTTTGATCATGACTTAACAGCTTGAGCAGGTTTTTGGGTTTTTTTGAGACAGTTTATGTAGTCCTGGCTGTCCTGGAACTCGCTCTGTAGACCAGGCTGGCCTCGAACTCAGAAATCCACCTGACTCTGCCTCCCAAGTGCTGGGACTAAAGCCATGTGCCACCACTGCTCTGTGCTTAAGCAGTTTTTGAACTCTGCTCCATCCAAGGGTACAGATGAAGAGAAAACCTCAGCCTGTAGGCTGTTAACACATCCCAATCCTGAGAAAACAAAGTTGATAGCTTCAGTGAGTGATGCAGATTCAGTGAAGAAGTATAGTGAGCTGGACTTAACTAGCACATGGAGAAGGTGGCTGATTTGAAAGCTATGGTCAGAAAAAGCCAAAACTGAGAACAGGAGAGTGAGCATGACTTAAGAACTAGTTCATTACCAGAACTGACCGTGCACCTCACCAGCACAGATCACTGAAAAACCCAGTGTTTGCAATGTAAGCATTTGGACCTGACTTCAAGTCCTCAGCACCGTTAAGCATGGGGACCGGAGAGTTCAGTACCCAGAAGCATCTGTTGCGGCTTTCAGAGGGACCAGGTTCAGTTTGCAGCATCTCATGATGGCACAACAGTTTCTAGGGATCCTGATGCCATCTGGCCTCTGGGTATGTATGCAGTGCTCAAGTGCATGCAGGCAAAATATATATAAATGAAAAAGCTGTTTAAATAGAAATCTACATTGGAAGCCAGAGCATTGACTCAGCACTTAGACTGTACACTGCTTTTGCAGAGGACCAGAGTTGAGTTCCCAGACCTGTATCCAGCAGCTCCTAACCTCGTTAACAGAAAGTATGTGCTCTTACAATGACATGCAGGAAGAATTGTGTGGTCTGCTCTAATCTAAGTATTTTAAATGTAGGTCAGAATTGGCTGGATCTTGGTCTGAGACTGCCTCTCATACCTCAAGAATATAAAATTATGTATTCTTGGCACAGGTCAGTGCATTCTAGGAAGTGACTAATCGCCATGGAAACAACAGGTCTCTGAAGCAAAACAAAAAAGTTGGCTTGAGGTCACTGCTAGCTAGCGAGGAGAAGGGCAAACTGTGGGTTACAGTTCAGAACCCAGTCCAGGCAAAGGATCCATAACTGTTTTGTTCTCTAGGCCTTGAAGAAAGTAGCTTTGGAAACACCGCCCATGGATTAATAAATGATTCTCCAGCCAGGCATGGTGGCACACGCCTTAATCCCAGCACTCAGGAGTTTGAGGCCAGCCTGGTCTACAGAGTGAGTTCTAGTACAGCCAGGGTGACACAGAAAAACCCTGTGTCACCGGGCGGTGGTGGTGCACGCCTTTAATCCCAGCACTTGGGAGGCAGAGGCAGGTGGGTTTCTGAGTTCGAGGCCAGCCTGGTCTACAGAGTGAGTTCCAGGACAGCCAGGGCTACACAGAGAAACCTTGTCTCGAAAAACCAAAAAAAAAAAAACCCTGTGTCAATCAATTAATCGATTAATTAAATTGTTTGGAAGAGATGTACAAAGGGAGGGTTTACAGCCTTTTACTCTCCACATCTGTCTTCCTCCATGTCCCAGAACTAACTAAAAACTGATCATCCTTCATGCTGGGCCTCTCCTGTTTCGGGGACACTAACACCCCCAATGTTACCTACCTCAAAAAGTTGTCATGAGAAACAAGTTCAAACATGTGAAGGGATTTTACCCACCAATAGTGGGTTCTCATGACCTGCCTGCTGCCAGCAGATTTTACCTTCAATGAAGAGTTGGGGATTTTTTTGTTTTTTGTTTTTTTGACACAGGGTTTCTCTGTGTAGCCCTGGCTGTCCTGGAACTCACTCTGTAGACCAGGCTGGTCTCGAACTCAGAAACCCGCCTGCCTCTGCCTCCCAAGTGCTGGGATTAAAGGTGTGCTCCACCACCGCCCATCTGAGTTGGGGACTTTTGTTTGTTACTTCCTAAAAGATTTATTTTATATGTAGGGATGTTTTGTCTGTATGTGTGTAGGTGCACCAAACATACCTGGTGCCCACGGAGGCCAAAAGAGGTTAGCAGATCCTTTAGAACTGGAGTTACAGATATCCAGCCCTGGGTGTTACTTTTTTGATGAGCCAATGTGACTGACATGTCAAGGGAAGCTGCGTTATTTTTCCCTAGGAAAGGACATTACTTCCCAGCTTGTTTTTAGGGTCCAAAGTCTTGTTCTGTCCCTGGCCAATAGCTCACATTCCTTTCTCCTTCCAAGACATTGTCCTTTGTAATAGTCTAGCAGGGTGCAGGAGGCCCACGTTACCAGGACAGTTATACCCCTCCCTCGAGCTGACCTTCTACCTCCTGATTGCTTCCCAACCCTGGAGATACAGTCACCATCTGAGCTGCTGGGTGAGGGGGTACAGTGAGCCCCAGTATCACTTTCTTCTCCAGGAGCTTGGCAGATGTGGCCATCTCTTTTCTTGACTTCATGTTGGCTGTGCAGAGTGGGAAGTATATCCCCCCACATACACCCCCAAAATGGCCTTCACCGTTTATTATCATCTCGGTTCTCAGGCTCAGGAATCAAGATCACCCACTGATCCACCATAGGCTCCTCTCAGCTGAGAATACATTTTCTCCTCACAGTATGGTTTGTTTGCTTTTCAAAAACTTTACTGTTGTGCTAGGCATGGTTGTGAATGCCTATGATCCCGGCATTTAGGGGGTGTGAGGATCAAATGCATTCAAATCACTTGAAAGTTTCAGAAGACTGTAAGAGTGCCTGCTTCAGCAGCACACATTACATTACTAACAACATTGGAAGGTCACAGAAAAGTTGAGTGTGGCCCTTGTGCAAGGATGACACGCAAAATCATGAAGCAGTCTATTAATCTTTTAAGACTAATTTTATGAATATGAGTGTTTTGTCTATTTGTATATATGTGTACCATGAGCGCCCAAGGAGGCCAGAAGATCTGGAACTGGAGCTAATGGTTGTGAGCTGTCACGTGGGTGCTGGGACTTGAACCCCAGTCTTGCCAGAGCAGCTACTGCTCTCAACTACAGTCACCTATGCAGCTCCCATTCATCCCTATGAATGGTCCTTCTTTTATGTCAGTGGGATGAGGACCTAGCCAAAAGGACGTCATTTTGTAATAATCATCTTCGAAGATCTTTTCTAATGTTTGGGTTTTTGGGTTGGTTGGTTTTTTTTTTTTTTTTACATTTATTTGAGGCACACACACAAATGTGTACGTGGAGGTAGAAGACAGTTGTGGATGTTGGTTCCCTCCTTCTGTTCTTTACTTTTCTATTGCCTTGAGGAGACACATGGCCAAGGCTTGCTTATAGTTTCAGGGGGTGAGTCCAGGAGCACTGTAGCATGAAGCATGACCGTGGGCAGGCATGGTGCTGGAGCAGCAGCTGAGAGCTTACATCTTATGCACAGGCATAAGGCAGAGAGAAAGCCAACTGGAACGGTTTGGGCTTTCGAAACTTCAAAAGGTTGGATTCCTGGGTACTAGAAAGTTAGGACTTGAGCATCTTTTGGAGGAATAGCTCAGCTCTTAGCAGAAACACAGAGAATGCTGGGGGAGGGCCATGTTGATTCCGGTTAGAAGGCAACAGTTGTTTCAAAGTAATGACTCAGCAACCCCTCTCAGCCCAAATAACACTTACAAAGGCAGGACCTTTTGTCCTAACAGAAACCAGGATGGGTCGACACCAGTTACATGCAGTCAGGGGAGCCTCTGTTCTGTACAAGGGAAGTAAGGGGCTTGTCTTGAGAAGCATAGCTCCTATATACCCGACTAAGCAGACTCTTCAGACTAGTTTTACAGTGGAAGTCAGAGGCTCTTCACGTGTATGGAAGTGGAGGGAGGATCACACTATCTTTCTGGAACTATTTGCTCATTATGAAGATTTTCTTGCTTAATCTTTATAGAACTCAAATTGGCTATGATAAAAATGGAAAGTGGGCTAGAGATTTTTGGTTTTCGCTGGTGGAGTAAGGAGCCTGCGGCATATTTTCTCACACAGGGCTTACACTCTGGCTCAATCAAAATCCTGGCCTATAATCAAGTCCTGTCTCTTTTGTAAAAGGCATGATAATCGCTCCAAGTCTCTCCAAGTCTCAGGGATATAACGGGGCTTTTGAGAGGGTAGTAAGTTTGGAAAGGGGCTGGGAGAGGTCACTTCTTCCTCATGACTAGCAAACCCTTGGTAAATTCTCAGCTCTCAACAGGAAACGAAGCAATGGAGGCAGGACAGCAAATGTCAGTCTGCTCAGTCTTGTCTGGGCCCACTGGGGTGGCATCCAGTGTCCTTACGCCACAGTCCTGCCTGCTCACATGCACAGCCACTTACTAGGTCACAGGGTGACCCTTCATGTTTGAGCACACTGCCTTCTAGCTCCTAAGAGAACTGCACAGGGATCCACTGTCCCCAGAGTTAAGGGTGCCGTGGAAAAGAACTAAGCTTGCCTTTCAGTGAACTTCTGCTATGCATAGGGCCAGGGATGTGTGTTATTCTCCAGCAGAGTGTCCTGGTCCTTGTGTTAAAATGCTTCATGTACTATAAAGAGGGCAGGCAAGAGTGCTCAGCAGGTAAAGGTGCTTGCTGCAAACCTGGCAGTGTAAGCTCAAGGCCAAGGAACCATTTACAAGCGGAAAGACGGCCCGGGCTTCGGTGGCACATGCCTTCAATCCTCAGCACTTGGGAGGCAGAGTGCAGGTGGTGGGTCTCTGAGTTCAAGACCAGCCTAGAATGAGTTTCAGGACAGCCAGGGAGAGCTACGTGGATATACAGAGAAATCCTGTCTGAAGAAACCAAAGAAAAATAAATAAATATATAAATAAATAAAAAGGGGTGGGGGAGGAGATGCTGCAAAATTGTCCTCTGACCTCCACACATATGTGGTGTCATGCACGCTCCCCTTGCTGACCCCACAATAATAACAATGGTTTTTTATTAAATTTTTAAAGGAACTGTAAAGAGCTACACCAATACTAGATGGTATGTTGTACTTATTGCTCTCAAAGATGAGCAGTGCATTCCCATTGTTAAATACAATAGTTCCTTTCTCATTCTTTTTGAAGTTTTAACTGGGGTTTTGAAGTTTTGCTGGGGATTCAAGGCATGTGCCACCACAGCCCAGGCCCTCCTTCCGCTTGTAAATGGTTACAGATGATTATAGTTGCCTTGTGGGTGCTGGAAATTGAACCTAGGTCATCGTCTTCCATAAGGCAGCCTTAACCACTGACCCATCTCTCCAGAGCAGTCTATGTCACTTTATATCATGAATAGAATACACTTTTCTGTAGCTTGAGGGGAAAGAAAGAATATTTTCATCTTGCCTTGTCTCAAGGTCGACTGTCAGTGTTTTCTTGAGACTTAAGAACTGGGATGTGTGCCGGGCGGTGGTGGCGCACGCCTTTAATCCTAGCACTTGGGAGGCAGAGGCAGGCAGATTTCTGAGTTCGAGGCCAGCCTGGTCTACAGAGTGAGTTCCAGGACAGCCAGGGCTACACAGAGAAACCCTGTCTTGAAAAAAACCCAAAAAACAAACAAACAAACAAACAAAATAACTGGGATGTGCTTAGCTAGCACTGAGGAAAGAGAGCAGAGGAGCCAACCAAGGAGCTCAGACCCCGCCTGGCTTCCAAAGGGTCTGGAATGGTTTCTGCACACCAGTGCAGCTAGAGCAGCAACTAATCAGAGCAGAGCATGCCAAGAGCTGAGTTCAACTGTTGAGCAAGCTTACTTAACAGATATAGATGTGATAACTCTCTATCCCTCCCCCCATTTTAGTTAGTTAGTTGGTTGGTTGGTTAGTTAGTTAGTTTTGAAGCAAGGTCTCTCTGTGTAATCCTGGCTGTCCTAGAACTTGCTATATAGACTAGGTTGGCCTCAAACTCACAAAAATCTGCTTCTTGAGTACTGAGATTTTTAAAGACCTTGTCTGGCTCTATTTTTTGTTTGTTTGTGTGTTTGTTTGTTGTAGAGAAAATCTTTTATAAACATCACCTGTCAATAAAAAAGCTGATGGCCAATGAGCTGAACAGGAAATAGGAGGTGAGACACTGGCTGTTCTTCCAGACAGAGGATGTGGATTCAATTCTTACCACTCACATGGTGGCTCACAGCATCTATGACTCTAGTTCCAAGGGCTCTGTTGCTCTCTTCTGATCTTTGAAGGCACCCGGTACACACCCAGTGCATATGCACACATGCATACATGCAGGCAAAACATCCAGAGAATAAAAATAAATATTAAAAAAAAAAAAAAAAGCAAGCGCCTACTTAGGACTCGCACTCAAAAAGCTGACTGACAACAGAACGAGTTTTGCCTGAGATCCTGTTCAGAGTCTCATCCCACTGAACTTAGGTCTTCCTCTTCCTTTTTTGTTTCTTGTTCCTTTTTATTATCTTCCTGCTAATCTTTGTTTACCCAGGTTCTAGCTTTTTTTTTTTCAACTCTACAATTAATTAACCCAGATGCCTGACTCCTAGGAGTTTTCCAAGCAAACAAAGCAGGCAGGAAATAAAAGCTTCCTGAGAAAAGCAGCTTTCTCCGTTAGGTCGTAGTCTGAGAGGGGCAGCAGCTTTCTCCGGGGTAGGTCGGAGTCTGAGAGGGGCAGCAGCTTTCTCCGGGGTAGGTCTGAGTCTGAGAGGGGCTTTGCCTTGGAACCTGTTTGTCTGCAGCGGCTCTCCTTTTTCACAGCTGATTTATGATTCGAGGGAAGAGTTGGGCACAGTTCAACCTTTCCTTTTAAAACTTGATGCTGATATTTTGCTTTCTTGGGTTGCCTTTGCAAATCGCTACTTTTCTGTTTCATTAGAATGCCTGTGTTCCTTCGACTGACCCTCTGTTCCTCAGAACAACTTCTCCACACTGGAACCTTTAGCCTAAGATAGCCTTTTCACTGTTAGGCGCTTCCTGCCTTTTTAGAGGGTATGTGCTTTACCAATACTCAGCCTTTCCTCTAGGCTTGTACAAATGGCCTGCGTTGTATCTTTGGTCGGTTGCTGACTGAGTCACCTAGTAGTCTCCCACCCCATCTTGAATTCACACTAGCACTGTCTTTCTCCTGAGAAATGACTGCCTTAACTATAAAGACCACAAGGATCTTGGTCTGCACAAACCCACATCATCTGAAATGACACAACCACCTTTTAGTCCCTTCAGTGAGGAGGACCAGTCTGGATGACTAGAGATTACCACCCCTCTTTCTCTCCATATACACAAGAGTTCTGCTTCCTGGAGGGACCCCGAAATCCATCCAAGGATGGAGATGGGACTCAGTGGGCGGAGTGCATGCTTACCACAGACAAAGCCCTAAATCTAATCCTGGAAGCGCATAAATCTGTAGCCCTAGCACTCAGAAGGTAGAGGCGGGAGTTTCAGAAATTCAAGGTCGTCTTTAGCTACATAGCTAGTTTAGGGCCAGCCAGTCTACAAGAAGGAAAAGGAAGGAAGGAAGGAAGGAAGGAAGGAAGGAAGGAAGGAAGGAAGGAAGGAAGGAAGGAAGGAAGAAGAAATTTCAGCTAATAGACTTTTCTTCTGCCAACTCCTCTTGTACCCATTCCTCTCTAGCCTGTCAGTTTCATGAACTCAACACTAATAATCACCAATCATGTGCCATGTTACAAACAAAAAGACTGAAGAAACAGGCACAAAGCAAAGACTCCTGTCTGTAAAGAGGTACCTAGGGAGGGCTCTCCACAAATTTCACTTAAGCTGAGTTTTGAAGAATTGTAGTTCACCAATGAACATTCTCCACTCTGCCTACTTTGAAGATGTATTTTGTGTGTGTGCACCACATGTGTATGTGCACAGTAGGACCACACATTCCTGTGTATCTGAGTATATGTGTGTGCACACGTGTATGTATGTGTATCATGTGTGTACAGTGCCCACTGAGGCCAGAAGAAGGTACAGATCCTTTGGAACTGGAGTTACAGATGGCTGTGTGCGGTCTGATGTGGGTGCTGGGAACCCAAATTGGCTGGGTCCTTCACAAGACCATCAGGTGCTGTTGATCACTGAGGCATTTCTTCTTTCTTCTTTTCTTTTCTTCTTCCTCCTCTTCCTTCTTCTTCTTCTTTTTTTTTTTTTTTTTTTTGGTTTGTTTGTTTGTTTTTTTCGAGACAGGGTTTCTCTGTGCAGCCCTGGCTGTCCTGGAACTCACTCTGTAGACCAGGCTGGCCTCGAACTCAGAAATCAGCCTGCCTCTGCCTCCCAAGTGCTGGGATTAAAGGCATGTGCCACCACTGCCTGGCTTTTTTTGTTTATTTTCAAAACTAGATCATAAAAGGCACCAGGATTTCCTCCTTCCTCTCTACTAGACTGTTTACTCTGGGCACAGTAACCATGGACAAACAGAATCCTGTAGCAAAGAACTGAGGCTTTCTGCAAATGTGTATGACCCTCGTGGAAGCTGGCCCTCCAGCTCCAGCTGTGAATGGAGTCCCAGGCTACTTTTTTTTTGGAAACAGAGTTTCTCTATGTAGCCCTTGCTGGCCTGGAGCTTGCTTTGTAGATCAGGCTGGCCTCAAATTCAGCCCTCTTTGCTTCCCAAGTGTTGGGATTAAAAGTGTTGGCCATCATACCTTGCTTCCCAGCCAACATCTTTTTTGGTTTTTTGTTTGTTTGTTTGTTTGTTTTTCGAGACAGGGTTTCTCTGTGTAGCCCTGGCTGTCCTGGAACTCACTCTGTAGACCAGGCTGGCCTCGAACTCAGAAATCCACCTGCCTCTGCCTCCCAAGTGCTGGGACTAAAGGCGTGTGCCACCACCGCCCGTCCCCCAGCCAACATCTTGACTTGTAGCCCCATGAGAGACCCTGGGAAAGGGCTGTGCAGCTACGGCAACTCCATTCCTTGAGTGGATATTCATTCCAAGGAGATGGACTTAATGAGCCAAGGAGGTGTCTGCATTCCCTGATAAAGGCATCACTCACAGCAACCAAGACACAAAGTCTACCTTAAATCCCTATTAAGGGGAGCTAATAGAAAGAAAACCTGGTGCGTGTCTAGAATGAAATAGTTGTCCTCGACGTTACTTTTTATGTTCATTTTATATGTATGGGTGTTTTGCCTTTCTGTATGTCTGTGTGCCTGGTGGCTTCAAAGGCCAGAAATAAAGGCACTGGATTCCCTTGGAACTGGAGTTACCCTCAGGTAACTGTGAACCACCATGTGCATGCTGGAAGTTGAACTCAGGTCCTCTGGCAGAGCAGCTAATATTCTTAACTGCTCTTCTAGAGGTTCTGAGTTCAATTCCCACCAACCACATGATAGCTCAAAAAAAAAAAAAAAATCCATCTGTAATTGGATCCCATGCCCTCTTCTGGTGTGTCTGAAGACAGCTACAGTGTGCTCATAAACATAACAAATAAGCCGGGCAGTGGTGGCACACACCTTTAATCCCAGCACTTGGGAGGCAGAGACAGGCAGATCTCTGAGTTTGAGGCCCCCCCAAAAACAACAACAACAAAAAAAACAAATCTTTTATAAATAAAAAGGGGGGAGGGGTGAAGGGGCTTATCAGCCTTTAAAAAGAAGGAATTCCTTTAATCCCAGCACTTGGGAGGTAAAGGCAGATGGATTTCTGAGTCCATGGTCACCTATGAATTAATTCTATTAGTTCTTAGTAGGACCTGGCCAGTCCTCCAATAATTGAGACTTAATCCTAGTGGTTTATTTAACCAGCTTTATCACAATTACTGGGTGATTACCCTTAATCTGTTTTTCTACACTAGACTGGCTATATCCTAGCTGTGTGCCCCACGTTCCTTGCTGTTTGAGATTCTCCCAGGCTGTTTTTTTCCCCATCAGCCTGTCCTCAGGGGGCACTTCTTTCAGCCACATGCTTCTGGTCCATCCTGTCTAATGGAGACCTCCTGTTCTGTCTGCTTTCTCCTCCTCTCTCCTTCATCCTCCTCCCATTCCTCTCTCTTAGTGGTCCCTAGCTTTGACCCCCCAGCCTGGTAACTGAAATCTCCACCTACCTCTACTCTCCCCAGTAATTGGCTCTTGCTACTTTTAACCAGTCAGAGATTGGCAGCAATGTTTATACATCATTTGGTGTAATTCGAATCTGCTACCTTGACTGAAAACACATCTTGGGGGCCAGTATTTAATGATTAAATACATAGCATCACCAGACCAACCCCCATCAATGTGGATCTCTGAGTTCAAGGTCAGCCTGGTCTACACAGAGAGCTCAAGATCTACATAGATCCACCGTGTCTCAAGAAAAGGAAGAGGAAGAAGTCCTGACATTTACAACATCAAACTCAGGACTTCATGACCAAACTCAGGACTTCATGACCAAACTGAGGCTTGACAGCAAGACCCACTGAGCCATCTACGTGGGCCCAAGAAGTATAGCTTTTCATCAGAAAGAAGGAATAAATTCAGGGGATCAACACAGTTGTAGTACATGACTATTATTGGCTCTGTGTGTGTGTGTGTGTGTGTGTGTGTGTGTGTGTGTGTGTGTGTGTATGCCCGCGCATGCGCGTGCTATCTTTGAACTTGGACAATCCTCCTGCCTCAGCCTATGGAATGCTAGGACTGCAGGTGGTAGTGCGACCACATCCGACTCAATGTATTGTATTTTGAATAAAAATTATTATTTTTTTTTTTTTGGCTTTTTCGAGACAGGGTTTCTCTGTATAGCCCTGGCTGTCCTGAAACTCACTCTGTAGACCAGGCTGGCCTCCAACTCAGAAATCCTCCTGCCTCTGTCTCCCAAGTGCTGGGATTAAAGGGGTGTGCCACCACTGCCCAGCGGAAAAAAAATTCTTAACTGTAGCTTTTAGGTGTTCTTTCCACATTAAAAAAAAACAAAAAACAAAAAAAAAACATTAAGTATTTGAGGTAACACAGATGCTAATGAGCTCTCTGAGCCAGTCCATATTATAAACATGCTTTAAAATATGGTATAGGATACATACATACACAAGTTTGATTTGTCAACTAAAAAATCCACATTCCTGTCCCTCACACTCTATGTAAATTAACCTTTATTACTCCAAGGAAGTAAGTCAGGGATAAATTTTTACCCAGCAATGAGTAGCTCATATACTAGATCTTACTAGAAGAGAGAGATTATATAGAGACTTGGTGTCCCTTGTACCTATGTTGTCTGTCCAGCCCTCTAGAGAAATATGTTTGTGATCCTGCAAAACCTACAGTCATTTTCCAGCCAGATACATCTGTGTAGTTTGGCTGGTATTTTATTTTTGTTTCTGAGGACATAGTCTCACATAGCCCAGGCTGGCATCCTCCTGCCTCAGCCTCCTGGCATTATAAGTATGTGCCACCAAAGCCCGGCTAAATTTACTTTTTTTTTTTTTTTTTTGGTTTTCAGTGCTGTTACATCAAAAACACAGAATCTCGTGAGTGACAGGTTAAGTGTCTGTACCATGGAGTCCTTCCTACATATGCACAGGTGCACTACGGCAGAGGCTGCTGGGACGGTCGGGCTCCAAAAAGTTCACAGGCAGGAAGAGCTGGGAACCAAACACAGCGGGTTTTGTTTTTCTCCCTTTCTCTCCCTCCTCTAGTTCTCCTTGACAACCGTCAGACAGGATGAAGACATGGGCAATTTATTCCACATCACCTGAGCCACAGACAAGGCCAAGTTGAGAAGGAGGAATGTAAAGCTGGTTCCCAAATCCTCCTTTGCTCATCCTTTGCCATGATGAGGACAGTCCTAGTCAGCGGTGGCTGGGAGGGGTGGTAAAGCGGCTGTATCTGAACTTAATGGTTTTTTGTTATCCTTAGCAGGCTCCAGGCTGTTCTCCTGGTTGCTGGAGATCTGTGAAGTACTCGTCAGAGACTCCGGGTCTGAGCTGCCGCAAGGCGTGTTGATGGAGGAGCTGCTCATGATTAGGCTCCAGAAGTTTTTATGGTTGAGGTAGCAAAGGGTCCCTGGCGGCGGTGGTGGGGGTGAGGGACAAGAAAAAGAAGGAGAAGCTGAGATCCGCATGGAAGGTGACAGGTGAGGTATGCTGAAGGGAAGGTTAAGACCTTGCGGACTTCCGGGGGTGGCTGAGAGGAGTTACCCGCCTCTTCCAGTCACAAAGTCTCTGCCCTGATCCACCCAACTCCCTTCCTCCCCCAGGGTCTCTTAACCACTTACCACAAGTGAAATACAGGATGAGCACCAGCCAACCAACGAAATAGCTCCAGCCGATGGGAACTGATATATTCTTCTTCAGCTCGTAGATCCAGAGGTTAACAGGGAACAACAGGAGGGTGAGGAAAATTAAGGTGACTGGGAGGCAGGAGTGGAGAGATCTTATTCTCACCTAAGAATCGCACAGGGGGTCTGCCTCATCTGCCACAAATCACTCACACTAAGGAAATCAACCCCTCCTGTCTCCAGCATTCAGAAAACATCGTACTTCCGCTCTCACTTCCCTCTGCTCCCCTCGCCGCTCCCAACGCTCGCTCCACCCCTACCCCCATCTCCCAGAGAAGAGGGAGATGTGCCCAGGACCATGTGGGCTAGGGAATTAAGAACCTTTTTCAGAGCTGAGGGGCACCTTCACAGAAGCTCAGGATGATCCCAATCAAGCCAAAGAAAGGCATTTTCTGCAGGCAGGGCAGGTACGGCAGGTGCAGCCAGGTGGTGAGGATAAAACCCAGCCCTACGGCCAGGGTGAAACTTATCTTAGCCACCCCAAAAACTGGATGGACTGTCCACATCTTAAAATTGTCTAGGGGGAAAATGACAAAAATAGGGAGGAACTCAGGATTCACAAAAATGAAATACAGTCAAGTGAACAAATATGGGAACACTCAGGTTGTCTGGAATCAAAGAAACCCTGCACAGTTGAAATTAGGGAACAATACTTTCCCTCAAGTAAGAGTCCTGATCTGAAGACTGAGAAGGCTAGGCAGACTCCATGACAGACTTCAGATTGGCAGCTAAGGGGACTAGGCCTAAACACTGGGCAAGTCCAGCTGGCAAGCCCAGGTAATTCAATTACTAACAGGGAAAACAACAACAAAACAAAACAAAAAAACCAGGCTCCAGCCTTCACACCCAGCTAATGGAATGTCCCCAGCCACCTGGCCTGAAGCAAGGACAATGGGTCAGCAGCAGTTTCTAGACTTCCTCAGCTACTTCCTCAGTAACAGTCTCCAGATCTCCCCAGCGAGTTTCCAGCCCCCACACCCCAGCAACAGAATGTCTGTCGGTAGACTTGGACCCAACAGATTAACCTAGAGCTCGCCTACTCCAAAATTCCCTAATGTGCTTTAAATCAGGCCTGCAGGCTCACTTGGGTGTCTATCTTGGGAATGGGGAGACCCCAGCATGTTGGACTTCTACAGAATAAAACTTTCTTTACATTTACATACTATTTGAGTCCAGGGTGTCAATCTTGTGCGAATCATGGACCCTTACAAGACTGCTTGACAATCCCACTTGAATATATGGATTTAAAAAAAAAAAAAAAGCCAGTGTGCTAGCTCACACTTCTGAGCTCAGCAACGGCTGAGGTAAGAGGTTAGCCATGGGTTCAAGGTATATGGTGACTTACAAGCCAATCGGGACTACAATGTAGTGTTTCAAAAAATAAATAAATAAAAATAGCCAGGTACGGTGGCTCACACCTTAAATCCCATCATTTCAGAGGCAGAGGTAGGAAGATCTCTTTTAAGTTCAAAGCCAGCCCTGGTCTATATAGCAAGTTCCAGGACAGCCAGGGCTGCATAGACAAATTTAAATAAAAAAACAAAATCAGCAAGAGTAAATAGAAGGAAAGGGGGAAAAAATCAAACCATAAACAGCAATTCTCAAAAGAAAAATATGCCAGGCAGTGGTGGCGCACGCCTTTAATCCCAGCACTTGGGAGGCAGAGGCCAGCCTGGTCTACAGAGTGAGTTCCAGGACAGCCAGGGCTATACAGAGAAACCCTGTCTCAAACAACAACAAAAATAAATAAATAAAATAAAACAAACAAAACCAAAAGAAAAATATGCAAATTGTCAATGGACCTATGAAAGCTCTAGTGGCTATTTCTTTTCAAAAGAAATCTTGCAAATGAGCTTATAATTTTAGACCCAGGGGTCTGGAATGACCCTGAGATTGACCTCAAAACCTCGTCCCCCATCTCCCCAACAATCCCAGTGCAGAGCGGTCAGCTCCTTTGGAATGAGTCTAATTTCATTAATGGGCATGGCGCCACTGCCCACATCTTCCGGTTTGCTCCTTTTCTGGCATGACCGCACGCATTTCAGATCCACTACCCAATGTTTTCACTCCCAGGTCTCACTAGACTCTGATTAAAAGAAGCCAGATTCTTCCCAGAGACTGGCTCCAAAGGCTTCCTTCCCAGTCCAGAGATAGGTTCAGGAATGAACCCCACGCTTTGGTAACCAGTTTTCTGTATTAGTTACCTATTCATCACTGTGGCTAAGTACCTGACAACATGACTTAAAGTGAGAAAAGCTTATTCTGGTCCCTGGCTTAGGAGAATCTAGTCCATGGTCCCCTGGCTCCACAGATAGTTGGGCCATCACAGTGGCAGGAGTGTGTGGCGTAAGCTGTGGAAAGCGAAGATTCTTCACTTATTAGGAGACAGAAAGCATAGAGAGGAAAACAGGAAGGGGCCAACGGCAAGATACCCCCAAGAGGAGCTAGAGAAAAGGCTCATCAGTTAAGAACACTTGCCGCTTTAATCAGAGGATCCATGTTTACTTCCTGACACCCAAATGGTGACTCACAACTGTCTGTACCTCCAATTCCAGGGGATTCGATGGGTACGAGGCATGCATACAGCACATAGACATGGCATACAGACATACATGTACACAAAAATGCTCATACACATAAAATAGAGTTTAACATTTATCTTTTCAAAAAGAAAGATACCCCCACAGTTACCCTCCCTAGTAACCTCCTTCCTCCAATGAGGTCTCCAAAATTTCAAGAGCCTTTTGAAATTGGATTCTGTGACCTGGACAGTGGTGGTGCTCACCTTTAAGAACCCCCAACACTCAGGAGGCAGAGGCCGACAGATCTCTGAGTTCAAGGCCAGCCTGGTCTACAGAGCAAGTTCCAGGACAGCCAGGGCTACACAGTGAAACCATGTCTGGGAAAAAAACAAAAATCAAAACAAACAAAAAACCATGAGAGTATAAGTCAAGTGTGTTGACTCATTTCTGTAATACTAGCCCTCAGGGGTTTGAAGATGGTCTGGCTGGGAGTTCAAAGTCACCCTGGGCTACATAGTGAATTCTAAAGAAGTTCCAATCTTCCCATTTGTAAAATAAGGTCAATTATTCCTACTCTTACGGCTAACACAAGATCCATTTGGACAAATAGAGTAAGCATACCATAAATGATATTTGTTTCCCCAGATTTGTCATGAAGATATAATACCTGTATACACACACACACATACATACACACACACACACACACAGAGAGAGAGAGAGAGAGAGAGAGAGAGAGAGAGAGAGAGAGAGAGAGAGATGATATAAGATATACCTAGTTTTGCTTACCAAAAGGAGAATGGCAGATGGAAAGGAACATCCAGAACTGGACATTACATCAGAAATTAAACAGTTGTGAGAATTCAGGGAAGGAAGGAATAAGAAAGTCAAACAGTAAAAGGGAAACTTAGAGCTGGCTCAGAGAAGCAAGAACTCAGGCAGGAGGAAAGGAAGATGGCAGGATTAGAGAATGACCACAAGAGAACGTCCAGGCGTCCTCTCAGGGCTCTGGATATGCAACGCTGGAAGGAGAAACAGCACCTCCCAGCTGAAAAACAATGTCATTCAGGACTGATCCAGACCGCTCAACGCTCTTGAAGGGAAGACCTGTGGGCTTTGCCCACAACAGTGACATCTCCTACTGGGTCAGACAAACTGATTTGACCAATCAAAAGGACGAAAATAATCCGGACCTCACCATGTCATCTTGCAAGCCAAATGAAGACAGCTGGTGGGAGGGAACAAGATGGTGTGGGCCACCACAGAGGTCAAGGCAGGCTGGAGATCTGGGATGGGACCCAGGAACTCACCTTCCCCATTGTCTGAGCTGGGGCAGCTTTTAGCTATGCAGATGTACAGGAGTCCTGTGGACATACTGTGGATGGAGGTGTAGACTCTCTTGGTGATGTTTTGGGGGTAGCGCTGATGGAAACGGCTCTTAGAGGGGTACAACCATTTCTTGGAGAAGACCATAAGCAGTAGCAGGAGGAAGGCCACCAGGCTAAACTCTGAGGCCACCACCTGGGCCATCCAGCGGGAGCTATGTGTCATTTTCCATTGAAGGGGCAATAGGGAGCTGCGCCGATGCTCCGTGCGTGACTGCCTGTTCCTGATGGAAGAAGGGACAGAAGTCCTCCCGAGTACTCTGCTCTGGCCAGCTCACCCTTCCTCCATCCTGGTTCACACCTCGTCCCCTTCCCCTTCCACACTCACCTGGTCCTTATCCTCTCAGATTCTTCCTCAGTCAAGTCAGGTTCCATCACAGGCCTAGTGTCTGAGCAAGAATGGGGGGACCTCTTTCCAGACAGCTGAGCTCCAGATCCAAGAGAAGGCCCCTCCCCATTCCGCCGAGCAGACCCTAACTGCCATGGAATATTGCTAACAGAGAGATGGGGGATGGGTCGTGAACTTAGCTCCAACCCTTTCTCAAAATTCTGTTCCTAGCTTCAGCCCCTAATGTGGATCAGATGCCTCCTGCAGGCTGCTACTCCCCCTTTACCCAAGGTGATGATCTCTGAGAGACCCCCTTTCTCTTAATCCCAAATGCTCACTGACAGGGAAGAGAAGGAGAAAGATGTACCCCTAGGAAAAGACCCAAATACCTTCTCCATCTCTGTTATAGTATGCTTCCCCCAAACATACATCAACTGGTTCAGACATACATACAAACATCATACTACTGCTTCGCCAGCTTCTCCTCTCCCCTCAGTTCCAGTCAACAATGGTCAGTCTCCTCACTCCCTTCTCTTAACGCCCCCTTTCTCTCCACAGGTACTTCTTATGTAGCTCAGGCTGGCCTTGAACTACTATGTAGTTCAGGATGACTGAATCAAACAACAAACAAATAAATAGGAAAGGATAGAACTGTTCCTAGGTATGGTGGAGGAGAAAGTTTATTGTAGGTAAATGGAAGAGCATAGCCAGAGGCAGGGACAT
This sequence comes from Grammomys surdaster, assembly GCF_004785775.1. Lineage (NCBI taxonomy): Eukaryota > Metazoa > Chordata > Mammalia > Rodentia > Muridae > Grammomys > Grammomys surdaster. The sequence goes on from NW_021604783.1 coordinate 2,541,390, forward strand.
CTTGAGAGAGTCAAGAGGGAACGTAACCCTGAGCCATGTGGGGAGAGGTGGTAGTAGTGTGTGTGTGTGTGTGTGTGTGTGTGTGTGTGTTTACGTGTGTGTGCACACGGGAGCACGAAGGATAGAAACCAGGTGCAGCAGCCAGGAGCCCCGAAAGAGAAAGAATGACCAAAATGGCTGGATTATATAGGGAAGGGCATGGGGGGGGGGAACAGATATTGCTGCGGAACAGAGAGATGGGGGATGGGTCGTGAACTCAGCTCCAACCCTTTCTCAAAATTCTATTCCTCTGGCTCCAGCCCCTGACGTGGATCAGATGCCTCCTGCTGGCTCTAGCCTCTGGGTTGGAGTTTAGGGTAGGGGACAGGGTGTGCCACCCAGGAGGGCTGTAACTGGTAGGTACTGAGGGATGCTGGGAGAACCTGTTGGCACATCGGCTTTGATATGTTAAACAGGAACCTCAGCCTTTTGTTGCAGGTCTGAGACCTAATATGACCTCAGCAATTCACTTGCCTCTGCCCTCCAGGTGCTAGGGTTTTACAGGGGAGAAACCATCCTTGGCTTTTGAACTTTTCTTCACATCTTTTTCTCTCAGTACCTAAGAGGATAGACATAGAATGAAGACAGACCTGGAGGTGCCACACAGACTGATTTTTGAAGCCTCCTTTAAAAAGGGTGGGGGCGGGGTTCTGATGATCAAACTCAGGTTGATAGGCTCAACAAGAGCTTTTACCTTCTGAGCTATCTATCTATCTCTTGGCCCCTGTTTGTTTGTTTGTTTGTTTGTTTAAGACAAGGCCTCAGTTGTGTAGCCCCGGCTCTCTGGAACTCACTATGTAGACTAGGCTGGCTTTAAACTCACAGAGATCCACTTGCTTCTGGCTCCCAAATGCTAGGATCAAAGGGGTGTGCCACTACCACCAGGCTTCTGCTTTGTTTTGTTTTGTGTTTTTGTTGTTGTTGTTGTTGTTGTTGTTTGGGGTTTGGTTTTTCGAGACAGGGTTTCTCTGTGTAGCCCTGGCTGTCCTGGAACTCACTCTGTAGACCAGGCTGGCCTCGAACTCAGAAATCCCCCTGCCTCTGCCTCCCAAGTGCTGGGATTAAAGGTGTGCGCCACCACCGCCCGGCTTGCTTTGTATTTTTTAAAAGATTTAATGTACTGATCTTTTGGGGGAGAAGCTCTGATGTGTCATCACTGTATTACACCTTGATCTTGAAGTTTCCATAGCATTGACTGGTTCTTCATGGAGAAGCTGCAGAGGTTCAAGAAACAGGCCTTTTGAGGCATATGCAAGCTCCTCTTGGATGTTTAGAAAATGACACAATGTATATCTCCTTAAGATTAGAGGTATCTGCCGGGCAGTAGTGGTTCACGCCTTTAATTCCAGCACTTGGGAGGCAGAGGCAGGCGGATTTCTGAGTTTGAGGACAGCCTGTTCTACAGAGTGAGTTCCAGGACAGCCAGGGCTATACAGAGAAACCCTGTCTCGAAAAGCAACAACAACAACAAAAAAGATTAGAGGTATCTGTGTTTGCTTCTGTGGTTATTTTTTTCCCTGTCTGTGTGCAGTTACACTCTTGGACTTCTTTCTTCTTTTTCTGTTCCTGCCATTGACTCTGGTACCCACATGTGGCTCCTTGAGCTTCAAATGACACCCTTCTGCATGCTCATGATAAAGCCATGTGCTTGCCTGGTGTTCTCAGAGGCCAGAAGAAGGCATCAGATCCCCTGGGACTAGAATTACAGATGGCGAGCCACTACAAGTATGTTGAGAATAGAGCCCAGGTCATCCTGAAGAGCAGCTGGTCTTAACTGCTGAGCCATCTCTCCAGCCCATAATTTAAAAAAAATGTTTTTAATTAATTGATGTTCAGTGGGCCAGCAAGACAGCTCAGTGTGCAAAGGCATCTGCTGTCAAGCCTAGAGACCTGACTTTGATCTGCATGGCCCATCTTTAAAAAATAAAGAAGGCTGGAAAAATAATTAGTGTAACACACACACACACACACACACACACACACACAGAGAGAGAGAGAGAGAGAGAGAGAGAGAGAGAGAGAGAGAGAGAGAGGAATTTTTTAGAATTGCTTTTCAGAAGATAACTGAAACTAGTTTAAGCCAAGAATACACCTGTCATCCCAACACTTGGGAGATAAAGCCAGGTGACCAAGAGTTCAAGATGATCCAGAGTATGTAACGAGTTTTCAGCTTTCCAAAATTACAGGAGACCTTGTCTCAAACACCAAGAAAAACCCAGGTGTGTTTCTACACATCTTTCATCCCAGCACTCAGGAGGAAGAGGAGGGTGGACCTCTGTGAATTGGAGGCCAGCCTGGTCTACATAGTGAAGTAGTGGGGAAAGGTGGGAGAGAAAGAAAGAGGACAGTTCAAGAAAGGAAGTGTAATCTTAGTGGCTTCTAGCTCAACAGTGGAAAATTTATGTTGTCACAATGCGTAAGGTAAACACTGGGCTATGGATTTCCACTCTTATCATCAACAGACAGACAAAACTCGGAAGACAAATTAAAGACGTCACAGTAGCAGGAAACACAGCAGCCTCCACTTTACCCAAGGAAAACGTCTGAAAGAGTGAACAAGGAGATCATAAAGGAAGGGTGGCACATTCAGGATTGGCAAATAAACTCCCTAAATTTCTCAACCCCTGACTGGAATAAGTAACATAGTCTATAACAGGACCTGGAAACGTTTTCTGTAAAAGTCCAGATAATAAATACACAGGCCTTTTATGGGCTGGAGAAATGGCTCCGTGGTTACAGCTCTTACTACTGTTGTAGAGGATCCAGGTTCAGTTCCCAGCACCCATACAATGACTCACAATTGTCTGTCAGGAAATGCCGACTTCTGCCGTCCACAGCTACTATCTGCAGCTGGTGCACAGACTATGTACAGCTATGGGCTCAGGCAGGGACATACACATAATTATATATACATGTATATATTATAAGATTATATATTACACACACACACACACTTAGGTTTTTTCATGTCAGCCTCTACAACTTCTCAACTTGGCTAGTGTAGTCCGGAGGTCCTCACAGCTGTTCCAATACATAAAACTTTGTTTTATAGCCTGGAGCTATACCTTGTCCTTCCCCAGTCTCTTGTTCTACCCAGTGGGATTAGGCTCCAGTTGTCTTGCTTGTCTCAGGTTTGATAGCCCTTTCCTGTCCCACTTCCTTACATCTTTCTAAGTTTGTCATGGTTTACCTTCCCAGTACTTCTGGTCTTCTTCTGGGGGAACCCAAATAATAATCGATGGGAACTGTTATTGTTAGCACTGGTTTTGTTGTTTTGTTTTGTTTTGTTTTGTTTTAAGCAGAAACACAGAGACATAAAGAGGTGAGGAATTTACTCAGGGCACAAGTGGTGGAGTCCATATTTGAATCCAGAAGATTCCATTTAAAAGCTCTATTTATATTCAAAAGTGCCATAGTGCATGACCAACAGATGGTGGTGGGGTGGTGGGAGTGGAGACAGAGGTCAGAGGAGTAAGGATCTTCCATCCAAGGATGAGAGAAATCCTGGAGTATAGTCCTGGCTACTACTAACCAGCCAAGTTGGGTAGCCCACTGGACAGCCTTGGTGAGAATGATTACAGCACAGGAAGGTGGATAGGAAGTGAGGCAGTTTTCTAGAATAGTCTCATGACCTGAACATAGCAGAGACACAGTGTAAGCCCGCCAGATCCTAAAGGACCTGAGGATGTGCCGGTCTAACTTAGAAGACACCTGGGGAGGAGCCGAGTTCCAGTGGGAATAGGAAGCTATTTTGTGCTCTACACAGTAATCATAGTGGAATGAAGGTTCTAATTCAAAAGTTAAGATGAAAACCAAGCTGGGAAGACAGTTAAGTTGAGAACGGCGTTAGGGGTGCAAGCCTGGCAGCCTGAGTTTGACCCCAGAACCTACTTAAAGGTGAGGGCAGAGAACCTGACGCCACAAAGTTGACCCACAGCTTCCACTCAGTGCCCCTCCAATAATAAGTACATAAAATTCAACTTTTTTTTTTTTTCGAGACAAGGTTTCTCTGTGTAGCCCTGGCTGTCCTGGAACTCACTCTGTAGACCAGGCTGGCCTCGAACTCAGAACTCTGTCTGCCTCTGCCTCCCAAGTGCTGGGATTAAAGGCGTGTGCCACCACCGCGCAGCAAAATTCAACTTTTAAGGAAGAATTACGCCAGGTAGTGGTGGCACAGCCCTTGTGAGGCAGTGGCAGGTGGATATCTGAGTTCAAGGCCAACCTGGTTTACAAAATGAGTTCCAGGACAACCAGGGTTAGAGAAACCCTGCCTTGAAAAACAAACAAACAAACAAACAATGAATTATAAGAAATGAGGCTTGTGTAATTTTTCACACAAGTAAATTTGTTATTTGAGGCTCATCTGCAAAATGGGCAGGAGTGATAGTTCCATTGTTTAAAGTACTTGTTGCTCTTGCAGAGGACCCAGGTTCAGATCCCAGCACCCACATGGTTCATACCCACCCATAACTTCAGTTCAGAGGATCTGATGTGGGGCGGTGGGCTGTGAGAATGAGCACTATGCACACATGAGGTGTGCATACAAACATGCAGGCAAAATACATGAAGAATACACATAAAAGAAGTAACTCTAAAAAGAAAAGATTTTTAAAAATTTTTGCAAACATAAAGAAATTTCTCTTATATAGCACAAAGACAGATCTAGACTGTTCCAGAAGAGGCATTTTGCCTCCTTCAAACACCTAAGCTTAACTGATCCTCCTACCTCAGCCTCCTAGGAAGTTGGGACTACAGGTACATGCCGCTAAGCCAGATTTCTGTTTCCATACATAAAACATTCCAGCCAGGTTTACAGAGCAAATTCCAGGACATCAAGGATACACGGAGAAACTTTATCTCATAAAGGGGGAGAGGGGGGCAGAGACAGAGAGAGACAGAAACTTTCCCAGAACTATGGACTTTGATAGATTAAGGTTTTGTTTTTGTTTTGGCAGGTGATGGATACTGGCTATGTGCTGAGTTTCATGGCCTGAATGGTACTTTTATCATGGAGTCAGTAGTGCTAAGGTCTGCGGGCCTGATCCACAGCAGCAAGCACTTTCTTGTAGTGAACCATCTCATCTGGTAACATTTCAAGGTTCAATACCAAATTTCCAGAGAAAGATAGACTGATTATTACCCCAGCTTGGAGCAGTTGTTCGTTTCAAGGCCTATTTGTCATGAGCAAGAATATGGCTCATGCAGCAAAATGTGGCCTCTGGAGACTCATCCTTGGGTGGAAGGAACAGTCAGCATTCAAGAAGAGTTTAACAAATTCTGGATGAGAAGTCCCTAACCCCAGACACTGAGTTGTCCTGTCCCTACAATTGTCCCATGATTTCCAAAACATCCAGACCCATGTTCTGTCAAGTGACTTTATTACGGATGTTTGCTTTCTCTTCTAAGAAGCAGGTCTGTCCTTTTTAAAGGCTTCTTGCACATCTAGACAACCTAACCTGTTAACAGATGTCTTTTTTTCTTTTTAAGAATTATTTATTTAGTTTATATATGTGAGTGCACTGTAGCTGTCTTCAGACACACCAGAAGAAGGCATCAGATCCCATTACAGATGGTTGTGAGCCACCATGTTATTGCTGGGAATTGAACTCAGAACCTCTTGAAGAGCAATCAGTGCTCTTAACCACTGAGCCATCTCTCCAGCCCCAACAGATGTCTTATTAAGAGTTCTAGTCAAGAAACAAGATTCTAAACACAAAAATAAAGACAAGCTAACACCTAATACTACCTACCTCAGGGTCAGTACATAAGAGACCATGGTCCCATGCCCATGATAGCCTGGAGATCTCCCACCAGGCCCTACCTTTTAAAGTTCCACCACTCACTGCCCAGCAGAGCTACCCTGAGAAGCAAACTACGAAGACCTATGGGACACACTCCATATCCAAACTATAGCACTGAGTCTTCCTTTCTGGATTATACACCCACCCACCCCCTATTCTAATAATGTATGCTTAGAAGGAACGCTTACTCCTCCTTTATGCTTCTGGGGGCATGGAAGAAAACCCCTATTTCAGGCCAGGCCAATGAGATGGCTCAGTGGGTAAAGGGAACCTGAGGAAGTTGACAAACCGAGTTCAATACCTGAGACTGATATTGTAGAAGAAAAAAGCAAATCCCAAAAGTTGTCCTCTAACCTCCACATAAATGATGTGGCACACTCATGTGTGTGCACACCCACACTCACACACATAGTAATTATGAATGTTAATGATGAGGGCTCGAGAGAGAACTCAGTGGTTAAGAGATGTGCTGCTTTTGCAAAGGACCTGAGTGTTGTACTTAGTGATATGTTTATAAAAAGATAAAGAGTATGTTCTGTGGGTGTGTGGAAAGGTATGGGGGAAGGGGATGTCTCAGCGGGCCCATGCCGAGGCATCTCTTTCCTCTGAGGGACCAGTCACACACCGGTATAGCATAGAGCTAGGAGGGAAGGAGGGAGGGAGGGAGGGAGGGAGGGAGGAGGAGGAGAGAGAGAGAGAGAGAGAGAGAGAGAGAGAGTGAGAGAGAGAGAGTCAGTAGGGTTTGGGCGGGCCATGACCATGTGGAGAGGGGGGAAGGGGCGAGGGGTGAGGGGACAGAGAGAAGCTAGAGGCAAGAGAGCAAGAGAGACCTAGAGACCAAACCCAGAAAGGTCAGACTTTGTGATTTGCCCTCGTGAACTCTGTATAAGTACTGTACCCAGCTCTTGTTCGGGGCTCTCTTGCCTGCATGCGAGAGAGCCCTAGTGCACTAGTTTCATTAAACCTCATGTTAATTGCAGCGAGTCCTGTCCATGTTGTTTCTGTGGGAGCGCGGCCCCTGGTTTGGATCTTAGAATCCAACACCATGTATCTGCTCTTGACTCCAAGAGAGCATCCACCATGTTCCTAGAAGAGGAACCGGAACTACACCATCCGTGGCATACTTAGCATAGTAGGTTTGGGAGAAGGAACACATAGTAGCTCAGAGTGCTCTGGGTCCCATTTTGATGGCTTGCTCACCTGATGTTAAAATGTCCATGTTACTGCTGTCCTGTGCCACACAGTGAAGTCTCTCATGACAGGAGAAGTCATGCGAGTTGTTTACTGTTTTGTTTTTGTTTTATTTTATGTGTATGTGTTTTACCCACATGTGTGTCTGTGTACCACATGTGTACCTGATGCCTACAGAGGCCAGAAGAGGGTGCTGGATTCCCTACAACTGAAACCATCATGTGCGTCCTGGGAATCAATCAAACCTGGGTTCTTTGGAAAAGCAGCCAGTACTCTGAACCATTGAGCTATCTCTCTAGCCTTTCAGAATGAGTTATTTAAAAGCCTCATTTAGGGCCAGGTGGTGGTGTACACCTTTAATACTAGTGCCAGGGAGATAGAAGCAGACAGATTTCTGTGAGTTTGAGGCCAGCCTGGTCTACAGAGTGCATTCCAGGACAGTCAGGGGTACACAGAGAAACTCTGTCTCAAGAAACCATAAGTACATAAGTAAGTATGTAAATTAACTAATTAATTAATTAATTAAAAACCATTTAGGGGCTAGAGAGCTGGCTCATCAGTTAGGAACACTGGCTATCCTTCCAGAGGATCAGCGTTCAATTCTAAGCACTCACATGGTGGGTCACACCATCTGTAACTCTAGTACCAGGGAATCTGATGTCCTCTTTTGGCCTCAGTGGATACCAGGCATGATTGTAGTATACAGACATACATGCAGGCAAAATATACATACATATAAAATAATATTTTTAGTAAAATAGCCCATTTGATAGATATATGTTTTTAAAGGAGCCACATATGACAAACATCTTCAGAAGAGGGGAATAGTGCAGTGGCAGGGTGCTTGCCTAGCATATGAAGGGCATAAATTCAATGCTCAGCACCTTAAACAAATCAATAACAAACATTTTAGTTATGTTTGTATCTGCTTGAGTCCTATGCACTGACTCCTACAAGCTGTGTTAGTTGTGGGGAGCTAAGCAAGTAATCCTGTCACCCAAGTCAAAAGGACACTTGTGCTGGATCCCAGGGTTATATGGACGATCAACCCAGGGCTTCACGAGTCACAGCCAAGCTGTCCCCAACTGAGGCACAGCCATAAGTTTTACTGAAGGCAAATACAATGTAGGTAGTAAAATCTATGAGCCTTTGTCTATCACTACAGAGATGAGAGAACGAAGCCAATGCACACCAGTGCATTTGTGCCTTGCATTCTAACTGTGTAGTCTAGTCTTAAATAAAAAGAGAAGCCATCAAGCACAGAGATACAAACCTCGTCCCTGCACTTGGAAGGATGAAGCAAGAGATTTGAAGCCAGTCTTGACTACATAGCAAGTTACAGGCTAGCCTGAGCTACATACATATAGTAAGATTTTGTCTAAAAATAGCAGCAGCAGCAGCAACAACAACAACCACACACACACACACACACACACATACACCCCAAAAAAGGACAAGCCATAATCATGATCAAATTGAACAACAGCTGTTGCAAGAAGCAAGCATACTTTAGTGTATATGCCTGTCCCAGATTGGTTCTCTACAATATAAAAGTTCATCAAATGAACCATAGATTCTGAACAGGAAGGGATGAGGGGAGGAAGAGCTTCCAGTGAGGTAAATGGCATTCTTAATGTCTGAGGGAGGTGCAACTTTATTGAGGAGTGAGTGAATCAGGACTCCGTGGCTAACACCAGGCCAGGCGATTCCAGCCAGCAATTTAGTAGTCTATAGTACTGAGCACATGAGATTCAAGCTTCCCATGAGATCTGATCCTGTAACCCAAAAGAAGATAATAAGATCTGGTTTCCCTGTGGGTTTATTTTACCTCTTCTGCCTCCACACAGGGACCTCCCCAGCAACCCCAGATCAGCCTCACATGGCCAATCAGACAGGAGCCCCAACATCAATAGTCGACCTTGCAGATTTTGAATATAGTGATTCCTTGGTATCTACAAAGGTTTCCAGAATCCCTTAAGATACCACAACTTCCCAAGTTCTCAAGTCTTTTATAAAATTTCACAGCAGAGTGTTTTCATAGAACCTACACACTTCTTCCCATACACCTATACCACATCTAGATTACTTATGGAACCTAGCACAAAGGAAACATTATGCACATAGTTGTGACACTCTGTTGCTTAGAGAGTAATGACAGGCTTCAATATGTTTAGGATAGTTGGAAAATTTCCTCCCTTAATCTTTTCCACCTGCAATCGGTTGAACCCACAAATGTAGAACTCCTGGCTTGGGACCTTTTGGATATAGAGGGATGTGGCTTATAATTTAAGGGTGATCCAGGAAATGGTAAAGTCTCACCCAGAGTAGGAAGAGAGCCAAGCAAGTGACAGAAGCTTCTTCCATGACCTTACACAACACTAAGATTACATTCAGGTTCCCATCTGAAGACTTCAAACTCTTCACAAAGGAGCTGACTGGACTACAGATGCAGCTCAGTGGCAGGGAACACGCCCAGCATGCCCCACCCTTAGTTAGATCCCCCGAGTTGGGGGATGGGCTCATTGTACGTGGAGTACTATACAATTTATCCTTCAGTTCTTATTTGCTTAAGGATTCACGGACAGGGGAAGCAGCATTTGCAAGCTTCAGGGGCAAAGTCTATGAGCCCTCTCCACCCTGGCTCCAGCACCTCGTTGGTCAGCCCAGCCATGATCAAGGCCATCCTCATCGTCAGCCAGCAGCAAGTCTTCAGGAAGATTGTCCATCTGCTATTTAAACAAGATGGTAATATAACTTCCTAGAAAGAGGATCCCAGTGTTCTGGCTTCAGTTGTGTATCTATCCCCACAGAGCTAAATCTTAGTAATTGGAGGGTCTGACCATAAGCTGACTTATAGTCGTTATATTATGCTGTAATTTGTCTTCTGTGTGGCCTCCTCAGAAAGTGAACTTGGCAGTTTTAGATCCAATTCAAGTAAGTTGTGGAAGTATTAGGCAAGTGTTTTTAAAATGGACTTAGCATTTCATGTAGACAAGGTTCACAATACTTTTTTTAGAAATGGTGATGGGAGAGTGGCATTGGGGACAAACACAAATGAGACTTCTATACAAATTGGTGCGTACATAAAACAAAGTGGAGACATCTGAGGCGAGCTTAGTGGAAGTTACAGCCCATGCTGGTCCAGCTGTAAGGAATATGAATAATATAAATCTTCCCCAGATCCCAAGCAATAGTAACATTAATGACATAGGTATAAAAGTGCCAAACCTGCCCTCTGTTAGGTTACTCCAGGGAACAATCCAGGGAGAAGTCATCTAAGTTTACCTAACACAGAGAAAAGTCTTAACTTTGCTCTTGGTCTTAAGTCTTAGTAGAAGCTGCATAAAATCTGTGTGGGAGTTCAATGTTACTTTTTTTGCTCAATGATTTTAAAGAAATTTAAAATTTCTTTAAATTTTAAATTTAAGTTTTCGAGTGTGTGTGTTTCTTTTCTAAATTGCATTTAATTTTCAATTTTTTAAATAATAAAATGTTAAAATAAATAAGTAAATTGCATTCCCATGCCCACATGAAGCCATGTCTCTATGTATTGGCTAGTATAGTATTTTTTAAAATGGCATGTTTCCTTAATTATGTACAACACAGGATGTTGATGCTTTATACAGATTGCAAATGTAGCATTCTTTGGTTCTATCTGGTGTTTGTCATAATTGCTATTTAAAGAATAGAGTATGTATTACATGGAAACACGATTTTTTCATAGTTTGAATAACTTCCAAGGTAACTGAAGAAAAGAATCGCAGGTAAACAGAGCATGATGGTAGACATAGGCAACCCCAGCACGGGGGCAGAAACGAAGGCAGGAAGATTGTAGGTTTGAGGCAAGCCTAGACTACATATACTGGGTTCCAGTCCAGCCTCAGACAAGGTTGAGACTGTTTCAAAACACAAGGCTTGGTGTGGTGGTGCATGCCTTTAATCCCAGCACTAGGGAAACAGGGACAGGTGATCTCTATGAGTTTGAGGCCAGCTTGTTCTACATATCAAGTTCCAGGCCAGCCAGGACTACATAGTGAGACTCTGTTTCAAAGAAACAAATAAAAATAACTAATATTTGGCTATTTATTAAACATCAACTATGTTTGAGCATTGCTCTCAGAACTTTATGCATATTCTTTTTAAGCCTCTCAATAATCCTGTAAGTCACATATACATATTGTCGTCATTATTATGTGAATAAAGGAACTGAGGCACTGAGTTGAGAAGTCAAGGGATACAGTTTACACACTGTAGAGTGGGTGCTGGAACACAGGTCGGCCAGCTCTGGGGCACAGGTCGGCTCATTACTGCCTTAGCATGGCCCTAAACCACCTTTGCTAAGTTCTCCCACTTGGTATTCTTTATATGTATCTTCAGAGATTCATCCCTGCAACAGACTAACTACCCACAAAACTGCTCAGAGAATCCCTACGTTCTCAACTTAAGTAGATGGTAAATTAACAGAATAACATCTGAGTTTGGTTCAGTGAATCATGGGACCAGACTGAAGGAGAGGCAGGATCAAGTGATTTTACTGGTTTTGTTTGCGGACACATTCTCATAGTGTATAATCCAGGCTAGCCACAGAAGTAGCAAGAGGCCAACGAATAAAGGACAGACCTACGTAGTAGAGTTGCCCTACTGCTGCTTGTATTCTAACGTTAATTATATTCCCTCCCCGCCCCCCCAAAACAAAACAAACAACAACAACAACAAAAAAACTGGCTACACAGGGGTCTGCACTTATCGTCTGGGAACCTGCCCCCAGTTCGTTCTGATTGGTAAATAAAGATGCCGGCAGCCAATGGCTGGGCAGGGCAGACAGAGGCAGGACTTTAGGATTCCCGGGCTTCGGATCCGGAAGAGAGAAAAGGGGAGATCTGCCACAGCAGGAGAGTGTGGAAGAGAGGAGAGACATCAGGCCTGAGAGTGTGCAGGAAACAGGCTTGGCCGCCTTGTAAAGGAGCCGGGAGATACCTTTAGGTCCAGAGCAGCCAAGAGAGAGTGTTTAGCTGGGCGGTGGTGGCGCACGCCTTTAATCCCAGCACTTGGGAGGCAGAGGCAGGCGGATTTCTGAGTTCTAGACTGGCCTGGTCCATAGAGTGAGTTCCAAGACAGCCCGGGCTATACAGAGAAACCCTGTCTCGAAAAACCAAAAAAAAGAGAGAGAGTTTAGTAAGTAATAAATCGGGATTATTGACAGGAGGTGTATTAACCTCATGGAGGTGAGGCAGTGGCCCAGCAATGGAGCTGATTAAGGCATGTCAAAATATAAAGGCTGTGTGTTTCATTCAGGAACATAAAGCATTAAGGGGGGTAGCGAACCCACTGCCAGGATTTATATAATATTTAATTCAACAGATTTAAGTCTGTACGAAATGAAATTTATTGAGAGGTAGGGAAGATTTGCTGACAGAATCAGATTCTGAGTAGTAGCTAAGATAAGCTGATCACTGTGAGGAAGGAAGGGTGTGTATTTTGATTAGGACAAAGTGTTTTTATCCAAGATCAAAGGGACTTGGTTTACCTTAAACCAAAGGAAGAGTTAAGCACATACCTGGTGCAGGTCATTACAACTCCACAGACTTTTGAATAGGCATTGAAGTGTGTGTGGGCTTGTGTGTGTGCACATAACTGTTTATAGTTTACTAAGAAAGCAGACTTGGTTACGTTAGAGCAATTCTGTGATTGACTTGCTTTGCTTGGCTTCCCATGGTGTGACCATAGCATCCAAATAAACCAACTTCTTTTTTTTTTTTTTTTGGTTTTTCGAGACAGGGTTTCTTTATGTAGTCCTGGAACTCACTCTGTAGACCAGGCTGGCCTCGAACTCAGAAATCCGCCTGCCTCTGCCTCCCAAGTGCTGGGATTAAAGGCATGCGCCACCACTGCCCGGCTATAAACCAACTTCTAAGGAAAGTTTTACTTATTTATTTATTTATTTACTTACTTACTTACTTACTTGGCTACTTAGGTGGGGTTTTTTTTTGTTTTGTTTTGTTTGTTTGTTTGTTTCGAGACAGGGTTTCTCTATATATCCCTGGCTGTCCTGGAACTCACTCTGTAGACCAGGCTGGCCTCAAACTCAGAAATTAAAGGCATGTGCCACCACTGCCCGGCTTTTTTTTTTTTTTTTTTTTTTGACAAGGTTTCTCTGTGTAGCCTTGGCTGTCCTAGAACTCATTCTGTAGACCAGGCTGACCTCATATTCACAAAGATCCACCTGCTTCTGCCTCTTGAGTGCTGGGATTAAAGGTGTGCACCACCATGCCTGGCAAGGGAAGCTTTATTTTAACTCACTGGCTATGCTTGCTTGCCCTGGTGCTCTAGGGCTGTGGCAGAGCAGGGGGTGCATGACAAAGGGAATCTGCTCACCTCACGTTGGATAGGAACCAAAAGAGAAAATGGTGGAGGTTCCACTCTTCCCTTCAAAGGCTGTCAGTGCCCTAACTTCTATTAGGTCCCACTTTCTTTCTTTTTTTTTTTTAAGATTTATTTATTTATTTAATGTATATGAGTACACCGTAGCTGTCAGGGCATCAGATCCCATTACAGATGGTTGTGAGCCACCATGTGGTTGCTGGGAATTGAACTCAGGACCTCTGGAAGAGCAGTCCGTGCTCTTAACCGCTGAGCCATCTCTCCAGCCCAGGTCCCACTTTCTAAAGGTTTCTCTCACCAACTAATCTTGACTAAGCCGTCAATAGATGCCATTCAGGGGACATTTAAGAACCAAACCTGTAGGATACGGCAGCACAGGTATGGAATCCCGTATTCTGAAGGCTAAAGTGGGGGATCAGTGCCATCCTGAGCTCCTGGTAAGATTCAAATACACAAAACAAATATGATCTGAACCATTACACGGCTTTAAATCACCATAGTTATATCAAGCAGAGTCAAGCAGACAGAGCAGGATCTGGGTTCTCCTGTGAAGACTCAACAGGAGAAGTCTGCTCCCACTTCCATTTGTTCTCCAGCTAACCGGAAACAGCCATGCTGCTTATCACGTTAGCCATTCACGAGAACCTAATCACTAAGCTGGGTGTGGTGGCGTGTGTCCAGAACCCAGCACTTGTGAGAGAGAAGCAAAAAGATCCAGAGGTCAAGCCCAACCTCACAGAAAGTTTGAGGCCAGCTGGGCTGAGTGCACACACACAAGCCCACACAGACTTCCATCACCAAATGCCTATTCAAAAGGCAATATGGCTATATAAAGGCATGGATAGCAAGAGCTGGGAATCACTGAAGTCTACTTACACTCACTAAAAAACTAAGTTTCCTCAACTTGTCTTCCTTTAGTTGGACCTTTTTTTCTTTTTTTCTTTTTTTTTTTTTTGGTTTTTTGAGACAGGGTTTCTCTGTATAGTCCTGGCTGTCCTGGAACTCACTCTGTAGACCAGGCTGGCCTCGAACTCAGAAATCCGCCTGCCTCTGCCTCCCAAGTGCTGGGATTAAAGGCGTGCGCCACCACCGCCGCCCGGCCTTAGTTGGACCTTAATAACTAATTGTTTTTTGTTTGGTTTGGTTTTTTGGGGGTAGGGGGGACAAACTCTCACTATGTCCGTGGGCTGGCCTGATATTCTCTATACATAAACCAAGGTGGCCTCAAACTCACAGAGATCCTCCTGTCTCTGCCTCCCTAGTGCTGGGATTAAAGGCACACACAACCATACCCAGCTTTGGGGGGTTTTGTAGTTGTGGTTCGTTTGTTTTTGAGACAGGGTCTCCCTCTGCATCTAAACCTGATCTCAAACTCATGGCAATCCTCCTGCCTCACACGCCCACATCCTAAGATTACAGGCATGAGCTACCAAACCTGGCCTGACTTTTATAAATCTTGCAGAAACATATGCCCATGTGAATCCACTATTAGGGTCCTCCAGTGCAAGTCAGGAGGCCTGAAGCTTAAGCTGTGGGAAGCCATGTGGGTCCTGGGGGTTGAACTAAGGTTGTCAAGCTTGGTAGCAAGCATCTTTACCTGCTGAGTCATTTTGCCAGCCCTGAGTTTGTTTCTCATGTTAAAGAGGGAAAGGGTTCTTTCTGATATGGCTGTTCATGCCTATAACCTCAGCAGTTGGGAGTTTGAGACAAGAGGACTGAAAGAGTCTGAGGCCACCGGGCGGTGGTGGCACACGCCTTTAATCCCAGCACTTGGGAGGCAGAGGCAGGTGGACTTCTGAGTTCGAGGCCAGCCTGGTCTACAGAGTGAGTTCCAGGACAGCCAGGGCTATACAGAGAAACCTTGTCTCCAAAACAAAACAAAACAAAAAAAAGAGTCTGAGGCCAATCTGGGCTGTGAAGTAAGACTATGTCTCAAAAACAATGTTTTTAGAGACAAGGGAGAGCTTGGTGGAGAGGAATGCCCATTGAGAAGCAGATGGCAGATACATCAGGTCTGTCTCCACCGCTTCTACCTACAACTCCTGGGCCCACAGTCCCCTTGTCCCCTACAGCTTCTTCTTTCTTGTCACCTGGGTCAGATGTCATCTCCTCCAGGGTCTCCCTGTCTCCCTCATCCCACACCATTCTGTCATAGCCTTTGTAACACTTTGTCCTAACTTCATCCTACCTACTAATGTGTTGATTTCAGAATCTACTCAAACCACCTTAGGTGCCCTAAGGTGAAGGGTGCTTCTTACACTGTCTTTTCATCTCTCAGAGCTGTGCCTGGCACATAAGAGGCAGTCAATGAGCAGGCACAGAACGGAATCAGACACTTGACTGGTCAGTAAAAGGCCTTTGTTTTTGACTCTCTGTTCCTTTGACCTTGTACTGTACCCTCTAACCAAGTTCCAACCACGGCGACCCCACCCTGCCCTCTTCCCTAGCCTCCAACAACCCCAGCTACAGCTGCTATAGTCCACTGCAAGCATGGCTCCCCTAAGAGGCTGTGTAGGAGCCAACACACAGCAGGCAGGCCTCGTACCTGCTCTGTAAGCTCTGGTTCCAGTGGAGCCGACGCCTGATCTTGGCATTGGTGCATCCAGCACTCTGCCCCCACATAAAGCTGTGTGTGTGTAGACCACTGCTCTTCCCGGCTTTGAGGAGCCTCGGTATGATGCCACTGACATTTATTGAGGGTTTCCCATGTGGCTGGCACTTTGTTGGATGAAAGCTGTGGACACGCAAAGTGCCCTTCTGCCTTCAAGTCCCCAGAGTCATCCCCCTCCCATAGTCATCTAGGCACTCTCCACCTGCGCAGGTTGTCATACATGAAGGAACAGTGTTGCACAGTCATGAAGATTTAGAAAGCCTTTGCCCAGGTCTGGACCCCAACCCAGGAATTGTCTGTTCTACTGTCTTTGCCTTCACCTCTCCAGCATCACACGGGACAGATTCTCAAGCAGAAACCGTGGCTGAGTCTGAGCACCACCACCAGCTCTCTACTCCCTCCCGAGTCCGGCCTTCTGCTTCTGAGAGGATCAGGAGAGAAGAAGCTGAGGATGGTTGTTGGCTGGCCCAGGACCCAACTTGTTCTGCAGCCTGAGGCTGAGCTGGCTGACACCATGATGACAATTCAAGTTGGGAGAAGATGCAGAACAGACATGGATCAAACAGGTCAATTGCCTGGGACAGGAAGAGGTCCACAGACTGCAGAGGATCTCGAATCCCAGCTGCTTAGTCCTCAGTGTCCTCCTTGGCAGGCCACCAAGTGCTTCATAATACCACCCTTCAACTGTCATAGAACCCAGAGAGACCCAAGAGACCCAGAATCCATGGCTTGCATTCACAGTCCCAGTCTTTGGGCAAGCTATGCTCAGTATTCCCTTTTAGAACTCAAGGCATATGGCTTCTAGGGAAATAAGAGGATAAATGTGAAATAAAAAAAGGAAAGGAAGTATTCAGTCTCTGATAGGAGAGGTATGCGCTCTCTCTCTCTCTCTCTCTCTCTCTCTCTCTCACACACACACACACACACACACACACACACACACATTCGGCAAAGTTGCCTTCCTAGATACATATATACATGGACACACATGCACTCATGTTCTCTGAGATGCACTCTGGATTCTTCTAGAAGAAAGGAAGTTGTTTAAAAGGGCAGAGAAAGTAGCCCCAAAACAGAAGTATTAGATTAATTTAATACTTCCTATACTCAAAAAGCAGGACCAGTGGCTTCTGTAAAACCAACAAGAGTGACTACTGGTCTCTTGGTCCCAAATCACCATCGTCTTTGGCTGGATGAGTCCCATCCCATCCTGTTGTCTACAAGACCACTCCAGTGATGCCATTTCTCAGTGCAATGCCCCTGCTTCATCTTCCTTGATAGTGGACATACTGTGATACTCACTGGCCAGAGCCTCAGCCTTGGCCACTCTGTACTTAGCCTCTGCCTCCACTGGCAACATTCGAGCCATCCCCAGTCTTTCTTCTTGTGGGCTCAGATGGTCTTGTTTCATTAGCTGCTCTATCCCTATTGGTTGCCTCTAGAGGTAGTGTTTCCACTGACAGCAAGTAGATGGATGGATAGACAGATGGATGGTTGGATGGACGGATGGATGGGCAGACTTTGTCTTCCCCATGCTGCTCCCAGTATCCCAAACAGTGTTCTTCCCTAGCCTGCCCTAAGGTTGAGGGGTGTCAGGAGTGCCTGAAGAGGGTCCTACAGCCTCAAGGAGCTTCTGATGCTGGCGAAGATGCTTCCTCCTTTCATGTTCTCCTGTAACTTCACACACCAGTTGGGCAGGAAAGGCTCCAGGAAGCCCCTTAAGCCAACCTGAGGAGGGGAAAAAAGGCTTGTGTGGAACAGGACAGAGGTCAGGTGATGGGGCTGAGGGAGGGGAAGCCTCCGGTCTCAGATCATGGTGGTTGGGGATTAGTGGAGAAGACCAGAGCATTCTTCAGTCACTAGTGCTCCTGGAAAGGAGATCAGCATCTGAGAGAGTCTGTGTCAATTCTGTGCTGGGTCCTACAGTGACTGTTCATGTCACTCAATAGGAAGAACTTCTGAGCTTGAGAGCTGGCTCAGCAGTTAAGAGAAATTGGTGCTCTTCCAGAGGACCCAGGTTTGATTCCCATCACCCACATGGTGACCCACAACCATCTGAAACTCCAGTCCCAAAGGATCCAGGGCCCTCTTGTGACCTCAGCAGGCACCAGGCACACACATGTGCACAGACATACATACAGGCGAAACACTCATAAAATAATAAAATACATAAATCTAAAAAAAAAAAAAAAACAAAGTCAAATCAATCCGAAAAGAGTCCATGCAAAAGGCTGCAAGATCTCTGTCATCTCTGTGACCTTGTTTGCGTCCACAGTTCCCTTCTCTGGATCAGTCTGGGCACACTGGCCTCCTGGCAGTTCTTACTGCACAGCAGGAACTAGACCTTTGCCCTGCTTATGCTGTCCAGCTGGTCCACTCTTCCTCCAGACACTGAATACCTAGGTTGAGCACCTCTGTCAAACCCACTCTGCCTCCTAGCAGGCCTATCTCACCTGACTAAGTAAGAGCCCACTGAACCCTAGAATCCCCACCTTCCTTCCTCTTACCCAGCCTTTCTCCCACTGTATCCATGCCCTTCTAACATACTACATGTAACTACATGTGACTTATTTATTTATCTATCCCATTTATACTTCTTTTGCTCTTTTGCTTGAGACGGTGTCTTGCTATCTAGTTCTGGCTGTTTCAGAATTCACAATGTAACCCAACCAAACATTCATTCTCTTGCCTCAACCTCCACAGTACTGAAACTACAGAGCTACAGATATCGGCCATTATTGGCTTTTTTTCTTTCTTTTCTTTTCTTTTCTTTTCTTTTCTTTTCTTTTAGAGAAAGAGTCTTGGCTGGGTGGTGGTGGCACACGCCTTTAATCCTAGCACTTGGGAGACAGAGGCAGGCGGATTTCTGAGTTCGAGGCCAGCCTGGTCTACAGAGTGAGTTCCAGG
>NW_021604783.1:2565319-2572746 GCF_004785775.1 Grammomys surdaster
TTTAATCCCAGCACTTGGGAGGCAGAGGCAGGCGGATTTCTGAGTTCAAGACCAGCCTGGTCTACAGAGTGAGTTCCAGGACAACCAGGGCTACACAGAGAAACCCTGTCTCAAAAAACCAATAAAATAAAATAAAATAAAATAAAATAAAATAAATAAAAGCAAGTTCTAGGACATCAAAGGCCACTGAGAAATCCTGTGTCTGAAAAAACAAACAAAATAAATAAATAGAAATAGATCTTTAAGCCGGGCGGTGGTGGCACACGCCTTTAATCCCAGTACTTGGGAGGCAGAGGCAGGCAGATTTCTGAGTTCGAGGCCAGCCTGGTCTACAGAGTGAGTTCCAGGACAGCCAGGGCTACACAGAGAAACCCTGTCTCGAAAAGCAAAAAAAAAAAAAAAAAGAAATAGATCTTTAAAATATTTTAAATATAAACTCACAGTAAGAAAATTTAAGCAGAGCCTGTCCCTGCCTTTTGTTTCTTTTTATTTCTTTGTTGCTTTGTTTTGTTTTGGGTCTGTTGTTGCTGTTGTTTTGAATACAAACTGTAATACACATCCCAGGCTGGCCTCAACTCCTAGTTTTCCTGCCTCAGTCTGCTGAGTGCCTCAATAGCACGATATCGGGTTATTATTCCTCAATAACTGGATAGAACAGAGACATGTTTATCTCTGCTTCTTAGAAAAAGACTCTGAGACCCAGGAAAAGAATTTATTTTAGGTTGCATAACTTATAAGAATAAGAGGTTAGATTAGAAACCTGGGCTCCTTGTTTTTGGAGCCCTGGCCCTTCCTCTTTCTACCTGAATAAGGTAGTATTCATCTGGACTGGAAAGTTAGTCTGCCCTTAGGTGAGAGGGAGGTGAGGCAAGAAGGCGGAGCAAAGGTGGGGAGTTCGGTACCTTCCCTCCAAGGCTACAGGAGGAGCATTCTGAGGAGCTTCTTCAGGTCTGTCCCCTGGAGAGAGAAGCCAGAGTGACCAGAGCTAACCCCCAGACACTGAATCCCAGCCCTAGTGAAGACTGGCACCAAGAATACCACTCCTCTTAACTCCTGAGCAGCATAGGGTAGAAAAACAAAAAGTCCAGGGTGTGGTAGGGATATAGCTGGCCACTCAGCTACAACCCCACCCCTCACATCCCACCCACCCCACATCCCACCCCACCCAACCCCTGCATCCCCAAAGCCCAGAGATCCTACAACTCCAGGCCCCGCCCCCTCTCCCTACCTTCCCAGGCCTTTGGAGCTGTTTGGATCCCGTCTTCTGAAGGCAGTTCCAGGTCTGGCTGTGGAAGCTCCCCAGAGGTGCTTGTATCCTGTCTGACTCTAGTTGGCTTGGGGGGCTTGAGGGGAGGTAGGAGCTTGCGCTCCGCAGTGGAGCGATAGGATGTGAGCACAACTGGAGGGTGACTGATGACTGGAGGGTTGATGCGGGAGCGGGAGGCTCGGAGTGGGGATGCTCGGCAGGGGACCCTGAGGATGTCGTCAGAACTCCCCACAGGCACCCATCGGAGCTCCAGGCCGGGCTTTGCTGCATGGCAGACACAGGGGCAGCATGGAGGGCAGGCCAGGGCAGCATCTGTGGCAGAAGGGGTTACCTAAGTAGGAAGCTCTTGGGGCCTGGCTCATTCCACCTATGCCTTGTCCCCCATCAAGGACCAACCAGGGTATCTAAAGATCTCCTGCACCCTGACTATCTGCAAACTCTAAGAAACACAGAAAATAGATTTCTCATACATAAAATCTACATTAGAAATGTTAGCCCTTTAAAGTCTTTAAACAGTAAAAACAAAGAGCTAAGTTGAGGTCACCCGCTACACCATATGCTTACCGGGAGTGCCGTTCTCCTGGGACCCATTTCCAGTAAGGACAACTTGGGGAGTCTCTTTCTCCCCATTCACATCCGTGCTCCCCTGGGAGCACCGCTCCAGGGAGTCTGAGGACTGGGCCTTGCCTTCAGCTCCCCACTCAAACTTGCCTGCCAGTCTTCGAACTGTGCCAGGGGCTGAGGCAGAGCCATCCTGGAGAGGCATAGAGCCCAAGGGCAGAGGTGTTCGGGAAGACCCAGAGGGCTTGGGTGGGGGCACAGGAGAGCAGGGAGCTGGTTCTGGGGAGATGGAGCGCCGGGACACTGGACTGGGACTCGGTGTGCTGGGAGGTGAATCAGGGGAAGTCTGAGAGTCCAGGCTGGCTCTAGAAACCGAGGGGGGCAGAAGAGCAGGGGGCTTCAGGGAAGTCGTGGGAGGCTCCCAGAAGATGGAGGTGCACACTGAGGCTGAGGCATCATTGGATATTTGAGGAAGTGGTTTCGGAGAGGAGCCATTTTGGGGAGGCCCTGGGGAATGTGGAGCCCTATGCCGAGATGGGGGTCGGGGGCGGATGATCCGAGGGGGCTTCAGGGTAGGGGGCGTTGCTGCAGGAAGAGACTGAGCTGACATCGTCTTCTGAATGTTTCCAAGGAGTGGGGTGTTCTGCGGAAGTCATCCCCTGAGGAGAGAGAGTAGAAGGAGAAAGTGCCCCTCAGTGTCCCCCTGGGTGGGTGGACTAAAGCTGTCTGAAGCCACATTTGTTTCAGTCAGGAGAGAAGGCTGATACATTTCACTCCCTTCCTCCTCCTCTCTACTGTCTTCTTTCTTCACCCCTCACCCCTCCTCATTCTGCCCCTGAACCCTCCTGGGTAGCTTTTTCTTTTCAAGACAGGGTCTCTCATTTGGCATCCCAGACTGGCCTCAAAACTTCTGCTCCTCCTGCCTCATCTTCTGGAGCTGTGCCACAGTGTCCGGCTTCTCTATCCTTTGATTTTTGCTGCCACAGCCAAGCCAAGAGGACACAATGGGGGTAAGGACATGCCGTTGGGGAGGATGTGGAGGCAGGGGTAACAAGATTCAGCAAGAGGAACTCAGCTTGCTGGTGTAGTTGCTGTGTATAGCTTATGTAAGCAAGTATGCGCTGTGTGTGGTGTGTGTGTATGTGTGTGTGTGTTGTGTGTATGTGTATATGTGTGTGTGGTGTGTATGTGTGTGATGTGTGTGTGTGTATGTGTGTGGGGTGTGTGTGGTGTGTGTGATGTGTGGTGTGTGTGTGTGTGGTGTCTGTGTGGTATGGTGGGTGGTGTGTGTTTTGTGTGTGTGGTGTGTGTGTGTGTGTGTGTGTGTGGTGCCTGGGCTGAGGGATGTATCACTGTTTCCCTCCTCTGGCTGCCCCTCCTCCCATTTCCCAGTTCCTCTCTCCGGACTCTCCCTTTCCGGATTATTTTTAGTCTCCTTTTCCTGCCATGAAGATTCCTGGAGCCTCTGACCCCAGGAGACCAGGAGGCCCCAGCCTGGTCTCTTCTCCTTCCTATCTATCCTCTTATTTCTGCCACACTTGGGTCTGGTCATAGAAAGAAGTTCCAATGGGACACTGGGTCTTGTCTAATGCCAAGGAGGTGGCTACAAGTCCCTGCCGAGGCACAGAACCAGCAGCGCAGGGACGGTGGGACCTGTGTTGCTCTTCCTCTTGAGAACCAGGAGGATGGGTACCAGAGCTGGGACACAAGAGAACCTCTAAATTCCCTATAGCAGTCAGAAATCATAGCCTTCCAGGTCCCAGGTTAAGTTCTTGAGAAAAGACGGGTATCAGGGACCCCTTAAATTGCAGCTCACTCAGTGGCCCATACGTGGTGCCAGTAAGCCAACTAGTCAGTGAGGTTACCCCAGCTTGGCCTCCTGTTCTCCAGCCTCTGTCCCTTCAAGGAACGCACCCTTCCCCATCCCAGGTCCCTCCAGTTACTTCCTTCCCCACTCCAGACTGAGGCGTTTACAGAACCCAGATAGTCAGGGGCCCCAAGCACTTACCCTCCAGTTCCCTCCACTCCCAGTCACCTCCGAGGGCTGAGTGAGTAGGGGCAGGAAACAGGAATCCGATCCTCCTCCCAACCGGACACCACCACCCCCAACCACACCAAGCTCCACATGCGCACACTGGGTCTAGAGGATGTGAGGAATCCGGCTTCCAAGGTGTTGGAGGTTAGAAAAGGCTGCAACTCAGGTATGCAGAGGAGGCTAGTTTATGAGTCCACCTTCACCTGTACTGCTGTGTGGTGTGGCGTGGCAGGGGTGGGTGTGGGGTGTGGGTAGGTGGGGGGTTCAAATGAGGGTGGGCAGCTTGGGCAAGCTGGGCTGGCAGTACAACATGACCTTCCTCTTGTCTCCCTCTTAGCTAAGGGATGTCTGGCTTGCACAACTGTCTGTCTCCCCATCTTCCAACCTATTGCCTTGGTGTGAGCCAACCACACTTTGCACTGAGAGAACCTCTCTTCTCCACCCACTCCCACATCTGCAGAGCCCCCGAACCTCCTCCCCCCCCCAGGAATTTACCTTATGGTTTGAGGTAGTTTTTCTTTTCAGCTTATCTTTCAGTCCCCTCGGAGCACCAAGTGCTGTCCAACCTCTCCAAATAAAAGTTTCTGCGTCTCTGAGGCGGGAACTGAAGGCCCAGATTTCCATCTCCACAAAGGAAGCCAGTTCCTCGGGCCCCACCCAGCCATTGTGTCAGACCAGGGGTGGGAGTGTTAAGCTGGTGGGGAAGGGGATTCTCTAGATTTGTAGAGCAACTCTCTGCTCACTATTCTGCATTCCCAGTTTCTCTGGGCCCCAACTCTCAGTGTTGCACTGGGAGGCTCCCACAGAGATTGCTTAGAAGTCAATGTCTGGGGAGAAAGGAAGACAGGTTGTGGAGGACCCACCACTAGATACCTCTAATTTGCTCTCTGATTGGGACACTGAGCTCCCAGGGCTGGGAGCATGTCCTAAAAACAACTGAAAGGGCTGGACGGTGGTGGCACACGCCTTTAATCCCAGAACTTGAGAGGCAGAGGCAGGTGGATTTCTGAGTTCGCGGCCAGCTTGGTCTACAGAGTGAGTTCCAGGACAGCCAGAGCTACACAGAGAAACCCTGTCTCGAAAAAACAAAAACAAAAACAAAACAAACAAACAAAACCAACTGAAAGGGGTGGAGTGAACCGGATCCCAGCCTGAGAGGGAGACTGGTGGGGGCTGCAGGGGAAAGTCCCTGCCAGATGTCACTCTGTGGGCACACATCCAGACACTGGGAAGAAAATCAGGTAAGCTGGTATTGAAAGATGGTTTAAACCCCTTCTTGCTGAAAGCCAAAAGCCTAAAGCCTTTGTAAGGGAGCACACAATCTGCTTTTCTCAGCTTCTCCCTTCAGGCCTATTCCTGCCTTAGGATCTTTGGAGTTCTGCCTAATGCTTGAAAATCTTCCCAAGAAATCTCCATGAAGCCAGCATTCCTTTACATTCTCCAGGCAGAGGTCTGTTCTGGCTACTCTAAAATTTCAGTCGTCTGGGCTAGGTGGTCAGACCTTGTCAAAAAAAAAAATAAAGAGAGAGAGAGAGAGAGAGAGAGAGAGAGAGAGAGAGAGAGAGAGGAAGAAGAAGAAGAAGAAGAAGAAGAAGAAGAAGAAGAAGAAGAAGAAGAAGAAGAAGAAGAAGAAAGAAAGAAAGAAAGAAAGAAAGAAAGAAAAAGAAAAGGAAATCCAGGCTGAAGGTGTGAGCCAGCAGTAGTGTCCACTAAGTGGTTTGCAAGGCTCTGAGTTCCATCTGAGTACTGCAGAGGAAAAGAAAGGAAACTAAGGGGGCTTCAGAGAAGGCTCGGTGGTTAAGAACACTTCCTAGGGACAGCCTCTTCTAGCCTCCAAGGGCACCAACATGCATAGCATACATACACACAAACATGCACACAAGCACACAGGCACACACACACAGGCACATAAATGGAAATAATCATTCAAGAAGAAGAAAGTAAGGACTGAGAGATGGCTCAGCAGTTAAAAGCACTTCTGCTTTTCCAGAGGACTCAGCTTCAGTTCTCAGCACCCACATTGTGCGGCTTACCACTGCCTGTCTCTCTAGCTGCTGGGAAATCTAACACCGCTAGCTTTCATGGGCATGTGTGCTCACATGCGCATGTGCATATAAGAGCAAGCACACACATGCTCATACACCCAAATAATTTTTATATTGTTAGAAATAAAATCAGTCTTCTAGGAAAAAAGAAAGTAAGGAGGAGCCAGGCATAGTGGCACACACCTTGAATCCCAGCCCTCGAGAGCCAGAGGCAGGTGGATCTCAGTGAGTTTGAGGCCAACCTGGTCTACAGAGCGAATTGCAGGATAGCCAGAGACTCTGTCTATAAATAAATAAATAAATAAATAAATAAATAAATAAATAAATAGAAGAAAGTAAGAAGGAAATAAAGAAGTAAAAGGAAAGATGGCTGGGTACAAGGTCCTTACACTGGTCCAACAAGCGCTTCACTTTTGAGTCACCGCTCAGTCCCAGTATCCCTTTCTCCCACAGTAATCAACATGTACCATCCCATATGCTGACTTTACAGACTGTGACTTTTCTCTTTACAGTAGAAAGTAACCCTGTAGACATTTAACTGTCTTGTTTTAAAATGTACTGTATCCCAAAAGTCCTGAGACAGTGTTAGGCATACAGTAGGTGCTGAGCAGAAGCTTAATGTTTTGTTTGGTTTGGTTTTTCAAGACGGGCTTTCAGTGTGTGTCCCTACTGTCCTGGAACTCACACTGTAGACCAAAGTAGCCTTGAACTCACAGATATCCCCCTGCCTCTGCCTCCTGAGTGTTAGAATTAAAGGTGCGCACTACTACCATGAGGCTTTTGCTTTGTTTTTATTTGTTTTGTTTGAGAGAAGGGTCTCTTTAGATTGTCCAGTCTGGTCCTGAACTCCTAGGCTTGTGGAATTCTCCGACCCAAGCCTCTCGAATGCTTGGCTGTAACTGTATAAGTACTGTTAGCATCATCGCCGCCAGGCAGCTGCTCGCCATTTGACGATCTCTGTGGTGCTGAGCCTTCTCACTGGCATCTAGTTCTTCTAAAATCTGTTGAGAGACTTCTCTTCAGGAGGAAAAGTACCCCCTTTTACAATCATCAACACAAGATTGGACTGGAGAGATGGCTCAGTGGTTAAGAGCATTTGCTGCTCTTGGAGAGGATCCAGGTTCAGTTCCTAGCACCCACATGGTGGCTCACAAACTCCCTGAAACTCCAGTTCCAGGAAATCCAATGCCTCTTTGGACAACCTGCCATGCAGGTGGTACAAATAGAGACATGAAGATAAAACACTCATGTACATGATGAATAAAAATAATAACTTCAAAGATGAAGCTGGGGTGTGGTGGGACACACCTTTAATCCCAGCATTTAGGAGGTTAGGAGGTGGCAGTTTAGACTCTGTGAGTTTGAGGCTAGCCCAGTAGTTACCAGGCCAACCCACTAGGGTCTACTCTGTGAGATCATGTCTTTCTTTCTTTCTTTCTTTCTTTCTTTCTTTCTTTCTTTCTTTCTTTCTTTCTTTCTTCCTTCCTTCCTTCCTTCCTTCCCTCCCTCCCTCCCTCCC
>NW_021604783.1:2572846-2586514 GCF_004785775.1 Grammomys surdaster
TTCTTTCTTTCTTTCTTTCTTTCTTTCTTTCTTTCTTTCTTTCTTTTCTTTCTTTCTTTTTTCCCAGACAGGATTTCATTGTGTACCCCTGGCTGTCCTGGAACTCACTCTGTAGACTAGGCTGGGCCCAAACTCACAGAAATCTCTCTGCCTCTGCCTCCTAAGTGCTGGAATTAAAGGCGTGGACCATCACCACCACCCAGCTTGAGACCCTGTCCTAAAAAGAAAACGAAAAAAATTTGGGAGGATCTCTTAGTTGAAGACCAGCCTGGTCTACAGAATGAGTTCCAAGACAGCCAGGGCTACACAGAGAAATGCTGTCTCGAAAACCCAAACAAACAAACAAACAAACAGCTGAACAGAAAATTGTAGAAGTTTTATCTCTGCACAGTCAGCACATGTGTGAGGGGAGGAAACACAGATCATGTCGGGCTAACTAGCCATGGACCTGTGATCATACCTTCCTTACCATCACGGACTGTATCCCTGAGCCACGGCCAAAATAATCTTTTCCTCCCTTACACTGTTGTTATGGCTGTTGTCTTCTCAGTAGGGAAGGCTTTTGGTGT
The DNA here is from genome assembly GCF_004785775.1 of Grammomys surdaster. Taxonomy (NCBI): domain Eukaryota; kingdom Metazoa; phylum Chordata; class Mammalia; order Rodentia; family Muridae; genus Grammomys; species Grammomys surdaster. Next base: position 2,573,416 of record NW_021604783.1, read on the forward strand.
GCAGGCCTGGTGACCTGGGTTGGCTCTCTGGAACCCAGGTAAAGAAACAACTGCACAGAGTTGTCCTCTGACCTCCATGTGCACTCTGTGGCATGCATCTGCACATGTGCGTGCGCACACACAGAAATAGAAGATGTTTTAAAAGATCAACATGAGGCTTCAGGGACCAGAGGTGAAATGTTACACTTTAAAAGTAATGTATTGCCGGGCGGTGGTGGCGCACACCTTTAATCCCAGCACTTGGGAGGCAGAGGCAGGCAGATTTCTGAGTTCGAGGCCAGAATGGTCTACAGAATGAGTTCCAGGACAGCCAGGGCTACACAGAGAAACCCTGTCTCGAAAAACCCAAAAAAAAAAAAAAAAAAAAAGTAATGTATTTAGGGGCTGGAGAGATGGCTCAATGATTAAGAGCACTGCCTGCTCTTCCTAGAGGTCCTGAGTTCAATTCCCAGAGCCCACATGGTGGCTCACAACCATCTGTAATGGGATCTGATGCTCTCTTCTGTGTAGGACAGCTACAGTATACTCATATATATATTTTAAAGTAATGTATTCGGCCAGGCATGAAGATGCATGCCTTTAATCTCAGCATTCAGGAGGCGCAGGTAGGTGGATCTCTTTGAATTCAAGGCTAGCCTGGTCTACATCTTAAATTCCAGGACAGCCAGGGCTCTGTAGAGAAACCTTGTTCAAAAAAAAAAAAAAAAAAAAAAAGGCACGTGTTTGGTGGTGTCAGGTTGAAGAGGGTGAATTGTGATAGTCTTCATTGCCAACTTGAGTAGATTTAAAATTACCCAGGAACCATACTTCTGTTTGAATCTGAGTGTTTTCCAGGGAGGCTAGATTTTTGGAGGGCACATCCAGCCTGAATGTAGATGGCTTCACCCTGTGGACTGGGATTCTGGATGGAATTTTTTAAATAAAGAAAACCAGTTGAACATTAACATCCATTTTTGTTTGCCTCCTGAGTGGGTGGGTACAGGGAACCAGCCTTGCTGTCACAATGGACTCTGTTCTGTTGCTTGAACCATGAAGCTGAATGCACCTTTTCTCCCTTAATCTATTTTTGTGAGGCATGTGATCACAGCAAGGAGAAAGCACCCAGTGCATACATGGACCAACATTTTTTAGAACAGGCATCTGCTGACATTTTTTTTTTTTTATACTCTGTGGTGGTCTTGGTGGATCCCAGAGCCTTGCCACAGATCTATACACCAACTCTTCTTTTCCTGAGACAGAGTCTCACTATGTAGCCCTGGCTGTCCTTAAACTGCAGATTCTCCTGCCTCCGCTTCTGAAGTGCTGATTATAGGCATGTACCACCATGCGAGCTAGCAGTTTCTCTCAAAGCAAAGCATGGTGTGACCTGGCTAGACTACCCAGCCCACAAGTGGTGGTAATGCTGATAGCTGCTTTCTCCCCCTCCCTTCTGCTTTTGCCTGGAAAGTCTTTGTCATCCAGGACTGCTACAGTGGCTCATGCCTTTCACTTCCTGTGGTTCTCTATCTCCCAGGAGGAAGAATAAAGCAGGAATGTCCCCTGGTGATCATTGAGTCCCTTTCCAAAGGCAAGTTCTGCTGGTGTAGGTGTTTGTGTTCTTCCTAAGGCTATTTATGAGGTTAAGCTGGGGATCAGTGATTGTTATGCTGCCTGAATAGAAATTCTAGAATTACAGGTTAAGAGTGTAGCTCTGTAGATTAGTGCTTGCCTAGTGGGTACAAGGCCATGGATTCCACCTCCAACACAAACAAAACAAAAAGTTTCCACCCAAATAGTAGACACACACACACACACGCAGACATAATTTTTTGCAATCTACTTTAGTAAGCATTCAACCTCTCCTCTTACCCATCACCCATCAGAGGTGGTGGAAGAGAAAAGTTATTAGGATATGGGGGAAGTGGACCTGTTTAGCAATAGCTCTTTGAGGAGTAAGTTCCATCTTCTTGGGCATCAGTTTAGTCCTGTAGCAAACACCAAACATGACTCAGCAGCTGCAGACCAGTCCGCTAGGCAGCCAGACACCACACACAAACCAGCAGCTGTAGTTCAATCTGGAAGAAGCCAAAAGGCTTGCCAACCAGCCTGAAGCTAGGCCACAGAAGCAGCAAGTTGCTGGCAGGAACCACATGAGCAGTTCTTTGGCGAGTTTCTCTTGTCTTTACAAGTTGAGGTCAACAGTGCTATGTGCCACAGACCACCCCAGTTGGATATGGGAGTTCCTGGGATGAGGGTCCTCGAAGGCTAGGTGGGTAAGGACTCGGCGGTGACAAACAGAAACAAATACAGAGGCAGTTTGAATCTGAGTGTATTTTGCAGCTCTCAAGCAAGGGTTTTTATACAAAACAAATATTTCAGCTCCTAGGAGATGGATACAGGAAAGCAATCATCAAAGCACAAGAATCATCCAAGCATACCAACTCTGAGAAGATATATTCAATAAATCACAAATAGAACAGGTAACATCATTATTATTATTATTATTATTATTTGACACAATAACAATCATTCAAGTGTACAACTCTAAAAGGATGTATTCAGTGGGGCGGTCATCCAAGGCTGGTGGTAGATCTCCAAGGGCAGGTCAATTCATCTTTATAATCAACTATTATTTAACATCTAATACCTGATTTTTTTTGTTTTGTTTTGTTTTTTTGTTTTTTCGAGACAGGGTTTCTCTGTGTAGCCCTGGCTGTCCTGGAACTCACCCTGTAGATCAGGCTGTCCTCGAACTCAGAAATCTGCCTGCCTCAGCCTCCCAAGTGCTGGGATTAAAGGCATGTGCCACCACCGCCCGGCCCTGATTTTTTATAAATCTTCAAAGCACAAATTTAAACTATTTTAATTCTTTTTATTTAAGGCTTTCTTTACCATATACCAAAGCCCTCCTCCGATGACATATGTGTAGCCATATGAAATTTTATTGTTAGGAAAGTTTTATTTATCATAATACTATTATGTAGCTACTACTACTACTACTTACTACTACGTTGTAAATGATTATAAAGTAAAGCATCAGTTTCTCTGGAGGCAAGATCATGTTAGTAACCCCATCGCTTTTTTTTTTTTTTCTTTTTTGGTTTTTCGAGACAGGGTTTCTCTGTGTAGTCCTGGCTGTCCTGGAACTCACTCTGTAGACCAGGCTGGCCTCGAGCTCAGAAATCCGCCTGCCTCTGCCTCCCAAGTGCTGGGATTAAAGGCGTGTGCCACCATAACCCCATCTCAAGGGATGATTTCTTACCCATTTTCTTTGCTTAAGAACTTGGCGTAGTTGCCAGGCGGTGGTGGCACACCAAAAAAGAAAAAAAAAAAAAAAAAAGAAATTAGTTACCAGACAACTGTGGTAGTGTAGACGCTGAAACAGGAGGCTCTCCAGTTAAAGAACAGACTTGACTATGTAGTTATACTAGCTCAAAAACAAACAAACAAAAAGAAATTGACTCTCTAACCACAAAAATTATGAATTTAGTTGTACATGGTAACACATGCCTTTAATCACAGCAATCACAAGGCAAGACACGTGAACCTCTGTGAGTCCAAGGCCAGTCTGGTCTACATAATAATAGGACAACCAGAGCTATAAGAGACTCTGGCTTGATAATCATATTGATAATAACAATAATAAAAAATGAAAATTAAGAACATTTCTAAATCAAAGATGCCTATCTATGCCAGGTATGGTAGTCTATGTGTGCAATCCCAACACCCAGATGGCAAAAGAATTTTAAGTTCTAGTCCAGCCTGGGTTACATGAGACTCTTGTCCCAAAATAACAATAAAAATAATAGTAAGTGAAAGACTGACATATATACATATACACAAGCTCTAAAAGACACAGGTATAACAAACTGAGCAATAAAATAAAATGTTGGACCTTAACTCAAAATATAAAACAAATATTCATGAGTCCATAGGGATATCAGTAATAAATTAATGTGTTAATAAGTATATAAATGAATTTGTAGGAACAAACATCCCATACAGAAGAATTCCATGTAGGTGTTTTCTTTTCATGGAGGGAAGAAATAGCTGTCCTAGCCAGGCGGTGGTGGCGCACGCCTTTAATCCCAGCACTTGGGAGGCAGAGGCAGGCGGATTTCTGAGTTTGAGGCCAGCCTGATCTACAGAGTTCCAGGACAGCCAGGACTACACAGAGAAACTCTGTCTCGAAAACAAAACAAAAACAAAACAAAAAAAGAAATAGCTGCCCTTCATTTTTTTGTTTTTATTTTTATTTTACTCTATTTTTTAATAAAAGATTTCTTTTTATTATTTATTCTTGTCTATGTATGTATACATGTGACTGCAGTACCTGCAGAGACCAGAAGGGAGCATCAGATACCACTACTGGCTTGTCAGCTGCTTTGTGGGTGCTAAAAATTAAATTGGATTCTCTGAAGTTGGAGGTGGGGAGTGAAGGGTGGGGGTGGAGTGGCATATGACTTTACTATCAGCACTCAGGATGCAGAAGCAGGCGGATCTCTTGAGTTTGAGGCCAGTTTAGTCTGCAGAGTGAGTTCCAGGGTAGCCAGGGCTACACAGAGAAACCCTGTCTTGGGTAAAAAATAAATTACTTTAACACTTAAAAGATAACACTTTAAGTGTTTAAAAGATAACACTTTAAAATCTGTCAATCTCTAGGGCATCTGGTATTACAGACTGCAAGTGTAAGCTAGTAATGCTGGATTTTAAGCACCCAGGGTGACTTAGTGAAAGACAGGTGGGTGGGCTTCCACCTGCAGAGTTTTTCTGGTTCAGGGCGTTTCCGGCGGGACTAGATGTATTTCTAAGTTCCCAGGCACTGCTGCTGCTATAGCGACCATATTTTTGAGAACCACAGGCTTTAAGCTCAGGATGTGAAACCAGGTGTGGTGTCACCCTGTCACCTAGTATGGCAGCAAGCTGGAAATCTTCAGCACTTCACATGCTGAAGCAGGAGGATTTTGAGTTTGAGGCTCCATGCCGGACGGTGGTGGCGCACGCCTTTAGTCCCAGCACTTGGGAGCCAGAGGCAGGCGGATTTCTGAGTTCGAGGCCAGCCTGGTCTAGAGAGTGAGTTCCAGGACAGCCAGAACTACACAGAGAAACCCTGTCTCGAAAAGCAAAAAAAAAAAAAGAGTTTGACGCTCCTAAAGGCTACACACAGCAAGGTTGTCTGACAAACAACATATGGCTCAGATCTGGCCCCCAAGGCCGTTAGTTTCCAGACTAGTGCAGTAGGGAAATTAACTGCTAAGAACAATTGTTATGTTTTCAGGTATTTCTAAAAATAGTTATGTTTGAGGAAGAAAGTAGAATGAGGCTGAATACGGATAATTTGACAATCCATCAGAAGATCCTCAACGTGCATCCTGATCTGAACATCACCAAAGAAAGCGGCAGGGACCTCCAGGAAATGGGAAGAGTTCTGTCAACTCCAGACTTTGCAGTAAATTACTGAGCGTGTAACACATTGGCAACCTCTCCTTTGGAGTAAGTCCACAGATATTATCTCATTTTACAAGGGGTTTTTAAGAAGATAAGTAACTTGCCCACGGCCATCCAGATAGCAGGAAGGAAGATGTAAACCGGAATTCAGCGCTAAGCAGGGTAGTTGACAGTTACTCAGGTGAGCCAGCCCTCTGCTTCTTCCTGCGGTCCAGATGACGTCACTTAAATCCCTACCTTCTTTCTCCAAGTTTTCTCTCTAACCTCTTTTCCAGCTTCTTTCCCACGGGCTCTTTTATAATTATCCGTAGGAATGAAACAAGGACAAGAAACAAGTCTGCTCTCTGTAACCTAAGTCTCGCTGGAGAGGAGATGGAAATCCTTGTCTTGACCTGCCCGGCCTCCTCTAGGTCATTGTGACGATCAAGCGCTTAATAAGATCAAGTTTCGTTCCCTGGCTGGCCTTCAGGCCTCCCTCCCTCGGCGCCCGCAGCTGGCCACGCCCTGGTACTAGACCCTACAAACACTTTACTGGGCCTTAGGGGATGGGTGCTGTCCAGCAGGTGTGTCCCGTCTCCCCGGCGGGCGGGACCGCGGTTTCCGGACTGTCCTGGCATCCGAACAGCGCTAGGCGTGGCTGCGGTCAGGCAAACCCCAGAGATGACCTGGGCTAGAGGACGATCGCAGGGAGCGCGCCACCCACAGGAGGAGCTGCCCAATTCCGAGCTCAGCCTCTACATCCTGGCCCAACCCAGTTCCTGGACAGTGATTAAGAGAAAAAAAAAGAAAAACAAAAAAACAAAAAAACCCTCCCCGCCTTCGGCACCCTTCCAATTCTAGGCCTCGGAGCCGGGGCGAGGAGAGTTAACCCAACCGGTTCTAGTTGAGGCCGAGGGCCCGGCCGCTGGTAGCGCCTCCCATTGGCTGCGGAGCCGGCTCTGCGCTGATTGGCTGAGGCGCTCGACTGTAACTCTTGGAGAATCCCCATTGGCGCTGCGTTCCAAGGACCGGAGAGTGGCGGCCCGGCCTCCGCAGACTACCTCGGGTAAAGGTGCTCCAGCTCCCGTAGCTACCTTGCCACGCTTCTCCTTAACCGGAATCCTAACTTCCTTCACGACCCTCTTCTTGCTGTTGCCTAGCCGCCTTCGGGTTTTCCCTCTGATTCTTTTCCTGTTGTTGCTTTTCTTTTTCCTGCTTCTCCAGCTACCATTTCGCAACTCCGCGTTTTCCTAAGATACTCTCTGGTCCCCCTAGCCCGTCATCCTAGGCATCCCCACCTGTCAGCTTCTAACTTCTGCTCCTTCCTGATCTCCGTTCCCTTTGTCAACAGGGCCTTATTGCCATACTCTACTACACTCCTCTTTCCCTTTTGCTACCCTCTGATCCTCAAATTCCCTCTAACCTCACTTGACTTCTTGACATTTGACCCTGACATTTTAGCTCTCTAAATTTCTACCTGTTGCAGCCTGGGCTTCAATAAGCCAGGTGTTGTCCTGATATCCATCCCTGCTTTCTGAACCTGTTTCTACCTTTACCATGGACTTCTTGATGAGTGGTGTGGCAGCCTGCGGGGCCTGTGTGTTCACCAATCCCCTGGAGGTTGTGAAGACAAGAATGCAATTGCAGGGAGAACTGCAGGCCCCAGGCACCTACCAGCGCCACTACCGAAACGTCTTCCACGCCTTCTTCACCATTGGCAAGGTGGATGGCCTAGCTGCCCTGCAGAAGGGCCTAGGTCCTGCGCTCTTGTACCAGTTCCTGATGAATGGCATCCGACTGGGCACCTACGGGCTGGCAGAGTCTCAGGGTTACCTCCGCACTAATGAAGGCACCCACAGTCCTGTCCGCAGTGCCGCAGCTGGGGCCCTTGCTGGGGTCATGGGAGCTTATCTGGGAAGCCCAATCTACATGGTAAGAAGAGGGATCTTGTCTGGGGCCTTCAGAAAAGACTTTTGGCAGAGGGTGGGAGCCTCCCCTTTACAAGGACATTGGTGACAGGGTGCTGTGCCCCATAAGTAGAAAAAGGCACAGGCAAGTGCTGGCAAGCTGCAAAGCCTTCTGATGTACCTTATACCCAGCCACCCAACGGACTCTGCAATGTGTTGATGAAGATTTCAGACTTAGCTTCTGGAGAATTCCTTTGAGTTGGAGTGTCGTTTGTTTGTTGAGGCAGGGTCTTCATATATTGTAGTATCAAAACTCCCTCTGTAGCACAGCCTGGCTTCTAACTGCAGTCCAACCTCAGCCTTCTCGGTGCTTCAGTTAGCAGGTATGCATTCTAGCAGCCTACAACTGAACTTTGAATCAAACTTCCTGGAACTCAAACCTTGGCTTTCAAAGTACTCATTGTTGCCACACCAATAAGACAGGAATAATGATAGACTTTCGTGAAGGAGACACATGACATGCACATGTGAAGGAGACACATGACGTGCACATGTGAAGGGCTCCTATAGATCCTGGCAGATGGTAGGCATTTGACAATCCCCCCCACCCTTACCTCTGCCATCCAGGTGTTTTGATTACAAACATGTACCACCATGCCCAGGGTAGCTTTTATTGTCTTACTACTGAGGCTGACTTTGTGTAGAAGGATGAGGAGCCTGAGAAACATGCATCACCCAGTGTAGGTCAGCAAAGTCCCAGGCATCACAGAATCACACTCTCACAGTTTATTCTTGTGAGTTATCAGATAGGGGTGAAGGGTTGGGAGCCTGACATCCAGAGATGGTAGGCGTTCTGCTCAAGGTCACACAGCTGTTCGTTGCTGGAACTAGGCCAGGTTTATCGAGCCAAGGAAATGAGATGATGTACAGGAGAGCCAACTTGGTCTCACTCCTAGTGTGAGATTTGAGGACAAAGGCGTCTTCAAATATCAGCTGAGCCCGTGCCCCTTTGGGTAGTCTGACAGGGAGGCTGGTGGAGGTGGCAGCTGGAATGGAGTTGGCATAAAAGGCTAGGCACCCAGAACTTGCCTAACATGAAGTCTTAGGAAATATTACCAACCTCTGACCTCTACTCCCCACCCCCCAGCCCCAAGGGAAGGAGGATGTGGAAGGGGTGGGGTAGCTTGCAGTCCTAGGAGGTCTGTCCCCTGGGACTGCAGCCAAGGGACAGAGAGCCTTATGACCAATTTGTTAAGTGGGAAAAACAGTAATTACCAGATTAAAAGAATATATTCGTTGCTTAATACCCTAGAGGAAGTGTGAGGACTTTGGGTGTTTTGGTCTCCATGGTGGGAAGGTGACCCCTGGGGACACAGGCTGTGATACTTTCTTGTCTCCAGGTGAAGACACACCTACAGGCACAGGCAGCCTCTGAAATTGCTGTAGGGCACCAGTATAAGCATCAGGTGAGGGTTCCCCAAACCACTGGAGCACCCAACCATCTCCCATGTTCTCCCAACTTTCTACCTATACCTGGCAGTTCCAACCCCATCAAGCCCTGCTCTGTCAGACCACGGAGCCTATCCTTATCCTCATATCCCTTGTGCCTCAACTCTCCTGCACCTGTTTCCACCACCCCCCCTTCTCTTGACCTGCTGAGGTCCTTACTTCCATACCTCCAGCCTGAACTCTGAGTTGGTGAGTGTCAGCAGGGGACACCTGTTCTGGCTCTAAGCCTACACTGGACTTGCTGTCTGGACAACAGGTGCATGGCACTTGTCAGTGTTAGCAGGAAGCAGTCTCTGATGCTGGGGTGACTGAACCCCAACCACATGGTCTTCCTCCCCAGGGCATGTTTCAGGCACTAACCGAGATTGGCCAGAAACATGGTCTAGTGGGGTTGTGGCGTGGGGCCGTGGGCGGCCTGCCCAGAGTTGTCGTCGGCTCCTCCACCCAGCTGTGCACCTTCTCATCTACCAAGGACCTCTTGAGCCAGTGGGAGGTACTTCCTGGGAATGGGTGGGGCCATCCCTGGAATGGGAAACAAGGGTGGAAAAAGGGAGGTGGGCCCTGGTTCAAAAGTGAGGGAGCTGTAGGACTTGAGGATCACTGACTCCTTAGGCAGGATTCTGTCATCATCCACTAGAAGGGTACCTAAGCCCTCTGGACACTCCTTCAGTTAGCACTGTATTATCTCTGATGGTATGGAAGCTCCCAGAATTACCAGTTGTGTTTAGGACAGGCCCTGCTCTAAAGTTAAATAACTGTGTGGTTGATAAAAACCTTTCTCTTTCTTATAGATCTTTCCTCCCCAGAGCTGGAAGGTGGCTCTGGCGGCTGCCATGGTGAGTGGTGTGGCAGTAGTCCTGGCCATGACACCCTTTGATGTAGCCAGCACAAGGCTTTATAATCAACCCACGGATACTCGAGGCAAGGTAAGGCAGTGCTGTCGGGTTCAGGCTGATGAGGAAAGCTGGGGTGCAGAAGCAGATCCTCGGATGCTGCCTAGAAAGGTGTCTGACCCTGGTGGGCTCTGACACGCTCCCCCTGTGCTCTCCCTTCCTCTCTGACATGCTCCAGGGCCTCATGTACCGGGGGATCTTGGACGCTCTGCTGCAGACAGCCCGGACAGAGGGCTTTTTTGGCATGTACAAGGGTATAGGTGCCTCCTATTTTCGCCTCGGCCCCCACACTATCCTCTCCCTCTTCTTTTGGGATCAGCTGCGCTCCTTTTACAACACATACGCTAAATAACCGTCACTCTCTTGTACTCCAAATCAACACTCTTTGGGCACCTCTGCCCCTACTACTTCCTATCTCAGTGACTGCTAAGTGATTGACTTTTCAATGCACCTACGGCGGATAGCCATGCCTACTCCTCTGTTCTCCTAGGGTTGAGTCACTGAGTGGGTCTTGCTTTAAATTTCCCCACAAGTCCCCCGATATATTTCACACCCATCTCAGGGTTGAATCAGTCACTCCAAAGTATATTTCTACTGCCATTCTTGGGTCCCACCCCCACTCCTGTGCACAGCTTTAAACTCCCCCTTCCAAGACCAAAGGGAACTGGGGAGACCCAGGTGTCCTCTTAAGATTCCAAGCCACAGAAATTATGTTCTTCATAAAGCAAGTTTATTTCTGCAGAGGAGGTGTCTTATGTTTACATCCAGGGAAGAAGCAGAAAGAAACTCCCCCTCTCAGAACTGGGTCCCTGAGTCCTCAGCATCACGCTGTGTTTCAACCATCTTCACTGGGGACCAAAGAGGTTGGGGTCGTGAAGAGTCAAACTAGTCACCAGCTGTTCAAAGTTACCCAGGCTCCAAGGTGGACATGACAACAGATTTTCAGGGCCAAGAGACCTGCTATGACACCTTAGGGTAAGGGAATAGAAGGAGAAGGAAAGTGGTCCAGCTTGAGGTTTGCAAGAGCATACTTCCTGTTCCCCAGAAGACCAGGAATCCCTGACCCCGCCCCCCCCCAAGCCTGTGGCCTATTTCTGCTTCCTTGAAGGCGTTTGACCCACCCAGCTTAATTGTCCTGAGGACCCAATTTCGAGCTTCCCACCCGCTCCTTCGTCCTTACGGGGGCTGATTGAAGGTGAGCAAAAGATCAGTCTGATACTGGGGCAGCCGAAGCAAGGCCTGATGCAGTGTGACATCCTTTGCTACCTAAAGGGATCAGAATCAGCATGCTTACCAGGATACCTGGAGTTATCCCACCCCAACTCCAGGGCATCCCATTTGCCATGGCCCTCACCTGCTGGTTTTCTTTAGCTACCTGCTGCTTGCCAGAAAGGAACCAGGCATCTTGACAGCAGCCTCTCAGGGATAAGTTCTCCAAACAGAGAGGCTGCACAGATAGCACGTGCACAGCCCTAGCCCCCTGCACCCCGCCAACGTCCTCAAAATGGTACCTGGCGTAGGAGGAACAGGGGTAGGGAGGGGCATCTCTGAATAACCCAGCCCCACCCTCGAGCCTGGTCAGCTATTGCCCTTGGAGTTTTCGTCCTGAATAACCGTCCAGCCACAGGCCCCGCCCACTTCCTCGGTTCCCGGCCTCCCGTTGGCTAGCTTTCTCACCGCGCAGCCGCTTCGCCCTGCACGTGGGCCTGCAGCTCCAGAAGTTCTATGATCAGACTCTGGTCGGTCACAGGATGGCAGAAAACTTCTTGGTTGTCTGGCACCGGTCGGAGGTCACTGGAGAAGGACAGGGACACTCTCGTCTCTGGCTTTTTCCCGTAACCCACCGGCCGGCCTCTGGGGCGGCTGGCTTTCTCACCTCACATCAATGGCCCCTGTGGGGAGGATGGCAGAGAAGGCGCCTCCGAACAGTGGACAGTTTCTGGTGGGCTCCATAGATCTAGTACTTGAGTCTGGACATTAGCGAGGTTTTAAAGAAACCTACATGGGCCTTCGAGGCATCATTTCCCCTGGTGTTCCCGGAGCAGCCACTACCTCCCGTCCTACTAAGCTCTTGGACCTTTAAGATCTGGTCACGCCCTGCGAGAACGCTGACCAATCGGCGCCCGCGCTTTGGGGGCGGGGCTATTCTTGGGGGCTGGTCTCTGAAACCCAGCTCTTAGGAAGGAACCAGGCTGGAGTCTGGGGTCTGGTCTGCAGTCCGACCTGGTTTTAGGATTTATGCCGCTAGTGATGGGTTAATCCCTCGTGCTCACTTGCTCCTTTATTTTAAAGGAGTCGTGCCTTCTAACAAGGTCACTTGAGACCGTCCTTAAGGACAGTTGTTCAATTAAAGGTCCTGTCTAGGTGGCAGGTTGTGGGGCCACTTAACTCTAATGGCCGGACAACCAGACCACTAATTCCAGGATCTATTCTGGGACTTAGGGAAACAACAGGCCCAGGTGTGAGTCTGGGTTAAGATTCAGACCTCAAACCTTGATACCTAACCCGAGGATTATGGTTCTAATCCCCTTAAATCTTCCCCTTGGGAGGGCAAGGGGACGCTCTCTTCCAGTACACCTGGACCAAAGTACAGATTAAACTATTGCTTTTCCTTTACGGATTTTTAGAGTGTTCTTTTAAGTATTTGTTCAACTTTTATCCTTCCAGTTAATTTCTCCATTAATCCTTGATCTCTAGCACCTGGCAAAATGTTTAGCACATAATAGGCTTGGTGGTATATTGTTGCACTACTGAATAAATCTACTAGTGCGGATGCCTGGAAGCCACAAGGCCACCCATGCCTTCATGGATTTTACATAGCTTCTACTTCCCAGCTGAAAACCCGGCAAAGGGAGGGATTCTCACCTTGGCCAATGAACCCTCATAATTTACTGAGATGGAGCCGAGGGTTACATGCCTTTTGACGCCTTAAATTGCAACTCATTTCCTTTGTGAGCCTGACTGTACAAAAGTACATCTTACCACCGTATAAAAGGACCTGTGGACAAGACAGCCCAGGCTATAAAGAGAAACCCTGTTTCGAAAAACAAAACAAAAAAACAAAACAAAACAAAAAAGGATCTGTGGAACTTGCTTTGAATCTTAAAAGTTTGATTTACAGAGCTCTTGAGGGCATCCTAGAGGTCTTCTAGCCAGGACATAGGAGTAGAAAGTTAGAGACCACAGTGTGTACTCTATGAAATGAAAATATGCGTGGAGGAGGGCAAGTAGGTGGAGTCAAGGAGTTGTGAAGACAGTTAAGGATGATGGATTTTGCTTGTTTACCTATTGTGTGCAATGGTAGGGATGGAGCCCAGGGTCTTCTACCATTAGATCCTCTCTCTCTCTCTCTCTCTCTCTCTCTCTCTCTCTCTCTCTCTCTCT
>NW_021604783.1:2586524-2590513 GCF_004785775.1 Grammomys surdaster
TCTCTCTCTCTCTCTCTCTCTCTCTCTCTCTCTCTCTCTCTCTCTCTTACCTCCCCCCCTAGTCTCTCCGCCTCTCCCTCCCTCCCTCCATCCCTCCCTCCCTCCCTCCCCTGTAACTGAACCTTAGCCTCTTAAGTGCACACTCAGTCTGTGCCCCCAACCCCTGTTTGGACTCCTTACTTCTTACTGTAGGCATCTGGCTTCTCTCTGAACTTTTTACTCCTCTCTAAAGCATGGTTAGGAGTGAAGTGTGGTGGCTCATGCCTTTAATCCCAGCACTGAAGAGGCAAAAGCAATCAGATCTGTAGTTTGAGACTAGCCTGTTCTACACAGTGAGTTGCAGCTCAGCCAGGAATATATTGAAACCCTTCCAAAAGAAAAAGGGAAGAAAGAAAGAAAGAAAGAAAGAAAGAAAGAAAGAAAGAAAGAAAGAAAGAAAGAAAGGAAGGAAGGAAGGAAGGAAGGAATGAGAAGATGTGGGTGTGCTCGCTCAATCTGTTTCTGGGCAGGTATTGTAACTAGGTTTATTCTATAAGAGGCAGGTATGGCAGGTCCCCATGGGATAGAAGGAGCCTGTCCATGGAGGTCTCCCCATGTAGACCTTTCTGCCTCTCCTCCCCACCAGAGGCAACAATAGCTCGAATAGGAATAGCTTTGTACATGGTCAAGCAAATCAGAAGTCCTTGGGTAGGGACCTCCAAGGACATAAATGCTATTAACAAGTTCATAACACTAAGTACCAGGAATGGAGACCTATAATGAGTCAGAGGGAGGAGAAAGTTTCTTCAGCTTTCCCCTTTGGAGTTCCTGGCATACCTCATGTTCTGCAGTGGACTATCCAGAGTGGGTATCCAGAGACCTCTGCCTTTCTCCAGTCTCTGAGTTCTTGGGATAGGAAGGTGGGGAGCAGAGATGTGCCAAGGTCCAGGGCCAGCTCTCTCCTTGGAGAGTGGGGTGGAAGACCAGCTTGTCCCGGCAGATCTCTATATCTCTACTGTTGACTGACCATCCCTCCCTTGGTATCTGCCATCTCCTCTGCTCATCTCAATGCTGACACCCCAGGGTGTTCAAACTCCGTAAGAAACTGGAGCTGTCTGGGTCAGTTTGTTGCCATTTGATCTGAAAGTTCCTATTTGGCAAGCTCTCCTGCTTGCATCTTCCCAAAACTCGTGCCCAGTGAAAACCTTGGCCCAGCTGCAGCTAGGGCAGGTGCCATGGGACAAATCTCAGATGGTACACATCTGTTCGTCTCATTGTGTGAGTGTCTCCAGCTCTCAGGCTGCTGGGGGACAGCAAACTTACAACTGGGACAGGTGGTTTGGTGCTCTGGGGTGGTCCCTGCCCTTTGAAAGAACTAAAAGACAGACGTTGAGGGGCCTGGAGAGACAGCTCAGCAGTTAAGAGCACATGTTACCCTCGTGGTGGACTTGGGTTCAATTCCCAGCACTTAAACAGTGGCTCACAATCATCTGCAACTCCAGTTCCAGGGTCAATGTCCTCTTCTGACCTCCACAGGCACCAGATAGACTTGTGGTGAGCATTGGTGCAGGCTCATAAAATTAAATATATAAATCTAAATGGGAAAAAAAGACTGTCCCTCCCCCAATGATGCAGAAAGTCAGTGCCAAACATCCCTTTATGAAAGAGTTAAGGCAACGTATGTCTTTGTTTTGTTTTTTTTTTTTTTGCTTTTTGTTTTTTGAGACAGGGTTTCTCTGTGTAGCCCTGGCTGTCCTGGAACTCACTCTGTAGACCCGGCTGGGCTCGAACTCAGAAATCCTCCTGCCTCTGCTTCCCAAGTGCTGGGATTAAAGGCGTGCGCCACCACTGCCTGGCAAGGCAATTAATTTCTTGTACACAGCAGCTTTATGCCTTCAGTCCTACCATGAGTCTCTTTGAAATGTTGGTGAAGGTCTTGAATACTTACTCAGAAAAATGTTTGTAAATTATGAAATAAAGTATGAAAGAACACAAGAGAAACTAACTTGTTTTGTTTGTTTGTTTTTGATTACATAGTCTTGGCTGGCCTGGAACTTGATATGTAGATCAGGCTGGCTTCAAACATAGAGATCTGTTTATCCTCAAATGTATGTGCAGTGTGTGTGTGTGTGTGTGTGTGTGTGTGTGTGTGTGTGTCTGCCAGCTAGCCAGGTATGTGCAGGTGTCCTTAGAGGCCAGAAGGTATGGATTCCTCAGGGAGCTGGAGTTAGGAGCATTTGTAATCTACCTGAGAGGGATGCTAGGATACATACTCAATGAGTCATCCCTCCAGCTTCATTATGGTAGTGTTTTGCTTTTCAAGAATTTCTTTTTTTTTTTTTTTAATTTATTTATTTATTATATATGAATACACTGTAGCTAGCAGTCTTCAGACACACCAGAAGAGGGCATCGAATCTCATTACAGATGGTTGTAAGCCACCATGTGGTTGCTGGGATTTGAACTCAGGACCTCTGAAAGAGCAGTCAGTGCTCTTAACCACTGAGCCATCTCTCCAGCCCCAAGAATTTCTAAATTTTACTTGATATGTATGAGGCTTTTATTTACAAGTATGTATGTGTACCACCTGTATGTATGATCTGTATGTATGTGTACCACCTGTATGTATGATCTGTATGTATGTGTACCACCTGTATGTATGATCTGTATGTATGTGTACCACCTGTATGTATGATCTGTATGTATTCCCAGAGGGAATCGGAACCCCTGAAACTGGAGTTACAGGTCACCATATGGGATGCTGTTGAACCAGGTCCCCTGCAGTATCAGTGGGTGCCGTCCATAAGCCATCTCTCCAGCCCTCTGGTTCTGGTTGAGACTGGGTCTTGCTATGTGGTCCAGTCTGGCCTTGAATTTGAGGTAGTACTTACTTCTACCTCAGCCTTCCAAGTGCTGGGATTTCAGGCATGCCACCATGCTTCACTAAAAACAGAAGTATTTCGTTATCTTTTTTAAAGGAGTTATTTATTTTACCAGGCATAATGGTATACATCTTTAATCCCAGAACTCAGAAGGCAGAAGCAGGTGGATCTTTGAGTTCAAGACCACGTGGTCTACAGAATGAGTTCCATGATAGTCAGGGCTAAATTGAGAACCCCTGTCTCAAAAAAACAAAACAGAAAAAAAAAAGATTTTTTTTTTTTTTGTTTTTTGAGACAAGGTTTCTCTGTATAGCCCGGGCTGTCCTGGAACTCACTCTGTAGACCATTCAGGCCTCAAACTCAGAAATCTGCCTGCCTCTGCCTCCCAAGTGCTGGGATTAAAGGCGTGCGCCACCACCGCCCGGCAGATTTATTTTATTTTATGAGTATTTTGTGCATGCATATATATGTGCACTATGTGCGCCCCCTGGAACTGGAGTTACAGTTCTGAGCTGCCATGTGGGGGCTGGGAATTGAACTGGGTCCCCTGGAAGAGCAGCCAGTTCTTTTAATGGCTGAGCTATTTATTCCACATACACCCCCAGATATATGATATATTATTCATTTGCTTATTTGGTTTTGAGACAAGATCTTACTCAGAGTATCCCAGATGGCCTACCCTCAGGCTCCTGAAAGTGCTAGAATCACACTAAAGTAGAATAAAGTGCTTAAACACACTTATCAAAATCCAGAGCTGGGCTGGGCGGTGGTGGCGCACACCTTTAATCCCAGCACTTGGGAGGCAGGGGCAGGCGGATTTCTGAGTTCGAGAGTTCGAGGCTAGCCTGGTCTACAGAGTGAGTTCCAGGACAGCCAGGGCTACACAGAGAAACCCTGTCTCGAAAAACCAAAAAAGCAAGCAAGCAAACAAACAAACAAACAAAAATATCTGTTGACCACATTTAACCTATGAATTGTGGGTTTGTGAACTCTATTTTAGAGCAATTTTGACTCATGTTGTCAGACTGACAGGAGTCTTTCCACTGCAATGCCTGCTCTGATTTTCACTAAAAATATGAAATTGTCATTTTTTTTACATCAAGAACTATCAAAGTTCCTTTTTTTTTT
>NW_021604783.1:2590613-2624314 GCF_004785775.1 Grammomys surdaster
AAAAAAAAAAAAAAAAAAAAAAAAAAAAAAATCCAGAGCAAGTTCCAGGGAGTGGTCCTGACCAAAGTTGATCTCTTAGTCAGTATTTAATATTTAGTAAAGCTTGCTTCAAATCTGAAAAAAAAATCAGTTTAATCAGACTTGGAAGCTCACTTCTGTTACTCCAACACTCAGGAGGCTGAGGCAGGAGGATCTTCAGCTCCAGGCCAGCTCCAGCTACAGAGAAAGTAGTACTACCACAGAATAAACCAGCCATGGTGGCTCTTGGGAAACATAATATGGAGGATAGGAAGCTCAAGGCCACGGCTGGAGCGATGGCTCAGTGCTTCTGAATGTATAACTGCTCTTTCAGAGAACCCGAGTTTGATTCCTAGCACCCATCTCAGGCACTGACGTCACTTCTAAGTCCAGTTCTAGAAGATCCAACACCTCCTAGATTCTGTGACACCTGTACACACTGTGTATCACACAGACACACTGTCTTAGCTAGGGCTTTAGTGCTGTGAACAGACACCATGACCAATGCAAGTCTTATAAGGACAACATTTAATTGGGGCTGGCTTACAGGTTCAGAGGTTCAGTCCATTATCATCAAGATGGGAGTGTGGCAGCATCCAGGCAGGCATGATGCAGGCAGAGCTGAGAGTTCTATATTTTCATCCGAAGGCTGCTAACAGAATACTGACTTCCAGGCATAGCCCACACCCACAGTGACACACCTACTCCAACAAGGCCACACCTCCTAATAGTGCCACTCCCTGGCCCAAGCATATACAAACCATCACACACACACATAGATACGTAGCTAAAAAAATTAACTAAGTAGCCAGGTGTAGTGGTGTATGTCTTCTAATTCTAGCATTCAGGAGGCAGAGGCAAGTAGATCTCTGTGAGTTTGAGACCAGCCTGGTCTACAGGGTGAGTTCCAGGCTAGCCAAGGCTGTGTAGCAAGATTGTCACAAAACAACAGAACACAGTTATATTAGTTATTTTTCTATGGCTGAGATAAAACACTGACCAAGGAGACTTACAGAAGAGGTCTTTGGGCTTAGGACTTCAGAGGTTAGGGTTAAGGATAGAGGTTCAGAAATAGCAGATGGGTGGCTGGAGCTGGAGTTGAGAGATCATGAGCCAAAAGCGGGAGACAAAGAAAGCTAATTAGAAATAGCCAGAGTCTTCTGAGACTTCAAAGCATGTCCCCAGTGACATACTTCTTTCAACAAGACCACACCTTCTAATCCTTCCCAGCCACCTACTAGGAGCCAAGTATGCCAATACACAACTCCCTGGGGCCCATTCTTATCAAACCACCCCCCAGGCATATGAAACCAAAAGAGAACAAAAGGAAGATAAATATTGAGTTTTAAAAAAATTATTATTTGTGTGTACTCACGTGTACCTGCCTATCTGTGTGTATACCAGGTGTGTGCCTGGTGCCTGAGGAGGCCAAGTGAGGACACCAGATTCCTTGGAGCTAGAATTACAGATGGTCACCAGCTGCCGTGTGGGTCCTGGGAACCAAACCATGGTCCTCTACAAGAGCTCTTAGGGTCTGAGTCACCTCTCCAGCCCCATGAAAATAAGTGTTTTTTTAAAAAAAAAGGAAGTTCATGGCCATCCTTGGCTGCATAGTGACAGGGATGAGGGCACAGCTTAGTGGAAGAGGCCCTTCTGTGTGACCCTTAGCACTAGGCAGAAAAGGAGAAAGAAGGCAGATGGAACAGACCTTTTCTTTCCCACTCTGTTGACATTGCCTTCAAAAGCCAGCCTGAAAAGGAAGCGAGGCATTTTCCCTGGCAGAGCCTTATTCAGATAATTTTATTTTCATTTCCTCCAAGCACTAGGTAAACATCAGAGTTCATTTTTTTTTACGCAGGTGTGGTTAGTTAAGGCCTGCATTTCCAGCACGCTGGAAGTTGAATTAGGATCGCCTCAAGGTTGAGATCATCCTAGGCTACATAATAAGTTTCAAGCTAGCTACAATGTGAACCCCGCTCCCTCAAAAAGTTCTTAGTTTCATCTGCTCCGTTGCACTACCAGGGAGAAATGAAGACCTTTTACTTGTTGTTGTGGGCCTTAGCTCCATGACCCAAACGCCTGTCACCAGTCCTACCTCCTAGCAATGGAGCCCACGCTTCACCGTGATTAGCAGCGGGACAAGTCCATCCACACCACAGCACCAAGAATTCAGAGGCAACTGTTCCATGGCCACTGCTCTGTAAGTTTTGTCATGAGGAACCTGGGTCTGGAGGCACCTAACAGCTCATATCTGCCCCATCCCCCAAAGCAAGTTATATATTCCCCCAAATCAGTTCTGGAAACCCTTCTTGAGACTTCTCGTCAGATTCATGCCCCTTCCCCCTGAGTCTCTTACCTGTCTCAACATATGTTCCAGAGGTGACGAGAGGACAAGATTCAGACAAGCTAATGAATGATAGGGTGTGTGTTATCAGATTCTAATCTGGTAGCCTACTGGAGTCTGAGAATAGGCACAACTCTTCAAAATCCCCTGGACCTCAATGGGAAAGAAAGGTCCACAATGACAAGGTAAATGGGGGATCCTTGGCCTACAACCCAGGATCCTTGTTATTTGGCCAGTGGCTGTACCTGTCCTTTCCTTGGGAACCCCTTAGGTAGTATCTGTTTTGGAAACCCACGAGATCCAGTCTATAAAGCTAGACACAGCTGAACTTTCTCACCTGTTTTATTTGGCCAAGGTCAATTCCTTGTAAGTTCCCACAGGTGAGGTTGGGAGAGTGGGGAGGGCCTATCACACTGTGGTGGCAAAGAGAGGACTTTGCCTCTGGGGAAAGATTTGACCAGCTGAGCTAGTAGGACTCAGTGGCCAGGGGGAAGAGGACACTCTCTTCTATCTCCCTGGATACCTTCCAGGGCATCTTAGGGTACTCGGGCAATGCAAAGCCACTCTACCAGTTAGACCTGACAATGGTAGCCAGTCTGAGCTCACAAAACTGCACTTCCCTCCTAGATAAACTTCCTCATCCACCCACATCCCAGTGCCCCAATCTTTAACTGCCTCCTGGACATCCCCTCTAACACACTTCTACCAGCATGTCCCATTGACCCCTCAAACTCAGTCAGGAAGTCAAAGCATAAGTTTAGCTTCCAAATGCGTTCCTCTTGCCAACAGTGAAATGTTTGTATACCCAGTGATCCAGGGGGCAGCCCAGGGCTCTGGGCTTCATGATTGGCTTGCTTTCTTCTCCACCACCACCTTTCTTATTCCCCCTTCACACTTACCTCCCACCCCCATCCACTTTCTGGTTGTTTCCATTGGTTCTCAAATCCTCCCATGTCTCTCCATCCCTAAGGCCTACTACTCTTCCAGGCCAACACTTTTGCTCTGTGGTCACTGTATAGCTTTCACACTGGACTCTCTCCACACCCCCCCCCTTTCCTCTTTCCTTCTCTGCAGCTACTATAATCTCTAGGTCTTAACTCGGGCTGAGAGTATAACTCAGTACAGTAGCTTGTCAAACATGCATGCAGTCCAAGGCTCAATTTTTTTTTTTGGCTTTTTCGAGACAGGGTTTCTCTGTGTAGCCCTGGCTGTCCTGGAACTCACTCTGTAGACCATGCTAGCCTCAAACTCTTTTTTTTTTTTTAAAGATTTACTTGTTTTATTTATATGAGTACACTGTTGTTCTCTTCAGACACACCAGAAGAGGCCATTGGATCCCATTATAGATGGTTGTGAGCCACCATGTGGTTGACTGGGAATTGAACTCAGGACCTCTGGAAGAGCAGTCAGTGCTCTTAACCGCTGAGCCATCTCTCCAGCCCCTAGCCTCGAACTCTTGAACTCAGAAATCCGCCTGCCTCTGCCTCCCAAGTGCTGGGATTAAAGGCGTGTACCACCACTACCCAGCTACCAAGGCTCGATTCTGACCATTCTATAAACCCAGTTGTGGTAGTGCACTTCTATAACCTCGGCCCTCCAGAGGTGAAGGATGGAGGACTGGGAGTTTAGGGTCATTCTCAGCTATACAGAGAGTTTAAAGCAGTGTAGATTACATGAGCTTCTATCTCAAAACAGCCAAACCACAAAACTGTTCATACTTGCTCCTCCTACACCCACCTCTTTAGTACTTCCCCACTGTACTTGGGTCTTGTCCTGATTCTTTAACATGTTCTGCTAGGTCTTTGCTGAGTCTGTTTCTAGTTTGCTCTTCATGGCCCAGACAGACTCATTTTCAACCATTCAGTTTCTTAGTTAGCATACCCTTCTCCAGCCTCTGAGGCTCTGCAAATATTGTTCTCCTACAGTGGTGGGTGCCACACTTCCTCTGCCCTTTATGCAGGCAAACTGTTGTGTGCTTGCCTCCAGAACCCTATGCTGTTGAGTCTTCTCAAAGTAAAAGAAAGAAATCACTTATTCCAAGTTGGCGTCCCTCCACTGTGCCACAATGCTGTTTCTTTATAACCCTTACCTGGTGGACAGGCTCCAGTTTCACAGACAGCCCTCTGCCCCACCCTTCCTGCTCATGAAGCCAAACAGACAGATGTTGTCACTCATGTCTGTTTGTGCTGGGTGACCCTGTGCCAAAGGCAATTCTAATGATTAGCTTATCTGGACTAAGCCCTAGAAATGCCCAGGCCTATCCAGCAATTCCTTAGCTTCTCTTCTAGCTGTTTGCTGCCCCCAAGTGTCTATCCATAGACTAGACTCAGGCATAGACAGATCCTGGAGGTGTCATCTTGGTCCACAGGCTCACTGCTGGCCTAGAATCCACATCCTTTTCTGAGTACAGTCCCTTGGGGTGTGTGTGTGTGTGTGTGTGTGTGTGTGTGTGTGTGTGTGTGAGAGAGAGAGAGAGAGAGAGAGAGAGAGAGAGAGAGAGAGAGAGAGATATCCCAGTGGGGAAGTAGGGAAGTATAGAACGATACTAGAGAGCAGAGGGTACCCTGTTGAGGCATTCCTGGAGAAAGCAGCTTTCACCTGGTAGTCCCCACTTGGAGCTGTTGTCCACAAGCCTCCTGCTGGCTGCCTGCACCTGGGCACAGACCAAAAGTGACAGTCATGTGCCTAATTCTGTGACGTATCTATTCTCCTATAAAACCGAAGAGAGACAAGGTAGAGAACGGGAGGAGAGATACAAAGGGAGAAAGGACAAGAAAGAGAAACTAATGTCAAATTAGTGTCCTTCACTGGCCTGATGACACAGAATGACTGGACAAACCAACAAAGGAGGCAGAAAGGGGAAGTGCAGAGCCAATCTACCTATAAATCCACGGGAACCACTTTCTATTAAGGAAAAAAAAAATCCTTAAAAAGGAGGGGGGGGAAATAGCCACGAGTGTCTGGAGAGATGGCTCAGTGATTAAGAGCACTGTCTGCTCTTCCAGAGGTCCTGAGTTCAATTCCCAGCAACCACATGGTGGCTCACAGCCATCACTAAGATCTGATGTCCTCTTCTGGCATGCAGATGTATATATAGACAGAGCACTCATTTACATAAGTAAATAAATCTTAAAAGAACTAATTACATGGTTTATTTTACATTACCACCTTTTTGTTTATTTACTTTTATGTGTATTGGTGTTTTGCTTACATGTCTGAAGGTGTCAGATCCTCTGGAATAGACAGTGTGAGCTGCCATGTGGGTGCTGGGAATTACTGGGAATTGAACCCAGATCCTCTGCAAGAGCAGCCAGTGCTCTTAACCACTGAGCTATCTCTCCAGCCCCAAAGACAAATATTTAAAAACAAAACAACAAAAAAATTATGCTAGCTGAATGTTGGTGGCACATACCTTTTATCTACAGAGCAAGTACAGGAGAGCCAGGGAGACACAGAGAAGCCATCTGGGAAAACTAGATCTGGGACTGCTCAGTGGCAAAAGCACTTGCCTCTGAGCCAACTTCTGTAACTTGTTTTGACATTCACTTGAGCTGTAAGGCAGTCGCGCCTCTCCTATCTCACCCTGCCACCATAAATAAATGTAACTTAAAACCTTTTAAAGTCGATGCCAGTTTTTCAGCTTTTATATCCACTCATTTATTCAACATAATGACTTACTGGTCACCTGGTAGGTGCCAGACACTGTTAGGACAGACTTCCTGATCACGGAGTCTACACTGTGCTTGGGAGACAAATCTTTGACGAAAGCACTGTTTAAGGTGGGATCGCAGTGGTGTCTTGGGCTGAGGTGTCTGTGCTGCTGTGATAGCCTTGTGTGGAACCGAGGATTTGTTTAGAAATCTGTTAAGGAGATGAAACCTAGCACAGGACTTCTTTAAGAGGTTTAGATGCTATTGTAAAGGTTCAGGTGTGAATCTGGAGAGATGGCTCAGTTGAGAGCACTTGTTCTTGCAGAAGACCTGGTTTCAATTTCTAGTATCCACATGGAAGTTTGTGACCACTGGTAACTCCAGATCCAGGGCATATGAAGCCCTCTTCTGATACCCAGGCACGCACAAATACAGGCAAACCATACACACATAAAAACACAAAATAAGTCTAAAAGAACACAGGACGGAGAACGGCTCATCAGCCCTTGCATGCACAGCACGCTTCCACTGGCCCACTTCACATCTTTTACCACAATGGACCTTTTTCCATTAATTTGAAGTTTTCCATTAACAAAGATTAAAGTATCACTGATTGGTTGTGATTAAAAGGGTGTACCACACCTGGCTACATATGTGTTGATATGTGTGCTTGTGCACATGTGCCATGGCACTCAGATGTAAGCCATCAGACAACTTGGGGAGAGCTGGTTCTTCCCTTTTACCATGTGAGTTTCAGGGATTGGACTCAAGCCATTAGGCTTGATGGCAAATACCTATACCCACTAAGCCAGCAGTTCTCACCTGAGGGTCATGACCCTCTTGGGGCCTAAGGCCATCAGAAAACAGACATTTACATTATGATTTTTTTTTTTTTTTTTTTTTTTTTTAAATATTTATTTATTTATTTTATTGATGAGTACATTGTAGCTGTCTTCAGACACACCAGAAGAGGGCATCCAATCTCATTACGGATGGTTGTGAGCCACCATGTGGTTGCTGGGATTTGAACTCAGGACCTCTGGAAGAGCAGTCTGTGCTCTTAACCGCTGAGCCATCTCTCCAGCCCCCTACATTATGATTTTTAACAGCAGCAAAAACACAGTTATAAAATAGGAACCAAAATTTTATGGTTTGGGCCACAATAATATGAGGAACTGTATTAAAGGGTTACAGCATTGGAAAGCTTGAAAACCTCTGCACTAAGCCATCTTGCCCACTCAGGTTTAAAACACCATCTTCATAAATATTTACATTATAAACATATAAATTTGAGACAGTGCCCTAACTAGCCTAGAACTCACTATGGAGATCAGGCTAGCCTTCAGCTTACAAAGATCCACCTGCCTCTGCCTCCTGTGTGTTGGGATTAAAAGCATGCACCACCATAAGCAAAATATATATTCTACAGCATCAAAGGGAATGTTCACATGTCCAAAATGCTGCTTAGGTCGGAAATCAGCATTTGGTAGAAGACCATGATTTCAAGATTACTCTCAGCTACATGAGTTCAAAGCCAGCCAGGAAAACATATGGGTCTTGAAAATACAAACAAAATCCTTAGACTCATTCTACTTAGGAAGTTTCTTTGCAATGTAATAAGGAAGATCTGACTTCCCATCTCCAAATGTCTTCCTTCTGTGGTGCTGGAGGGAGATCAAACTCAAGAAACATACAAATACCAGGCAAGCGTTCTACCACCCAGATGAACATACAACTTGCAACTTAACACCTATTCACCATTGATGCCTTTTGGGGGCGCTACTTCTGCAGAAGCACAAGTGTTCTGCATTCCCTCAAACCCTGAAATATTTAGAGATCCAACATGTAAGTGTTTTTAATAAGGAAACTCCTTTAATCATGACATAGAGCTTCTTAGGGGGCTACCTGAGTCTACCATACAAGTAGGAAGCAAGGGATAATGGGAGATGGCTGTCAGCAAAAACAGCTACAACCAAGACATGTGATCTGTGACTGCAGGATCATCAAAAGCAGATGTAGCTCAGTGGGTAGAGCACTTTGCTGTCCTTTTCTTTTTTTTTTTTTTTTGGTTTTTCGAGACAGGGTTTCTCTGTGTAGTCCTGGCTGTCCTGGAACTCACAGGGTAGTCCAGGCTGGCCTCGAACTCAGAAATCCGCCTGCCTCTGCCTCCCAAGTGCTGGGATTAAAGGCGTGCGCCACCACGGCCCGGCTTTGCTGTCCTTTTCAAGTTGTAACCAATCATAGACAGCTTATCATTAAACTTTCTTTTGTTAACTGGAAAACGCCTCTCAAATACCTTAATCTTTATGTTAGACACATAAATTACCCAGTACCTATTTAGCTTGGTGGTACAAGCTAAGGAGCTATTATTTCAATTCTATTAAGACTGTAGGATTCCATTAGAGCAGTGCCTGGCACCATTACTGATCAAGGAACAAGAAGAAAACTGAACGGCCAGGCAGTAGTAGCATATGCCTTTAACCCCACCACTCAGATGGATCTCTGAGTAGGAGGCCAGCCCAGTCTACAGAGTAAGTTCCAGGACAGCCAGGGCTAAACAGAGAAAAACCCCATCTTGAAAAGTCAAAACAACAAAAAACAAACTCCAATAGCTCAGGGCTCTGCTCTAGGAAGGCAGGTGTCAACTACTTTAAGGTGGCCGCTAAATTAGGAGAAGCAAGAATCAGGAGTGTGGCTGGACAGACGGCTCAGTGGTTAAGAACACCGACTGCACTTCCAAAGGTCCCAGCAACCACATGGTAGCTCACAGCCATCTGTAATGGGATTTGGTTCCCTTCTGGTGTATCTGAGCACAGTGACAGTGTACCTATAGAAATCAAAGAAATACATGTTAAAAAAAAAAAAATCTGCCATTCTCTTTTTTTTTGGGGGGTGGGGGTGGGGTGCTGAAGAGATGGCTCATCTGGCGCCCTCTTCTGGACTGCTGATGTATATGCAGCCTAGTACTCATATTAAATAAAAATTTTTTAAAAATATATTAAAAAAAATATTTTTAAAAAAGAAATCAGGAGCCGGGCGGTGGTGGCGCACGCCTTTAATCCCAGCACTTGGGAGGCAGAGGCAGGCGGATTTCTGAGTTTGAGGCCAGCCTGGTCTACAGAGTGAGTTCCAGGACAGCCAGGGCTATACAGAGAAACCCTGTCTCGAAAATCCAAAAAAAAAAAAAAAAAAAAAAAAAAAGAAATCAGGAATGTAATCTGAGTTGGCACAGGTCAGCCCCTTAAGCATGGCCGGAAGCAATGATTCCTAACAACTAGCAGAGCATGTCTGAAAGGGAACCAGAAAGCTGTTCTTTTCAGATGAGAGCGGAGGCTGGGAGGAGATGATGCACATGATTCTTAGGCCCTGAGCCAATGCCAAGCATTGTGGCACTCACCAGAGAGTCTGACACTAAAGAATTCTGAGTTTAGGGACAGCCTGGGCTATAGACTGAAAGCCCATCTTACAGAGCCAAAGAAAAGGGGACGTGACAGCTCACTCAGAGCTCTAACCAAAAGAATGAGGGATAACACCGGGCAGTGGTGGCACACACCTTTAATCCCAGCACTTGTGAGCCAGAGGCAGGCGGATTTCTGAGTTCCAGGACAGCCAGGGCTACACAGCTACACAGAGAAACCCTGTGTCGAAGAAGAAGAAAAAAAAAAAAAGACTGAGGGATAACAAGGTGATGATCCCAGGAAGGACTGCCAGTAAGTCTTTGCCCATGCCCTGCACTGTCAGCAGCTGTCCTTGGAGCCTGAGGTTACTTGCTGGAGATCCATGTTAAACTCAAGAACTGAAAGCGGCTCCTGCAGGGGCAAGGCTAAAATGAGCAGTGCAGCTGAGGCCATCTCAGCATTTTGGTTCTTGCTGCCTAAGATGCTTTTGGAAATCACATGGGGATACCCCTGAAGGCAGTGGGGAAAGAAGGCAACAGACTCAAAGGGTGAGCTGTGGGCCAGGGCTGTCATGCGGCTTCCTCAGCAGCTATCCTCCTGGGTCCAGTTCCGAGCATTGATGAAGAGCTGTAGCCACGGGGACGTGGAAAGACCATCAAAGGGAGAGGGTCGCCATGCCCACTGCCAAAGCCTCACAGCTCGCTCAGGGTGTGGCATGAGTGCCAGATGGCGACCGTCTTGGGAGCAGATGCCAGCTATGCCCCTTGGAGATCCATTGGGGTTCAAAGGGTACTGCTCTGTGGGGTTCCCATCATCGTCTGCCCAGTGCAGAGGAACCAAGCCCTTGGCCTCAATCTTGGCTTGGAGTTCAGGAGAAGAAAACGCCATGTAACCTGGAAGTGAAGGAGAAAAGAGTGGAGGCCAAGTTCCTTCAGGGCCATCCCCAGCCTGCAAACCCTTCCCTGCCTTCCTCAGCCTGACCTTCCCCATGAGCACTCCACACAGGCAGCACAGAGCCTTCCATCCCTCGAAGCATCAGGGCCGGCCCTGGCTCCACACGTACGGTGGCCCATCGGGACTCAAACCGCCCAGACAGATTGTGGCGGAGCAGGAGGCCTGGCTGTGTTGGCGGGGAGTTGTGACCTGGCTCAACTTGTTCTTCATTGGGATCACTTCCCACCCAGCCCAAAAGAGCCAGCAGCTGACAGCCATTACACACGCCCAGGCTAAAGGTATCTGGCCGCCTGCGGAAGCGTCCCAGCTCTTCCCTGGCCTGTAGATTGAAGGTCACTGCAGCTGCCCAACCTAGGAAGAACAGGTAAGTCAGAGTGAGATGTAAAAGGCCTGATTAAAGCAGAAGCAGGGAGTGAAGGGAAGTAACATCCCTCTAGTCTAGAATCAGGTCTTTTCTTCAGACCCCGGGACAAACTTGAGGGAAGAAACAGCCTGGTCTGCTTCAACCAGATAACTTGACAAGGGAATCCATGAATTTCTTTATGCTAAGCCAATTTTTTTTTTTTTTCAAATGCTATGTAGTTGTCTAAGATTCAACAGTAAGATTTCACACCTGTAAATCCCATACTTGAACAGCTATGGTAAGATGGCTTCCAAGGCTACTTTGTGAGTTTGAGCAGCCTGGGCAAAGAAGGCAAAGATTTCACACACAAAAAGCCTGACCTTTTGCCCTCTCTTGATCTAGTTGTGCTGAACCATCTTTCCACAGAACACGACAGTCTGATCAAGTAGAAGAGCAGCCAACTGTTCAGATGAGACAAGCCCTCTAGGCTTGTACAGCTCTGGAAAGTCAGACATCCTCCTGCTGGCCTGAACCACATCTGGTCCTGAACCAGAGCACTCTGCCTGACTTTGTGGGGGCAACAAGTTGGCCACAGCCTGGGCAGAAGCAGCCAAGGATGTTTTACCAGGGAATGTAGGAATGGCAGACGCAGTAGTCCGCACACTGACCTTTTGCAGAGCCCAAGACGTCCGCGTAGCTGAAGCCACCCACGAAGGCCACACCACGGAACGTGTCCAGCCTGATAGCCCCAGAGCAGAGATCCTGCATGGTCACATCCCACACCTAACACAACAGGGAGGACACTGTTAGAGGACAGCCATGACAACATCAAGGTCTCCAGCTCTGTAAGGCACCGGGCTTACCTCAAAGCCAGCCAAGTGAAAGGCATCAGCCATTTCTCGGTCTCCATTGCTGCCCTCTTCTCGCAAGATGGCAACTCGAGGGATGGGACCACCTGGGAGATGTGTCTTTGAGCAGAATGCTACCTATCCACTCTAAAACCCCAGATACCGTCCCCAGAGCAGATCCAAGCACCCAAGCCTCTGTGCACACTTCCTTACCAGGTTTACAGGGCACAGAGGCCACAGGAAAGGTGGGCGGCAGGCAGTAGCTGGGTCCTGTCCGCTCCTTCAAGCCCTGTTTCTCCTCTGTCACACAGCGTGGCTCTGCCTGCAGTAGGTCCAGCTGGAAACTTGTTTCCTCCCAGAGGGCTCTCAACTGCCCAACAGGCTCCTCTACAACCACAGTCCCATTCACTGACACTCGGACCTGCAGAAAGGAGAAAAGTGTGGCCCCATGGTGGTTTCAGAGTGGTATTTGCTGACAGGCTCACAGTAACACTACACTCTCCCTGGCTACCTCACCATGGCCTGGGGTCCAGCCTCGCCTGTGTGGCCCAGTTCCAGACAGTGTAGGCCAGCACTCTGGTACCTCTGCAGTACTCCAGCTACATCTGCCTCCTGTACCTCCAACAGCAGACCCGGCTCCTCCGCAAACAGCACAGGCAATGCTAGGAAAGAGATGGGGGTGAGTCAGCATGACTGGGATGGGGCCAGGACTCAGCTGAGACAGAATCTGGAGGAGCTCACGGAAGCTGTACCAGACACTATGAGAGATCTTAGAGGGCCACAGTTCAGAACATGAAGATGGCAATGGAGGATTCAGCTGGGATTCAGGAGATAGGGTCAGAGATACAGCATTCTTTACACCACAAGGTCTACAAGGAAAGGAAAGGAAGCAGCCCAGGCCTTAGGCTAGACCCAGGCAACTCACCATGGATCCCAGGGGCAGGTACATCTACCTCTATCCCACAGTTCCCAGCAAAGGCCATCTCTAGAAGGCAGGTGACAAGCCCCCCATCACTGACATCATGGCCTGAGGAAAGACGGCGGTCTGGAGGAACAAAGAAAAGTTCAGTCATCTCAGGCCAAGCCTGTCGCTCCACAGCATCTAGAAAGCCACTGAGTGTGACAAGGCAGGCACTCACAGAGAATCTGACCTGTAGGCACCTCACACTCACTTGTTCAGGAGGCAACTGCCCCCCCCCCCCCCACAACTGCACCTATGTACCAGGGCCTCACTCACCTTTCAGCAGCCCCTGGGTGATATGAAAGGCACGCACAAGGTTCTCAGGAAGGTCTAGATCAGGAGGGTGCTCCCCGAGCTGAGAGAAACACTGGGCCAGAGCCGTTCCTCCCAGCCGGTGCTGCCCGGGGCTCAAAGGCACATAGAGTAAATGACCTAAGGAAGCAAAGAAGGGGACAGCAGCTCAAGACCCTGCCTTAAAGTGTTTCTAGCTCCACATTCACAGTACACAGTAAGACATCCCAACTGCCAGTCCTAGAAAGCAGCACAGCTCAGGGCTGAGATGAGGGGGACCAGAACTCATAAAGTCAACCTCAAAGCAAGGAATAAACTCAGAACAGATATACAAAAACAAGGGGGATGGAGCTATACCTTTCCCTCCAGGATGTTTGAGGTCTGGGGTCACAGTGGCTGTGATGTCTGGACAGACAGCATATGCTGAAATGACCAGTGATCCTACAGAGCAAAGAGAAATGAGAGCATGTGAGGCACCAGCCCAGGCCCACAGGTCCTTCTTCCCTCTCACAAGGGCCTCATCCTTACCAGGAGCCTGCACGGTCTCAGTGCCGACCCGGGCAGCCATGCTGAGGGAGTCCTTGCCACCATCTACTGCCACACCCAGTGCTGCCATCACTGTCACCATAGCCTCACAGGCATCGGCCAGCGCTGCACCCTCACCTGGGAGCTTGGCTGCCCACATCCAGTTCCCACTGCACTTTACATCCTAGGAACAGTGGGGACACAGACACGGCATTGGAGAGGCAGAGTGATGCAGAAGGCCTGGGAGTTTATGTGCAAAAAACAGTGGGAAAGAGGGAGAGTGACTGATGGACACAGAGGCCCAGAACTGCAGGACAAAGCCACGGGGGACTCACTCGGAGATCGGTGACCAGAGCAAACACCAGGTTGGTGAGGGCCTCAGACACAGCTAGTCTGGCAGCAACCTTGGGGTCCAGCAGGCTCTTGACTGGCTGCTCTCCCAGGGCTGTGGCGGCCCCTATTAGCTCCTGGTGGCTCAGTGCCACGACAGCCACGTCAGCCAGAGGAGTCTGCAGAGGCCCAACACACTGCTGTTGAGCAACAAGGCCACCCACAGAGCGATCCACCTATGGAACACAGATGCAATTGGCAACCGAGAAGAAGGCAAGGGTCAACAGAAGGGTGGGGTAGCCCCTGAACTGAAAGTGAGAACATATCAAGGTGGGTAGCAGGGACAGTAGGCCGTTAAGGGTGCTCTGCCCCCATCCCTTCATTCCCAGAGCCTAGGAAACCCCAGTGGGGGAGAGAGCCAGGATGAATGACAGGAAAAAATGAAGAAGGCTAAAGCAGCCAAGTGGGGTACAAGGAGGACCTTGTTAGTGAGGTAGCGTTTGCTGGCCACAGCAGGCAGCCTGAGGACCCGGTCCAGAGCTTGCCGCACACTCAGCTCTGGGGGCAAAGCCAAAGGCTGCAGCATGGGGGGTTTTCTTTGGAGGATGAACTCCTGAAATGGAGGAGGCCAAATGTAAGCACCTGGGAAGAGCAGGGCACACTGGTGGCAAACAAAGGCAAGGGGACATCAGTATGGCAAAAAGGCCACTGTAAAATACACTCCCCTGCCTGGCTCACATACCTTCTGAGGCATCTTTCCCAGAACCCAGTCAAGGTCCAGGTCCACAGGGGTTGGTGGTGTCAGGGGGGCATCTCCCTGGCCACTTTTTCCTACCAGGCATTCCCGATCATCCACTAGCACGATCTGTGGACCCCAAGGACAGCCCCCAAAGAAAATGAGACCTTCGACACTGGCAGGGAATGTGCCCAGAGAGCAGGAAAAAATGTCCCCACCCTGCCCTGCCTGGCTTCCTTGGGGAGCTCCTCCTCTTTCCCAACCCTAGCTCCGTCCCCAGCTCCTCTTAGGCACACTCTTCGCTGGATCTCATTTTGCTCCTTCAACACTTCTCCCCCAAGCCCACGCACCCAGGCAGCCCAAGCCTGCCTAGAGCATCCACTCTGGATCGTCGGTGACAACTCACTCTCTTGTCTCCAGTGATTGTCCCCACAAAACAAGCTGGGCAGCGCTCCCGGGCACTGACACGACTCAGGAAGTCCCGGTCAGAGGGCCTCAGCAGAAGTGCATTTGACTCCTGGTACTCAGCCCCCCAGATTTCCAGTGCATTCAAAGTTGGGTCACCCAGCTGCACGGACATGAGGGAAGAAAAGGAAGGGTCAGTGAGCACTGCTTTGCTTCACAGTGTTGTTGGGGAGAGAGGACAGCCTGGCTTTAGGGATGAAACCTATGTACCTGGAAGCGGCTGGTATAAATGACAGCTCCTGCTGGGTCACTCAGCTCCTTTAGGACATTGCCTGTTGAGAGAATGGCAGGGAGAGGTGGCAACCTAGTCATGGTTAGTCCCAGGAAAACAAAGCGAGTTTCTGGTCTCCAGAAGAGTAGCTGAAATCCTGGGAGTCCCTGGCAGAGCTGCTGCTTCACACTCACTATCTAGCCTCCTGCAGCAGCAGCAACAGCAGCAGTGTCTACCCCTGTACCCCTCTACCCTAGGCTGTCCAGCAGGAAGAAGGTGCAGCACAGCCTGGTGGTTGGCTGCACATCCTTAGTGCTTCTCTCTAAAGCAAATCTGTAGCAGACCAAGTAGACCGAGTCCCTTGTCCTGACCACTTCCCTCACCGTTGCCACCAGCACCCTGGTCATGAAGGCTGCAAATGGGGTTTCCTTCTGGGGCCTCCACACAAGCCCGGATCACACGATTCATCTTCTGCTCCATTTCTGGGTCTCCCCGTTGCACAGCTCCAAAGTCCAGGTCACTGGTGTTGTCTCCCTGAACCTGAGGAAGCACAGGGCACGGCTCATCTCAGGGAGTCCTGAGAGCTCCTACACTAGCACCCATGAGGGCCCAGTGATAGGAAAGTTGGCTTCCTTAACTATTCTCACTCACCTGCACAGACGAAGCAGCTCCACCCCCAACTCCAATCCTATAGACAGGACCCCCAACCTTTACAACCTCCATGCCTGCAAGGAAGGAAGGTTGAACCAGAACCAGAAGCTACACAGAAGGCTGTGAAAGCAAGGCAACAGGAATGCAGAAGAGGCAGATACGAGGGACAGCACTGTCACAGTCCACTGAGCAGAAGGGAGAGCAACCACACACTTGAGGAAGACACTGGGACAATAATAAAAATTATAGTGCCACAGGGTTGAAGAGAGGGCTCAGTGCTTAAGAACACTGGCTGCTCTTTCAGAAGACCTGGATTCAGTTCTCAGCACCTACAGAAGGGCAACACACAACTGCTTCCAACTCCAGTTCCAGAGGATATGATGCCCTCTTCTGGCCTTTGAGGGGACTGTACACTCATATAGTGCCCACATGCAACAAAAGTCATACACATAAAGTGAAAATAAATAACTAGTTTTTAAAAATTACCAACACATCTATTCTCTAATGGGGAAAATATATGTTGAGAAATTCACCTTACAGTTTTATTCACATGTAAAAAACCATATATGTACAATAGTAAACACTGAATTAGCTGTTTTAGCAAATATAAGAAATAATACAAGGCCTTTACAGATAGATTGCAAGGCATTACTGTTAGGATGGCATATTCCCCATATCTTATCTGTAGATTCAACATAAATATGAATATAAGTATAGATAGTTTAAACCAATCAAAACAATCTCTTTTAACTATCAAATAAAGGATTTATCTTTACTTGTACATTAATGTGTGTGTCCGTGCATGTGAATACAGGAGCCTATAGAAGCCAGATGTCAGAAGCCTGGAGCTGGATTTGCAGGCAGTCATAAGCCTCCTGACATGGGTGCAAGGAAGCAAACTTGGGTCCCCTGCAAAAGCAATACACACTCTTAACTCTACCACTGAGCCACATTCTCAGCTCTTTCTGCTTCTAGAACTTACTACATTGCTTCAGTAATAAATATAGTGTAGTACTAACATTAAGAGAAGATAGAAATCAATTGAATAGATAACTGTTCGTTGGGGAACGAACCCACATATCTATAGTCAACTGACTTGGTGTGTGCGGCTGGACACTGACCCCAAGGCCTTCCACATGCCCTAGATACATGCCCACAAATGCAGATGGCTTATCACATAATATTCTTCCCAAGGATCTGAATTTGGTTAATTTATGTTAGGCAGCTCATAACCATCTGTAACTCTAGCTCCAGGATGGCCTCTTCTAGCTCCCATGAGCACCCAGGAGCACATGGCATACATACAAACATACACACATATTTTTAAAGTAAGACACAAACAGACACACAGACACACACAGAGTCAGATGTGGCATATATCTTTAATCCCAACGCTACGGAGGCAGAGACAGGTATGATGCCTGTGAGTTCTAGGCCAGCCTGATCTGCATAGAGAATTCTTGGAGTTACAACTAAGGCTACATAGTGAGATCCTATCTCAAGAAAGAAAGAAAGAAAGAAAGAAAGAAAGAAAGAAAGAAAGAAAGAAAGAAAGAAAGAAAGAAAGAAAGAAAGAAAGAAAGAAAGAGAAAGAGAGAGGGAAGGAGGAAGAAAGAAAGGTGCTCAATTTAGTAGCACATATTCTAAAATGGGAAAAATACAAAAAAGATTAGCATGTTCCCTGCATAAGAATGACATGTGAATTTGTGGAGCATTCCATATTTTTCTATAAATATGAATATATGTGCATAGATATATTTAACACCAATTAATGATAAAGAGGACACAAATTTCAAAGAAAGCCAAGAAGGATATATCAGAGGGTTTCGAAGGAAGGGAAAAATGATGTAATTCTATTAAAATCTCAAAAAATAAAATAAAAATAAAAATATTAAGAAAAAAGATGTGTATGTATTTTGTTTTGTTTTTTAAAAAGGCAGACACCTGGATCTGTCTGTATAAGCAGGAAACACCACAGGGAGGACCAAACTAACTAGTTGAGCAACAACAAGTGTGTTGGAGGCATAGGATATAGAGCCAGAGGAAGTAGTTTTCCCTCCCTAACCTCACCTTTGGAGGTATGTGTGTATATCTGACAGGGTCCCAGATAGCACAGGCTGGCCTCAAACTCAATACAAAGCAAAGAATGACCTTGAATGTCTAACCCTCCAACTCCAGAGTGCTAGGATTATGTTGCAGGAAATTAAAAAAAAAAAAAAAAAGGACTGACAGGCTTTCCAAGACACTGCCAGCAACTCTCTGCCCTGAAGTGGTCCCATCACCTGTCTCTAGCTAGTCCCCGAAGCGACTGGTTATGGTATTCCCAGTTCCAGTTTGCTTGTCTCTGGAGCCACTACTTAGTTCCTTCTCAGCCAAAACACCCCTGTGGTCAGTGGTCTCACATTCTAGAAACCCTGTAACGAGGTGTTCTCATCTCATCTCGGCAGGCTCTCTGCCCCCACCCCTCCAGATGTCTCCACCCGACTCGCTAATTTAATTTCCCTTGGCAGGGTCACTGCCACGCCAGCCCCATGCAATGACCGCCCACCTCGCCTGGATATCATAATACCCAGTAACCTAGTAAAATCAAAACTCTTGAAGCTCATAATTAGTCAGTTAGATTTATATAACAATAAGTACTCAATTCACAGGATGCCCGCACAATAACTGCAGAGCCAAATGATAATGATACAAGCTGCCCACCAAGATAAGACAAGTTAGCCCAATCATTCCATCCTATATGATAATCATAACTACCTGTGGCTATTTAAAACCACGAGGGACCAGGATCTTCCTGTCCATCCTCCATCTTGTTTCCTTCCTCTCCCTGAGCCCGCTCTCTGTCTCTCCAACTCTTACCTCTGCCTCCCTTTTCCCTGTCCAATCACAGGTCTCCTGCTACACTAATATTTTAATGTAATTGGGCAGGGAAAATACTGCTGCAGGATTACAGTCAAGGGCCACAATATCCGGTTTATGAGGTTCTCGAATCAAACCCAAGGATCTTCTTGTGTTAGTCCTGGTCCTACCAACTAAGCCTTATCTCCTGCCAAGCCTTTCAGGGCTTGAACCATACCCCATGAAGTTACCTAGCCAATCAACAGGACCTAGACATTTTCTCTTTAGAGACTTAGTTATCATGTTTTTTATATATGTATGTATATAAGTATTTGCTTACAAGTACGCATGTGCACCATGTGTACCTGTTGACCACAGATGCCATAGACCTGGAGTTACAGATGGGTGTGACCCACCATGGGGTGTTGGATTGAACCCTGGTCCTCTTCAAAAGCATTAGTGTTCTTAAGCTCTGAGCCACCTCTCCAACCTTTTCTTTTTCTTAGTTCCTTTTTTTTAATGATTTTTTTTAAAGACTAGGTTTCTCCATGTAGCCCTGGAGACTAGGTTTCTCTGAGATCCCTGGCTGTCCTAAAACTCAGTCTGTAGACAAGGCTGACCTTGAACTCAGAGATCCGGCTGCCTCTGATGGTGTATCACCACCACCTGACTGGTCTTAATTCTCAAGCATGCAGACACCAGCACACTATGGCACCTATGTGGAGGTCCGAGGACAACTGTCAGTTGCAGTTTCCTCCTCCCATCATGAGTCTCAGAGACTGAACTTAGGTCATCAGACTTGTTTGTCAAATGTCATTACCCACTGAGCCATCCAGCTGGCCTGGGACTTTGATAACGGCCCTGAACATAGTACCCACCACACAACTGGTAGGCATTCAATAAATGTTTGTTCTATTTAATTGAGCCAGCAGATAAAAGTCCTGAGCATAAAGCTAAATACAAATGGATAAACTAAATATAAATGCCCTCAGTTTCCTTCCTGTGGCTGTCTCATGCTAGAGAGGACGCTGGTTGGATGCAG
This sequence comes from Grammomys surdaster, assembly GCF_004785775.1. Taxonomy (NCBI): domain Eukaryota; kingdom Metazoa; phylum Chordata; class Mammalia; order Rodentia; family Muridae; genus Grammomys; species Grammomys surdaster. The sequence continues at coordinate 2,610,219 of NW_021604783.1, forward strand.
AGAAGGGTGGTGGCTCTTACCTGGCTCTGGGGGCTCTTTGCCTACATGCTTGGCTTCCATGGACCCAATGCCTCCACTGAACATGATGGGCTTGATCCACTCACGCCTCTCACCACCTGGAAGCTGGAGACCCAAAGAACGGGCAAATCCTGGTGTGGAAGTGGAAAGAGGTTAAGTCCCACAGTGTCTAACACCACAGCCCCTGGGTCTCACCACACCCACAAGCCCCTCAGGAGCCTCAGTCATTCTTATACACCCTAAGGCTCACCAGCCAGCACTGGTTCTCCAAACTTGTTGCCATAGTCAGAGGCTCCATCACTGGCCTCAATAGCAACTTCCAAAGGCTTGGCAAAATTCCCAGGATACTGGAAGCTTGGATCCTCCCAAGGCAGACTATAACCTGAGGTGGAAAGATAAGGTTCAGTGGAATTATAAGAATGGAAGGCAAGAGCTGGAGAGGTAGCTCAGTAATTCAGCATGTCTAGCATGCACAGGGCACTGGGTTTGATCCCAAAAAGAAAGTGCACAGAAAAAAAAGAAAGAAAGGACACATCTTCAGAGAAGACTGAAGCCACCCTTGTGGTTTGCTTCAGAGCCTTGAACATGCTAAGAAAGAACTCCTACCACTCAGCCTAAAATCAGACTGCTTAAGTGCCCCCCACAAAGGCACTTGTGTGTTGTTTGTATGTGTGTGTGGGGAGGGTGCTGGGAATCAAACTTGGGGGCTTTACATGAGCAGTAGATAATTTTACCTTCTAAGCTATCCTTCGACCCCCTTGGTTTTTGTTTCTTGTTTTCCAAGACATGGTTTCTCTGTGCAGCCTTGGCTGTCTTGGAACTCTATAGACCAGGCTGCCCTTGAACTCAGAGATCCACCTGTCTCTGCCTCCTGAGTGCTGTGTTAAAGATGTGTACCACCATGCTCAGCACCCCTTCTTTGCTAAAAAAGACTTTTGTCATTTTCTAAAATGATTTGGATATATGTCAGTGTCTGCAGAGAGTAGATGTGTTAGATCCCCACCTAGAGCTAGAGTCACACAGGGACCTGTGTACAAACCAACAAGGGAGCTGGGAACCAACCTGAAGTCCCTGCACATTTAATTACTAAGCCATCTCTCCAGTCCATTGTGTAAGTTTCCTCTTCCATCCCTAAGAGATGCTCTTTAAGCAGGAAGATAAACAACTGAAAACAGCTTCAGAAAGTCCCTGAAATTGATCAGATCTACTAGGCTCCTCCCCAGCAGAGTAAGCAATAAATATGGAGAGTCCCTTGAATACTAACTGAGCTGAACTAAAGAGTCTAAGGCCAGACCAGCTGCCTAGAAGAAGCAGAAACCAGAAGAGCTGCCTAGAAGAGGTTTAGACCAGAGTCACTCAGAAGGACGCTGCAGCCTGCTGAGCTGCCTGCAGGCTGTTCTCTGTGCTTCATATCCCTAGCTTTTGTCACTCACGTCACCCATCCCAGGGTGGTCCTTGGCAATGCAGCTGTCTCTGAGCCATTTCTGTTCCTGTCAGTAACCCCTCACCCATAGTCCTTATGAGTAACTCTAATAAAAATCATTGGTATTGGTATTGGTTCACCATGTTTGACTATGGTGGTATCCAAACTTTTGTCTGTTGTGGGGAGAACAAATGTGTATGTTTTATCTCCTCAGGAAACATTTTGTCCCTTAGTCTCTTAAGGTTTTCTAAGAAACTGGATTTGGTGGGCAAGCACTGATCCTAAGATACCCCAGTCTCATGTTTTCTTACTAAAAGAATGATGGTTTCTAAAGAAAATCCAGTCTGGCAACCTCCAATTTCCCCTATTATACTGCTCATGTTCATGGTCAGCAGGGTGATTACTCTGAAGCTCTCCCTCCCAAGAAAAGATACCCAGCCTTTACATCTAAGAGCTGTAAGTGTTGGTGCCTGTCAGGACAGAGAATCTGGAAGGGAAGGTGGGATGAAGAGATAGCTCAGTGGTTAAGAGCACTGCCTGCTCTTCCAGAGGTCCTTAGTTCAAGTCCCAGCAACCACCTGTAATGCCATCTTCTGGTGGGTCTGAAGATAGTGACAGTGTATTCACATATATGAAATAAACAAATTAAAAAAAGAGAGAGAGAGAGAGAGAGAGAGAGAAAAGAAAAAAGATAAAACCTGGGATGTGCAGGTTTCCAAAGCAATAGCCAGCAGTGCCAGCTACCACATGGGCCCCACGGCCTGTGCACTGGACATCTCTGATGCGGCCGCCTGTGCCTGTGGTTGCACCGCTGAAGGGGGCCACTCCTGCAAAGAAAAAGCAAAAGAGATAATACAGAGATAAAACCATTCCCAATACTCTCCATGGAAGTAAGAACAATTTAGGCTCAGCCCCGAGGCCTGGGACCAAACTCACCTGTGGGGAAGTTATGTGTCTCTGCTGTGAAGACAACATGTCTAAGTCCCCGCTGTTGCCGGAAGCAGCTTGGTCGTGTAGAGTCCTCAGGCCGCAGGAATCGGACTTCCTTTCCCTGGATGGCACTGCGGACACAGTTACTCTACACCCTCTTTCTTTCCCAAGAACCATGCCAATCCAACCAGGGTCCAAGACCTCCCTCGTCTCCACCCCAAGGTCCCCTGAGCCCAGGGCACAGCCAACCTGCTGTTGTCACAGAACTTGAGGACATTGTTAGGGTTGGAGGATGCCTGAGTGCTCATGATGGACTCAAAGAGGGAACGTGCTAGCTTCTTCCCATCCACATGGAGCTGGCCCTTGAAGAACCAATGTCGGCTGTGCTCACTGCAGGAGTGACAAGGGGAGGGGAAGGTACATGGTCACTTCTCAGTGCTGCTCTTCCCAACAGCTTTCAACAGATCACAGCCAATTCATACTTAAGAGAGACAGTCATCATTACGTATTCTGCCACCGTGGCTTGTCCAGAAGCAAAGGGAGGTAAAAGCAAGATTTAACAGTAGACTCCCAGCAGGGTAAGGAGGCCAGACTCTCAGGAGATGCAGGAAAAGCACTGGTGGTGTTCCCTTCTGACTGCAAGGGCCGAGGCAGCAGACAATGGTATTCCTCCTCACCTATTGGACTGAGCCAAGTCAAAGACCTCTACTGTACTAGGGTTCCGCTGCAGCTCTTGAAAGCGCTTGGTGTAGAAATCCAGGTCCCAGGAGTCAAGAGCCAAACCTAGGAGACAAATCCCAGAAGAGCTGACAGCATGCTCCAGGCCACCATAGTCCACATCTCAGTAGTCCCACTGAACTGTGTCAGGCCCTTCCTTCCCCTCATCCTCCATGGACTCCTGCTCACCTAGCTCCTGGTTGGCCTTCTCCAGGGCAGGCCGACCCTCAGCTAGTATGTTGATGGTGCCCTTGAGTGGGGCTGGGTTGCTCTGAGGAGAGAAGCTCTGGATGGGGTCAGGATAGTGCTGCTCTGTCATCCGGTCGTGCAAGGCAGCCAGAGAAATGGCTTCCATTTCAGCTGTGGGATGGTTGGCAAACTGGTGGGAAGATACAGCCATAAGAAAACAAGAGAAAAGGTTGAAGAACAGAGAGAAAGGCCTCACTGTGGACCTCTAAGTTTCTCACCTCACTACTACATAGCACTACTTTTTCATTCTAGTGCAGATATCAAGGCCAGGGTTTGTATATGCTAGGTAAATTCCCACCACTGAACTATGCATACTCAGACCTTTCAGTCTTTGTTCAGACTAAAAGGATGCACAGAGAAGTCTGGGAAGTCAGGCTGGCCCATTCTCCCTTCAACCAGGTACCTTCAAGCAGCAAACCACCCAACCTTTTAAACATACAGGACAGGGCGAAAGCCAAGAGCTTTCCCCTGCTTCTCCCATGACCCTGCTGGAGTTTAGGATCTAATCTCTGGCCCACTTACTCCTCTTGATCTCCCACCACAATGCCCACACCTTACCGAGAGCCGGTAGCGCCGGGTGGCCTCTACTCGATCCACAGCCCTCAGCCCAGCAGCCTGGCACACAGAAACAATGTTGGTTGATGCTGGAGTAGAGAAATTCAGCCTGAGGAAAGAGTCAGACGGTTATGGTCTGAGGGCCTTGGCAAGAACCAGTTGGGAAGGTGGATCTTGCCCACTGCTATCTACCCAATACACCACTGGCCTCCTGTCTCAGTCTGGGTGCCAAGGACACCTGCTTTCAAAAATTAACCAGAGGCTGGAGAGACAGCTCCAAGTTTAGTTCCTTGCACCCATGTCAGGCTCACACCTGCCTGAAACTCTAGCTCTAGGGGGATCCGATGCCTCTAGCCTCCATTGGCACTACACTCAGGTACACAGACCCAGGATGGGAAACTTAACAACATCATGTTTCAAAAGAAAAGCTGTGCAGTGGGACAGTGCTCACTCAGCATGCATTAAGTCCTATGATCAATCCCTAGCCTAAGAAATGGGAATGGAGAGAAACCAGTGCAGATTCAAGTCCTCAGAGTGTAAGCTGTTGTTTCTAGAATAGACTTGGAAGCTAGTTCAGTTTTCAGGACATGTGCCCACACAGAGAAAATATTTGTATGATTTCCTAGGCAGAGGGAAGGATGGAACAAGGAAAACTGCCAAAGACTAAGAGGGAAAGGAGTGGAGGTGAGGGGTGGGTGGTGACTGTGAAAGGGGGACATGCCTGGGAACGTGGGAACAAGCTGCCCAGGAAGACATCTGACACATACCTGGGTCCCACCTCCAGCAACAAATCATTGGAGCCAGAAACAAGCCAGGACTCCTCAGAAACATCATCCTGCAGCAAAGGGCAGCCAAATAGCCACATTAACTTCTTCATCTCCTCAGCCCGTGGAAGGGTCTCAGCTGTAGAGACAAGACACAGGCACCTCCAGACATTGTCCCATGTACCAGATCACCTCCTTTAAGAAACCAAGACCTAGTCTTAGCACTATGGAAAGACGGACAAGGGGATCTCTTTGAGTTCTAGGCCAGCTTGGTCTACATTTCAAGCTCCAAGTACTACATTTCAAGCAGCCAGTACTACAACAGAGAGATCTGCCTCCAATTAAAAGCAAAGCAACAAAATCAGAATCCAATACTTAGGACAGATATGCAGGCACAAACACGCATACAGGTAAAACACAAACATAACCAATGTACCTGCAGCCAGTTCCAATCCCCAGGAAATCACATGGTGGAAGGAAGAGTCCTCTCACTCCCACATTCGAGTACCCATGCGCAGGTGCGCAAGTAAATCAGGAAAGCAGTAAAACAAGAGGCTAGAGAGATGGCTCAGGGGTTACTATAACTATCTGCTCTTACAGAAGACTCAATACCAATTCCCAGCACCCATATCAGAATAACACTTCTATCTCCAGCTCCGGGGGATCCAAAGCTGCCTTCTGAATTCTTGCATTCATGCACACATTCACACATACAAATCCATACATAAACATGCAATTAAAAATAAAAACAGAATGTAATAAGGAAGTAAAAAACAAAACAAAACAAACAAACAAACAAACAACAATAAAAAAAAAACACACCGACACTGGATGTGATACACTAGTCAGCCCAGCACTCAGAGAGAAGGCAGCATCAGGGGTTCAAGGCCATCCTCAGTCACAGAGAGAATTCGAGACCAGTATGAGCTACATGATACTCAGAGTCAAACAACCCACCAAAAAGCAAAACAAAATGTAAACCCAGCCTCTGTCCTCACCTGCCCAGTGCACATTGTAGCACAGCTCAGTCTCCACACTCTGAAGCGTCGGCAGTTTCTCTTGTAGTCTCCGGAGAACACGCCCAGATGCTGCCCCCTCATGGCCAGAGGGGCGGACATAAAAGTGAAGGACAGGGGCCATTTCTGCAGAGACTGTCTAGAGATGAATTTGGTTTCTAAAAAAAATAACATTAGTTGATTTTAAATTTCATGGACAGCCCAGACACTATGTTCTTAGTCCTGGGCAAAACCTCCAGGCATGAACACACACACACACACACACACACACACACACACACACACACACACGGGCATTCGTAGTGTGGGAGCGAGGGATATAGGCACTTTCTTTGGCCCAGGCAAGGTCTTAAGAATGCTACCATGAACAAATAAATCATACAATTTCAGGCTGGAGAGATGGCTCAGTGTGAAGAGCACCATCTGCTCTTCCAGAGGTCCTGAGTTCAATTCCCAGCAACCACATGGTGGCTCACAACCATCTGTAATGGGATCTAATGCCCACTTCTAGTGTGTCTGAAGAAAGCAATGGTGTACTCATATACATAAAATAAATAAATAAATAAATAAATAAATAAATAAATTTTAAAAATCATACAATTTCAGCTTAGTGTGGCTAACACTAAGGGACAGAAACACCAACCCCATAGGAAGAACTTCCTAGGATAAATGTCACCTGACATGAACTGAACATTTTTCATCCTCTGCCTAATACAATATGACAATGTTTGAACAGGGGTCTTTAGGAGTGTTAGGGTGATACCCTCACGAATGAGATTAGTGTCCTAAGAAGCTGGTGAGTTAGATCTCTTCTACCATGCACAGATACAAAGCCAGCAGTGTGAAATCTGAAAAGTGTTTACAAGAAAATGACTGTAAGAAGGAACCAAACTGAAGTCATTTTGAATAAAACTTCCATTTTGAATAGGGGTCAAGTAAAGTTTAAGTTCTCAAGACCTCCCTGGGTAACTGATAAATGCTAGGCAAATCACCATGCCACAGTTGAATAATCCAACCAATGAGAACAGGGTAAGTGTACCACAAAGACATGTTCCTAAATCCTGACTGATGGGATAACTTGGCACAGATATTTGTGAATTTCAGGCTTAAAAACTCTGTACAGGCCGGGCAGTTGTGGCACACACCTTTAATCCCAGCACTTGGGAGGCAGAGGCAATTGGATTTCTGAGTTCAAGACCAGCCTGGTCTACAGAGTGAGTTCCAGGACAGCCAGGGCTACACAGAGAAACCCTGTCTCGAAAAAACAAAAACCAATCAACCAAACAAACAAAAACTCTGTACCATTCTGACTTGGGGTCACATCAGCTCCAGAGTCTGTGGCCCTGATCCATCAGTAGTGTCCAAGTAAAATAAAATTCTGTCATCTGCTTAAGTACTTTCTAAGATGAAAGTTGAAAGACATAGTCAGCTCCAGAGTCTATGCTATTATCTGACTGCTCAATTCAAATAAAGATCTTGCTCTGCTGGAATCTTCTGACTGCTTGGGTTGCTTTGGATGTTGACACCAACCATGCTGGCCCTTTGACCTCAAACATCCAACCTCTAGAATTATGAGAAGTCCTGTTGTTAATGAGTTGCACAGTCTATGGTACTTTGTCAAAGTAATTATCTGAGGCACAAATCTGGAGGAGGATGGACTAGACCTGGCTGGTGACATCGAGTAACAGATCCTGGTTTCACTGCTTTCAAAATATCCAAAGCCTGATAGAATCCGCCCCGATTTCTGACTCCTTGTTTCACAGCAGGAGCATGCCTTTGCTCACCAACTCTGTGTCTCTCCATTCTTCAAGATGAGCTCATTACACCAACTCTGAGATGTTTTCACTGCCAAGCGCTCACAACACCTCGCTTCTAGAAAGCTCCCTCAGAGCTTAGGGCTTCTAATCTGCACCATTCATTCAACTATCTGCCCACACATGGGCTCACACATGTACATGGCCTCTTCCAGAGGAGGCAGGAGGGAAAGAAATTTTACTACTTCACATTTCCACTTGTATGACTCAAACCTGACTCATTCAAAACTGAATGCTGCTGGGCATGCTGGCACACACTTTTAATCCCAGCACTCTGGGAGGGAGAGGCAGGAGGATCTCTGTGAATTCAAGACTAGCCTCAATACAGTGAGCTCCAGACCAGCCAAGGCTACACAATATATACATATGTATATGTATGTATATGTATATGTATATATATATATATATATATATATATATATATATGTATATACACACATACATATATATATGTACACACACACACACACACACACACACACACATATATATATATTTTTTTTTTACTTCACAGGCCAGTGGGATGGCTCAGCAGGTAGACACTTGCCACCAAACTTAATTATCTGAGTTTGATTCCTAGAACCCACTTAATGGAAGAAGAAAGCTAACTTTTACAGATTGTTCTTTGCCTTCAAGTGTGTTTGGGGACCTCAGATACAGGCTAAATACTAAGGTAATGGGCCTGATCACAGATTGGGGACAAAAATTTTTGTAACTAAACTGAATTTTTTTGTTTTTGTTTTTGTTTTTCGAGACAGGGTTTCTCTGTGTAGCCTTGACTGTCCTAGAACTCACTCTGTAGACCAGGCTGGCCTCGAACTCAGAAATCCCCCTGCCTCTGCCTCCCAAGTGTTGAGATTAAAGGCGTGCGCCACCACTGCCCAGCGTGAATTTCTTTCAGTACACTGTCCATAACCAGTATTGTGCAGCTGCCAATCCAGAGGCTACTTAACTGTTTTTACAAGTCCTTTCAGCAGCAAGTGATTCAATTCATTTTCTACTTCTTCACACTCCTCTCGTGGCTTTAAGGACACCAATATTCTTCTGAAGCTCTTTCCCTGGCTGATCTGGAGTCACCAGACCTGACTCTTATTCTCTTGTTCAGCTTCTAACTGTTAGGTGCCCAGGGTTCTGTCCTTATTTCTCTTCCTTTGTGTTAAGTGGTTTCATCCAGACCTGTGCTTTAAAGACTACCTAGTAAAACCAACCAATGAAATTGCCACCATTCAACTGTTAATTTAAAATGCCAATTTGATAGCATTAAAACTAATATTTGCCAAAACATTCTACAACTTTCCCCAACAGTGAACCTCTAAAACTCCAGATTGGTATATGTAAATACCATCACATCTACACATACGGGTGTCATTAATATAGCCAACAAGGGCTAAATATTTAACTCAAAATATTTGTCTAGAAGTCAAGAGGCCCTGGGCCAGTTTGATTCCCAGGACCATATAACCTGGGCAAAGTGGCACATATTCCTGCAATCCCAGCACAGGGAATGTGAAGGCAGAAGGATCCTGAGCTCAGTGTTCCTCAGGTACACAGTGAGTTTGAGACCAGCCTAGACTTATAAAGAGACTTCTCTTTCTTCCTCCCCTTTTCTTCTTTCGAGAGGAACAGTTTACTGAGTTCATGGGAAGGGGACTGGACGCTAGGCAGTAACTGTAGTACTGCTGGCAGCCCCAGTCGGGCAGATTTGCTATGCCTCTGCTCTTCTCTGTTACAGGAAACTCGTCTCCATCCAAACAGCTGCTCAACTGAACGCAGAGGCACAGGATTCAGTGATAAAGCACTTGCCTAGCACGTGCAAGGCCCGAGGCTCAACCCCCAGCACCAGGAAAAGTAAAACTAAAGCCAACCTTAACTGCTCTTTTCCCTCAGCCTCTCCATATAATCAATCTGAGAACAAATCTACTTCCACACATAATGTTAAATCTTTTGCCTTGTTCAGGTCTACTACCTCGCAAGTCAATGTCACCATTATCATTCATTTGGACTGATCAATGTATTGTTTTCTTTGTTGCTGTTCTTTGTTTTATGAGAAAAAGTTAGGTTGTCATATAGACCAGGCTGGTCTGGACATCAGTCTTCTTGCTTCTGATGTTGGGGCTTAGGGGACTGCATCACCACACCCAATTGCATTGAATTCACCAATGGTATGATTCCAATACTGTACAACTACATCCTATTTGCCATAAGATAATGTAAAGATCATGACTTCTATACTAGTGAGATGGTTTAATGGATAAACACTTGCCTCTGTAAGGTATGGTGGTATAGGGCCCGAATCCCAGGAGAAAGATGAATCTCAGTTTCAGGATTTATATAGTTCCAAGGCAACCAGGGCTGTATAAAGAGACCCTGTTTCAAGAAAACAAAACCAACCAACCAACCAAGTTGTTAAATGAATGTACCCAGCCGGGCGGTGGTGGTACATGCCTTTAATCCCAGCACTTGGGAGGCAGAGGCAGGTGGATTTCTGAGTTTGAGGCCAGCCTGGTCTACAGAGTGAGTTCCAGGACAGCCAGGGCTATACAGACAAACCCTGTCTCGAAAAACAAAACAAAAAATGAATGTACCCTTTATTCCCATCACATCTCAGTTCCCCCCACCCCCATACACACTGTCTTCCTTTAAAAAAAAAAAAATAGAAGCAAAGGTGACGAATGTCTTTAATCCCAGGGGGCAGAGGCAGGTGAATCTCTCTGAGTTAAAGGCCAGCCTGGTCTACAGAAGTTCCAGAGTTACACAGAGAAACACCCAGGGTCTCATTTAGCTCAGGCTGACCTCTAACTCGATGTATAACTGAGGATGTCCTTGAATTTCTAGTCCTTCTACTCACAAAACCTCTCGAGTGCTGTAATTCTTGATGATCTTCACAGCACCTGGTTTATGAGGTCGTAAGGCTCGAACCCAGGACCCTGAGCTACATCTGCAGCCCTCTGCAGTTATTAAGAAGTTTGTCTATCATTCCCAGCGAAATATAAGTTTCAGAAATAATGGAACAAGGTTTTATGTCGGGGCTGTATTCCCAACGGCTAGTATGGTGCCTGATTCAAAGCAAGTGGTCGACACATTTTTTGACGAATGAATGGGACCGTGAGGGGGCTATTTCAGTCTGGTCGTCCACCTACACCAAGTGCCTGCAGAACATGCGCTCCAACAGACCGAAGCTCTACGTAAGGCACGTGGATCCGGGTGGACCCAGACAGGCCTGATGGGGAAAACGACGCGGCCTGGATTCGGTTTGAATGTGTGAGCAATGGAACCTTATCAGCGAGCAAACTCAGGGAAGCACGCGCAAGTTTCACTCACCTAAAGCCGTTCACGCGGCGCCCAAAGCCCACGAATCTTGGCGGGCTGTACGTCATCAGAGAGCGCCACCGCCGGAGACCAGATTTGCGCGGGCCCGAGCGACCACGCCCTTGCTGTGGGAGGTGCCACTGCTCCCTGCTGTGGGTTGGGGCAGTTTGAGTCACAAACAAGAACTTCATTAGAGGCCCAATCCTGTAATCCCAGCACTGGGAGGCCAGAGCAAAAAACGGGGATCTTTGAATTCTAGACTAGCCTGGTCTACATAGTGAGTTCCAGGCCAGCCAAGGATGTACAGTGAAACTCTCTCAAAAAACAAAACGAAACATCCTCTCTGATGATTCTAACTTGTTGTCAATTTGACACACAAAACCATCCAGTACACTAGTCAAAATTATATTTAAAAAGTTAACATGTGCCGGGCGGTGGTGGCGCACGCCTTTAGTCCCAGCACTTGGGAGGCAGAGGCAGGCGGATTCCTGAGTTCGAGGCCAGCCTGGTCTACCGAGTGAGTTCCAGGACAGCCAGGGCTACACAGAGAAACCCTGTCTCGAAAAACCAAAAAAAAAAAAAAAAAAAATAAAAAAAAAAAAAAAAAGTTAACATGTAGGCTGGAGAGATGGCTCGGTGGTTAAGAGCACTATCTGAGTTCAATTCCCAGCAACCACATGGTGGCTCACAACCATCTGTGATGGGATCTGAAGCCCTCTTCTGGTGTGTCTGAAGATAGCTACAGTGTATTCATATATATGAAATAAGTAAATAAGTCTTTAAAAAAATTAACATGTAAAACTTTTTGGCTCTCTATATTTTCTCCTCCATCTGCCTTCTTTGTTTAAGCAAGATAAGTTGGTTTTTCCAAGGTCATTCAATTTAGAACTTCTGTTACCTTGATCTTGATGGAATGTAACAGTCTGAGATTTTCAGACTCATATGAAACCTAGAAAGTACACCCAAAAGCCTTTTAAAACAAACAAACAAACAAAAACCCCGAGAGTTCTTTGTGTAGCTTTGGCTGTCCTAGAACTAGCTCTGTAGACCAGGATGGCCTCTAACACACCTAGACTCAAGACTGGGATTATAGGCCTGGGCAACCACTGCCCCCTTCACAAAATATCCTTTTTAAAGACCCTGCCTAATGCAATACAGCCAGCCTAAGACCTGCAACAGACAAGAAATAAGAGACAATGTTTGAATAGATTCAGGTTCCTTTTATTTATTTAACATTTATTTATTTTATATATATGAGTACACTGCTTTCTTTATTAAGCTAGTATATTTATTTACATTGCTCTGTCTTCTGATAGTAAAGACTTCGTCTCTATATGCATAGAAAGGCTATGAAATATATGGCATATGTAGATATGAAATTTTTTTTTAATTGGGAAGAATTTCTAATGTGATAAAATGTTGCCAAGGTGCCGGACAGTGGTGGCACACGCCTTTAATCCCAGCACTTGGGAAGCAGAGACAGGCGGATTTCTGAGTTGGAGACCAGAGTGAGTTACAGGACAGCCTTGTCTACACAGACAAACAAACCCTATCTTTTTTTTGGTTTTTCGAGACAAGGTTTCTCTGTGTAGTCCTGGCTGTCCTGGAACTCACTCTGTAGACCAGGCTAGCCTCAAACTCAGAAATCTACCTGCCTCTGCCTCCCAAGTGCTGGGATTAAAGTCGTGCACCACCGCCCGGCCAAACCCTATCTCAAAAAAAAAAAAAAAAAAAAAAAAAGGTGCCTCACTCCTGTAATCACACTTGGGAAGTGGAGGCAGGAGAATCAGAAATTCAAAGTCATTCTTGGCTACATAGCATTGAGGTAAACCTGGAGTACATCAAGCCCTGACTCTAAAACAAGAAATAAACCAAATAAAATTTCAAAAGCAGGGGTGGGGGCGGGGAGGTTTTGTCCCAAGGTAAAATGACTAGATTTTACCAAATGGAGCAGGAACAATAAGGACAAAATAAAATATTGTAACCATATTGGAAGATGCTAGCGGATGACAAGACTTAGAGCTAGAGCTGATGAAAGCTGTTAACAGCCCCGTGGGAGGTGCTGGCTCAGTGGTTGGGAGGACTTGGCGTAGGACTGCCCACCCGTGTGTGAGCTTGTGCACTGAACCAGGTTGCAGGTGCTCTCAGTTCTCAGAGGCCAGATTCTGGCCAGATTTGTGAGCCATTGGATGAGGGTGCTGAGAACTGATCAGTAAGAGGTACCTGCTGTGCTTGCTCTTAACTGTTCAGGTATTTTTCCAGTACCAAAATGAAATCTTAAAAAACAAAAGGAAGCAAACACAATAGCCAGCTCAGGTTCATTATCGGCTCACACCGAGATTTGTTTTTTTTTTGGGGGGGGGATAAAGCAAAGGATCAGTCTTATTTGAGTGGAGGTCCTTAAAGGGTAAAAGACCTCCTTGTGCTGCTTCAGACAGCAGCTTGGCACTTTGTTTCTACCCATGCTGCTTCTGACCTGTTCCACCAGTGTTAAAATAGCCAGAAATTTAAACCATACCTATATCAATGAGATGGTGGGAGAAGACCCAGTCCAAACCCATTGCTTCTATCTACAAATCCTCAAACATGAATCCCAGGCTATAGGACACATGGTCGTTGATGAAGCTGCTGGCTTAGCTGTAACTCCTTTTGCTTCATGGCTGCCAGCCATCCTAGATTGCTGACATAAAAGCAGCTTGACGAAGGTCGTGAAGAAAGGGGAGTGAGGTAGTACGGCCATTTCTTCCGCCTTCCGTCTCTGCGTCCTTTGCAGAACTTCCAGCAGCGGCATGTTGGGCCAGAGTATCCGGAGGTTCACCACCTCCGTGGTCCGTCGCAGCCACTACGAGGAGGGTCCGGGGAAGAATTTGCCATTTTCGGTGGAAAACAAATGGCGATTACTGGCTATGATGACCGTGTACTTTGGATCTGGATTTGCTGCTCCTTTCTTTATAGTAAGGCACCAGCTACTTAAAAAATAAGGATATTTAATTCATCCCTTTAACAGAATGAAGAAAGTTTAAGAGATATGATCTGAAAATTGGATTAAACTCTTGAACTCTTATACTAGAAAAAATTGTAAAAAAACTAATGATATAAAAAAAAAAAAAGCAGCTTGACTATAGACATAGAAAAATAGTTTGAGCCGGGCGGTGGTGGCGCACGCCTTTAATCCCAGCACTTGGGAGGCAGAGGCAGGTGGATTTCTGAGTTCGAGGCTAGCCTGGTCTACAGAGTGAGTTCCAGGACACCCAGGGATACACAGAGAAACCCTGTCTCGAAAAACCAAAAAAAAAAAGAA
>NW_021604783.1:2624414-2637301 GCF_004785775.1 Grammomys surdaster
ATTTGGGAGGCAGAGGCAGGTGGATTTCTGAGTTCGAGGCTAGCCTGGTCTACAGAGTGAGTTCCAGGACACCCAGGGATACACAGAGAAACCCTGTCTCGAAAAACCAAAAAAAAAAAAGAAGAAAAAAAAAAGAAAAATAGTTTGGCTCAGAGCAAGGTCAAGTTGAGCATATATTCTGAGGCTTATTATCTTTAAAAAAGATTTATTTATTTCATGTATATGAGTGCCCTGTAGCTGTCTTCAGACACACCAGAAGAGGGCATCAAATCTCATTACAGATGGTTGTGAGCCACCATGTAGGTGCTGGGAATTGGACTCGGGACCTCTGGAAGAGCAGTCAGTGCTGAGTCATCTCTCCAGCCCCAAGGCTTTTATTATTATTATTGGAAATTCCCCAATTGTAGCCTTCACTCAGGATCCATCAAAATAGATGTCAGTCTGAACTGTTGTGTCTAAATGACTAAAAAAAGGCTTGGAAAAAGGCTCGCTACAACCCTCCCTGCACCCACTTATGAGCTCACTGGTTTTTTTTTGTTGTTTTTTTCTTTTGTTTTTGTTTTTGCTTTTTTTTTTTTTTTTTTTGCGCATAGAAGCTGTTGAGTGTAATTTTAGAAAACAGGCTACCGCCTTGCCTCTTGCCTTTCTGAGAGCTCTACTCATGATTCAGCTCTGGCGCCCTCCCAGGGAGCTGTGATTTCTACCCCCACCCCCTCCCAGCTTAGCTTCACCAAACTGCCAGGTACGGCACTGGCACTGGTTTCCCTCTTTCTCTGCCCAGCTTTGCTCCAAAGATGAAAAACAAAGACTATTTTATTATCTTAGAACTGGCCAGATAACAATTGGTGGGCAAAGACTCTTCTGCCCTAACCTTATCTGCTAGCCTATATCAGCCATCTGCCAGTGGCAGGGGCTGCCAGTTACCGCCTCCACAAGACCTTACATGGTTATCGTGTCCTCTCTCTGTTTCTCTCCCGTCGGCTCCTTCTCCTCCTGGGATCTGGATGTCCCACCTTTACCCTTCGAAATTGGCTTCTGCTGCCTTTTCTTTCTTCCTTTCTTCCTTCCTTCCTCTCTTTCTTTCTTTCTTTCTTTCTTTCTTTCTTTCTTTCTTTCTTTCTTTCTTCCTTCCTTCCTTCCTTCCTTTCTCTCTTTCTTTTTAAAGGTTTATTTAAAGCGACCAGAAGAGGGCATCAGATGGTTGTGAGTCACCATATGGCTCGGGTCCTCTGGAAGAACAGTCAGTGGTCTTTACCACTGAGCCATCACTCCAGCCCCAGACTTCTGCCTTTATTGACCAAATCAAGAAGCAATTAGGGAACCAACTTTTTGTATCAGCACCTCCCCCTACAAAGCAGGCTCTGAAAAACGGTCACGGTTGTAGTTTTATAGCTCTGAGTTTGATCAATCCATCTTGGTTCAATAAACCAGCTATATTTAACTGAGATGAGGTCTGAGTGGTTTGTGCAACAGTTCCAAGACCCTAACAGTCATAGGCAAGATAAACGAAGGGATTCTACCAGTGACAGGGAAATGTTGAAAGCAAAAGGAACGGTTAAATTTTGATAAGTATTTTAATAAAGGAGGCTGGTACGGTTGTAAGAGAGGCTTTAATATTGGGGGGATTTCCTGCTTTGGAGAAAATAGAAAAAAATATGCATCTCTGACATAATATGAGAAACAGTTGGGATGAAACATTTAGTTTAAGTTCCACATTTTTGTGTGGTTTGCTTTTGTGTGCCTCAGGGTATCTTGTAACTGAGACTGACCTCGAATCCTTCATCTTCCTAGCTCCACCTCCCACGTGCTGACTGTGGAGCTGCAACACCGTTTCTGGCTCTCATTCTTAGATAGATCCTCTCATTGTATTGTCCAAGATGTCCTTAAACTAATCCTTCTAGCTGGCTGAAACTACAGGCACGTACCACCACACTGTCTCCAAACATTTCTTTTATAAAGAACTTATGAGCCTGTGATACAAACCTATAAT
Organism: Grammomys surdaster; assembly: GCF_004785775.1. Classification (NCBI taxonomy): domain Eukaryota; kingdom Metazoa; phylum Chordata; class Mammalia; order Rodentia; family Muridae; genus Grammomys; species Grammomys surdaster. The sequence goes on from NW_021604783.1 coordinate 2,626,405, forward strand.
CTCCTCAGAAGAGACAGGAGGTTCAAGAGTTTCAGGTCACCTTTGACCAAATAGCAAATACAAGATCCAATAAGGTGCTATAGAACACAACACTTGTCTCAAAACAACAAAAATAACAGAAACCAAAAACGACAACAAAATAAAACAAACGAACGAAAAACCCTGAAAGTGTTGTTATTGAAGGCATTGCTAATGGTTGACTGGGTAGCTCCATCTTGTTTTTAAGTCGACACTGGATTTTTATTTATTGTTTTCTTTTTTCCTTCCTTATGAGTCTTTCCTCCCTTTAGTTAATTTGAATGTCAAGATCAACAGGCCTGCTTGAAGAATACCTTAAAAGAAAATAATAAAATCCCTTAAACAACAGACTCTCTTATGTTACAAAATCTTTTTAGTTGAGACATGGCCACTTGGGTTGGGGCTTTTGCCCTAACTTCTCATTCATCACCACAGTGCATAGTTCACAAAATAAAGAATTGTTTGCATCAAAAGTGAAGTTGAATGAAGGGATACAATAACTTGCAGGTTTAATACTTTTTTTTTTTAAATGTAACCTAGGCTGCTTTAAACTCACAAAGATTCTCTTGCCTCCTGAATGCTGTGATTAAGGCACCACCACACTTTTTTTCTCTCTTTCTTTTTATGTATTTGAGTGTTTTGCTTGCATGGATGTAAGTGTACCATGTGTCAGACAATCTCCTGGCTTTGCTTCTCTCTCTCTCTCTCTCTCTCTCTCTCTCTCTCTCTCTCTCTCCTCATTCTATATACTTTGCCTGTTTCCCCCGTCAATCTCTTTGTCTCAGAACAAGGTGGGGATTTTTGTTTTCTTCAATGAATACACCCAGATCCTAAAACAGTGCCTGGTATATAGATGAATTCTGTTTACTCCATCAGTACTGAGCTATTGACTGCCTGGCTGATTGAATTAGGAAAAGCAAAAGCTTTCATTAATTGAGCCACATTATGTTCACCAAGGTAACATAATGGTATGTTACCTTTGGTAGTAAGTACAGTTCTAGACATTAGAATAAAAAATAAATAGAAAAAGACTCTTGAATTGGAGCCGACAGGTAAGAGAAAGAGCTAGATGCACCAGTGACTTAAGGCCACAACACATATCACCTATGTGAATGGTGTCCCGGGGCTGCGTTTTTTTTTTTTTTTGTCCTCACTTCGTAGTTCTGGCTGGCCTGAAACTCACTATGTAGAGCAGCTTAGGCTGGAACTCAAACTCAGAGACCCCCCTGTCTCTGCACCCGGATTGCTGGGATTAAAGGCACATGCGCCATCACATCCAGCCTGTGGCTACTTTTAAATTGCGCATCTCTGCTTGGCAAGATTTAGGGAGTCTGAAAATTTTAGGTGTTATGAGCCAAGTGATTACGCGCTCCAGCATCTCCCGCCCCGCCCCACCCCGCCCCGCCTCACTCCACCCCATTCCACGTGAAACACTAGGATCCGGCCGCGCTGTCACTAAAGAAAGGAAACAGGCCCGATCTGGTGACGCACATCTGTAATTCCCGCTGTTAGGAGACAGAAGCGAAAGGGTCGCTGCAAATTTAAGGCCAGTGGGCTCCTTGTGGCAAGTTCAAGGCAAAAGGTCCGAGGTGGGGCAGCCCGCTGGAGGATGCAGAGGGAGGAGCCAGTGCTGCTCCCTGACGTCACAGGCTCCCTCCCGTGAGCACTTGCGCCCGGAGTTCGCGCGTTCTTCAGGGTAGGGGTTTGGCTCGTCATGGCTGCTAGCCGAGCACAGCCGCCTACCTCCGTGAGTGCTGTTTGTGTGGTTCTCGTGGGTTTTTTGCTTTATTTTTCCTTCTTGTCCTAGATTTCTTTCCTTTCTGTACTCTTTCCATCCATTGTCTGTGGTCTCGGCCTGGGGAGCGGCGGCTTTTCCGGCCCTTTGTTCCAGGGCCGACCCCGCCTGGAATACGTCTCCGCCCACTGTCGGAGATTTACGCTCTGAAGGAGATTAGCTCTGCTGGTTGTTATGGCTACGGGGGGCCCTCGGACTTAGTTGGACTGGGAAAAGAGAAACGCCCCAGTCCTTGGGTGCGTAGCGCCGTTAGCTAATCAGAAAACGGTACTAGGCATCAGAGCCATGTTGTCAAGCAAAAATTAGAGCAAATATCGTTTGAAAAACTAAATTCCGTTGGGTGGAGGCGGAGGATTCAAAAGGAATAGAGAACTGTCTTGACTTGCTAAGCAAGAACTTCTTGGTAGTTGTTAGTGGTTTTTTAATTTTTTAATTTTTTTTTTAATGACAGCGTCACGTTAACATCACATAAACCTGGTGCTTGCTATGTAATTCACTAAGCTAGCCTCTACAAGTCACTACGCCTGCCTTGCACTTGTCCCTTTTTGGACAAAGGAGTGATTGGATGAGATTTGGGTTTTAGTTTACTGAAGTTTTCTGTGGACAGTCGAGCTTAAAGACTTCTGGTTGAAAGCAGAGGGTATGGTAGCTTCATCCACGACAGCAGTGTTGGGGTACCAGAGGTAAAGAAAAGGCCAAGGATGGTGGTTTACGCCTTTAATCTCAGCACCCAGAGGCAGAGGCAGACAGATCTCTTGTGAGTTCGAGGCCTGTCTACATAAGGAGTTACATGATAGCCGGGGATATGTAGAGAAGCCCTGTCTCGAAGAACAAACAAACCAAAAAGAGTAAGACATTAGAATCTATTGTAAAAGACAAGGAGCTAGTTAGTTAAGGGGTAGTCAAGGAGCTGTCTGCCCAGTGAGCTGGAGTGTTTGTATAGAGGACATAATGTGGTGTTGTACTGAGCAGAGTGATAGGACCAGATCTCAGGAGAGAGAACTCAGCTAAAGTAGAGATCCTTGAGCATCAGTCATCTTTTTTTTTTTTAGATTATTTGTTTATTTATTATATGTAAGTACACTGTAGCTGTCTCCAGACACCCATATGAGGTCATCAGATCTCATTGCAGATGGTTGTGAGCCACCATGTGGTTGCTGGGATTTGAACTCATGACCTCTAGAAGAGCAGTCAGTGCTCTTAACCACTGAGCCATCTCACCAGCCCAACAGTCATCTTTTCAAGGTCATTTGTTCAAGGTAGTCGATTCAGCCAGGTGTGGCGGACCAAGCCTTTAATCCCAGCAATTGGGAGCACAAGCAGATGTAGTGTGCATAGCAAGTTACAGGGCAGCAGGGCTGCATAGAGGGACCCTGTTTTAAAAACAACAATAAAGGTAGGCAATTCAAGTATTTGAGGGTAAAGTGTTCAGCTTACATTATACAAAATGAATCTTGGGGTTTATTAACAAAACAGACCTGTTTCATTTGAGTCAATAAATGTCCTTCATACACTTTTTTTCCCTTGAACAAACAACAGCAAAAACCAGAGTCTTCCCTGTGTAACTGAGGCTGCCCTTAAAATGCACTGTGTAGCCCACAATGGCTTCGAATTTGTTTTTCTTGCTTAAGCATCTAGTGCTGGGATAGAGACATAGAGCTCCCCCAACCCCCCTCCTAACCCAGCCGCAGGAGATTGAATTCAGACCCTCATACATGCTGATTAAATGCTCTGCCACTGAACCACATGACAAGGAGTGTGTGTGCCCATGGTGTGTATGTGTAGAGATATGTATGTGCTACAGCTAACATGTAGAGTTCAGAGGACAATTTTGTGGAATTATTTCTCTTTTTCATCTTTATGAAGATTTCAAAGATAAAACTTAGGTAATCAGGTTTTTGCTGCAAGTGTCTGTACCTGCTAAGCTATCTCACTGGCCTGTTGTTGTTATTTATTTATTTTTATTATTATTATTTTGTTCTTAAATACGTTTCTTCAAAATGCCTGTTCCAGCCTTTCAGTTGGCTCTGCATGAGTTAGGACTACTTCCTCATCACTATCAGAGTCCTGTCCTAGGAGATCCAAGTCCTCTTTCAGGTCCCGTGTCATCATTGCTACTGAACAAGGAACCTCCTGAGCTCAGTTCTGGGGTTTCCTCTAAAAAAAAATTAAAAAAAAAAAAAAAAAAAAAAAAAGCCGGGCAGTGGTGGCGCACGCCTTTAATCCCAGCACTTGGGAGGCAGAGGTAGGCGGATTTCTGAGTTCGAGGCCAGCCTGGTCTACAGAGTGAGTTCCAGGACAGCCAGGGCTACACAGAGGAACCCTGTCTCCAAAAAGAAAAAGAAAAAGAAACTCTTCCTCTTGGCTTTTGTGTGTGTGTGTATGTATGTAGGTAGGACTATCAGGAGATGAACAGGGTCTTTCTACAAAGCTTTTGCTTCCTGCAATTCACTATGTAGACCAGGCCAGCCTTGAACTCACAGAGATCTGCCTGCTTCTACTTCCCTAGTAATGGTGTTAAAGATGTGAAATCTGCCTTCCCACCCCCCTTTTAATTTTTTTGTTTTGTTTTGTTTTTGTTTTTTTCTGAGACAGGGTTTCTCTGTGTAGCCCTGGCTGTCCTGGAACTCACTCTGTAGACCAGGCTGGCCTCGAACTCAGAAATCCGCCTGCCTCTGCCTCTCAAATGCTGGGATTAAAGGTGTGTGCCACCACTGCCCGGCCCTACCCCCTTTTAAATCAAACCAAATTAGATTTCACTTTGAAGTGATGCTACTACTTTGAAAAACAAAGGTTGTCAAGTAATGGACGGGGCATCAGAGGACTAGTAATCAAAACAAAACAAACCTGAGGGAAAACAGTGTACTTCTAGGCTTTGATTATGTCAATGAAGTATATCTGGATAGTGGATTGTCCACTGTCCAAAACTCTTAATATGAATGCAAAGGGAGTGTTTGTCCTAGGTTTAAGTCAGTAGGACTGTCCACAGGAATGCTAAAATAATTTAGAACATTGAAAGTGTTTTTTCAAGATGCCAAGGATGTGCTGAATGTGGCGTATTGACCAGAGATGAACCTGTGATGGTTAGAACTAGCTGAAAAGACAGAGCAGGGGTCAGAGCTAGTAGGATTAGATCTCGTATATAGTTTATAGGGACTCAGTGCATATACTTGCCTAAAAAAAAAAATGGAATGATTAAAAACTATACTCTTAATACAGTCATGATGGTATGTACGTGCCTGTAGTCCTACTGGCTGGAGGCAGAGACGAGGAGCTGTGAGTTCAAGGACAGTTTGGTTTGTATATTGGGTTATAGGCCAACCAGGAAGACCTTGTCTCAAAAAGAGGTGGGAGTGCTGTTGGTGAGATGGCTTGGGAGTTAAGAGCACTGGGTGTTCTTTCAGAGGACTCAGCTTCAGTTCCCAGCACCCACTGGTCCACACCCATCCTTAACTCCAGTTTTAGGAGATGGGATGGGCACCAGCATGCACACAGGCCAAACATCAGGACTGTCAGAGTCCTGTCCTAGGAGATCCAAGTCCTCTTTCAGGTCCTGTGTCATCATTGCTTCTGAACCAGGGACCTTACCCTTTGACCCTTTGCCTGTGTCCTTCCTTGTGTTCTATTAGACATTCTCACATGTTCAAATCAATGATGTGTGGTTTTTTAAGGGGCTAAATTTTTTTTTTTTGCAGTGTATTTTGATCTTATTCTTTCCCCTCCACCAACTCCTAGATCCTACCCAGTCAACTTCATTCTCTCTCTCAGAAATAAAGACACAAATCCAACCCAAAACCCAAACCAGAAAAGCCAAAAGTAAAAAAACAAAAACGGGAAATATAGAAGCTCAGAGTGTTTTGTGTTGGCCAACCAATTCGGAGCTCGGGGCCTGCCTTAGAGTCTGTGTGATGTATCTTCATTCCACTGGAGAAAACTGAGTTTCCTTCTACCAACACAAATGGCTTTCCGATAGCTTCTTGGCTAAGCGTGGGACTTTGTGCACACTTCCCCTTCTCCTCACTGGAGTTTTGTGTGGCTTGAAATCGTGCAGTTCTTGTACATGCTGTCACAGTCTCTGAAATCATGTGTGCATCTGCCTTTTAAAAAAAGATTTTATCTGTGTGTTTTGTCTGCATGTATATGTGCACCATATGTGTGCCTACAGTTTGTAAAGGTCAAAAGTACATAGGATATTCTGGAACTGGAGTTACAGGTGTTTGTGATCTGCTGTGGATGTGGTGCTGGGACTTGAACCTGGGTCCTCTGTAAGAACAAGTGCCCTTCACCACCGCAGTCTCCCTAGTATTGTGGTTTTTGTTGTTGTTGTTTCCTTTTGAGACAGAATTTTAACTGTGTCTTTTGCTGGCACCACACTCAAGATCCTCCAGAACCAGTCTTCTCGATGTTGAATCACATACTATGTCCAATTTTTTTTTAGGATTTATTTTTTTATGTGTGAGTGCACTATAGCTGTCTTCAGACACATCAGAAAAGAGCATCGGATCCCATTACAGATGATTGTGAGCCACACTGTGACTGCTGGGAATTGAACTCAGAACCTCTGAAAGTCAGTGCTCTTAACCCCTGAGCCATTGCTCTGCTCCACACCCTACCCTGGATCTTCTCTTAAAACCATTTTTAAAGGGTTTTGTTTTTTGTTTTTTGTTTTTTTTAAAGTCAGTTTCTGTCTGTAGCCCTGGGTGTCCTGGAACTTGCTCTGACCAAGCTGTCCTAGAACTCAGAGATCTGCCGCCTCTGCCTCTGCTGGGATTAAAGGTGTGGATTTTTTTTTTTTTTTTTAAGATTTATTTATTATTGCTTACATGTATGCCTGTAGGACAGAAGAGGGCACCAGATCTCATTATAGATGGTTGTGAGTCACCATGTGGTTGCTGGGGATTGATCTCAGGACCTCTGGAAGAGCAGACAGTGCTCTTAACCTCTGAGCCATCTCTCCAGCCCCAGAGGTGTGGATTTTTGAAAGCCATTCTCCCATTTCTACTTTTCAGCTTTCTGACTTAGAAGCAGACTCAGTGTAAGATGAGATAACTGTAACCCTGGGGGCAGTGCTGTATGATAGACTAGCCTTGTGTGCAAGGTACCGTGGACAGCTCCAAGGTCAGAGGACAGCTGACCTGGGATGGCCAGAAAAAGGCCGACAGGGAATCTCTCTGTATTTTTTTCTTTTCTTTTTTGAAAATGTGTTATGGATGTTTTCCCTGCATGTATGTCTGTGTAACCTGTGCATGCAATGCCTACCATGTGCATGCACTGTCCACAGAGGGCAGAAGAGGGCGTTAGATCACCTGGATCTGGAATTGCAGACAGTTAGGAGCTACCGTGTGGGTACTGGGAATTGAAATTTGGTCCTCTAGAAGACTTAATTAAAAAATATTAACAAAAAAGATATATGGCCGAGCAGTGGTGGCACACACCTTTAATCCCAGGGCTTGGCAGGCAGATTTCTGAGTTCGGGCCAGCCTGGTCTACAGAGTGAGTTCCAGGACAGCCAGGCCTATACAGACAAACCCTGTCTCAAAAAACAAAAAACAAACAAACAAACAAACAAAACAGCTGGACAGTGGTGGCACACGCCTTTAATCCCAGCACTTGGGAGGCAGAGGCAGGTGGATTTCTGAGTTCGAGGCCAGCCTGGTCTACAGAGTGAGTTCCAGGACAGCCCAGGATATAAGAGAAACCCTGTCTCGAAAAACCAAAAAAAAAAAAAACCAACAACAAAAAAAAAAGCCTTAATTGCTGAGCCATCACTCCAGCCCCCAGGAGTCTGAATTTCAAGTGAGCATTTTAAGAATCAGTACATTTGTCAAAGGAGGCAAGTGGCCACTTGTTTAACTATGGCTGGACTCACTTTGGCAAGCCTTTGTCTCCAGTCAGTCTTGCACTAACTTTTAAAACTTGTTTGGGTTCAAAACATTCATCCTTTGATTGTCTGGAGGGATTGATTTATTGTGTCTGTTCTTTTATCCTCTGAGAATCCTCCAGCTTTGCACAGTGACAGTATCATAGCCAAATGAGGTTTTTCTGAGGTGCTATTATTACTAATTGAAAATCCTTTGGTGGGCAGGATATTGTGAAGATTTTTTAACTAGTTTCATTTTCCTCAGGAGCAAGCCTGGCTCGAGGCTGCCCAGACCTTCATCCAAGAGACCCTTTGTCCAGCTGACAAGGAGCCAGATAAACAGTTGACTCAGTCAGTAATTGATTGTGTGAAGGAGACGTGGCTGTCCCAGGGAGAGAACCAGGATTTTACACTGCCCCTGAGCTACAGGTAGGGCAAGGTGGGGCTTGGTGGGTGGCTGACTTTAGGGTTGGAAAGGAAGGAAGGATGACTGGAGAAGGTGGACGCTCCACACGCTTTTCTGCAGAACTTTCCTATTCTTCATTCAGCTTCTTTCGTAAAGTTCCCCTAACTTGGCTAAAGTCGTGTTTATAAGGAGAGGAGAGAGGGAGAAAGTGATTTAGCTGACGTGACCTGTGCAGGCAGTACTCTATAGCCTTGTCCTTGCTGCCTGCCTTAAGACTCTTAGTCTTTTTTTGTTGAAAATTTTGTCGAATTTGCTTTGTTCTTTTTTGTAAGATGTGAAGAAAAAGCGTTAGTGAGGTCCCTTATGCCTGTTCTGATGCGCCTCCTCCAGTTGCAGTATCTACCTGCACATTGTTGTCAGGGAGATCTTATCAGTTTATTCATATAACTGCATACTGCTATTTTTTAAAAAAATATATTGAATTAAATTTATTTTATGTATATGAGTATTTTTCTTGCATGTCTGTCTGCGTACCACATGTGTGCCTAGAGATGTTGGAGGCCAGAAGCGGGCATCAGGTCCCTCAGGTTGTGTGTTACAGACAGTTGTGCGCCACTGTGAATGCTGGGAATCAAACCTTGGTCTTCTGAAAGAGTAAACAATGCTCTTTTGTTTGTTTGCTTTCTTTTGTTTTATGAGACAGGGTTTGGGTTTCTCTTCGTAGTTCTGGCTATCCTGGAACACACTCTAGAACAGGCTAACCTGAACTCAGTGCTCCGTCTGCCTCCCAAATGCTGGGGATTCAAGGTGTGCCCCACCACCACCTGGCTGCAGTCTGTGCTCTTAACTTCTGAGCCATTGCTTCAGTTCCTGTTTGTGGAGTCTTTAGTGTTCTCCATGCACGTTTATTTCTACTTTATGACTCTTTTTGTTTGTTTTTTTTTGTTTGTTTGTTTTGTTTTTTCCAGACAGGGTTTCTTTGTGTAGCCCTGGCTGTCCTGGAACTCACTCTGTAGACCAGGCTGGCCTCGAACTCAGAAATCTGCCTGCCTCTACCTCCCAAGTGCTGGGATTAAAGGCGTGCGCCACCACTTCATGTCTCTTGGTCTCTCCTAGAGATATTAATCACAGACTTTCTTCTTGTTTCTCTCAGAGACATTGCCCAACCCTAAGGATCCAGACCCCATCCTTAATTTCATAGGCAGACATCTCTTAGTCCATGCTCTCCTTCAGCCCCTCTTTAGGTGCTCGGTGCTCTGCAAAGGTTGAGAGTCTTTTCTCAGATGTAACTGACTTGGAGAATGGCTTTCTTCACTTTTCAGCTTTGTCTCAGTACAGAATCTGAAGACCCATCAGCATCTGCCATGCTGCAGCCACCTGTCCTGGAGTGGTAATGCTTACCAGGCTTGGACCCGAGGAGCTGGGCCAGGGGGCAGTGTCCTGCCCCGGGAGCAGCTGTTACTTTTAGGGACACTAGTAGACCTATTGGAGGATTTGGAACAAGAGTATAGGAGTGGAAGCCTATACGTGAGAGATAACACTGGAACCTTGGACTGTGAGGTGAGTTGAACGGGACCAGCTGCCTCCGGTGTGAGCAGGAACACGGTAGGTCAGGTGCTAAGGTCCTGGCTAACCTGTGGCTTTGATCTTTTCTAGCTTATAGACCTAGACCTTTCTTGGTTGGGCCATCTCTTCCTGTTCCCCAGTTGGAGTTACCTCCCTTCTGCCAAGAGGAATTCCTTGGGGGAAGGGCACTTGGAGCTGTGGGGTACACCTGTGCCAGTATTTCCTTTGACTGTCAATCCTGGCCCCCTCATGCCTATCCCTGTCCTCTACCCAGAAAAGGCGTCCTACCTCCTCAGATACAGGTAATTTTCCATTCTTAGGAAAGAAAGGAACACTGCGAGATTTGGAGGATAATAGTACTTTCCATGGAGGAAGACATTTTTATAGTAATATAGATGATAGATGGGACAAGGGAACGGTGGGGTTGGAGTACCAAGAAAGTTACAAGGAGGAAGGCTTGGAGCTGGTTTGGCTCACCGCTATAGTCCCAGCATTCAGGACACTGAAGCAAGAAGGCTGTGGAGCCTACATAGTGAGTTCCAGGTTAGTCTGTGCTATGGTGGGAGACTTTCTCAAAAGATGGAAAAAATAGGTTGGAGAGATGGCTCAATGGTTAAGAGCACTGTCTACTCTTTCAGAGGACCTGGGTTTGATTCCTGGCACCTTCATGATGGTTTACAACTATCTGTATTTCCAGTTCCAGGGGATCCAGCACCCTTTTTTAGCTTCCCTGTGCACCAGGCACACAACGCGGCGTACAGACATATATCCAGGGAAAGCATTCATACACATAAAATAAGAATTTTTTTCAATATATGGTTTCTCTGTGCAGCCCTGGCTGTCCTGGAGCTCACTCTGTACAACAGGCTGGCTTTGAACTCAGAGGTTCACCTGCCTCTGCCTCCCAAGCATTAGGATTAAAGGCATGTGCCACAATGCCTAGTTTGATAATGTTTTTAAAAGAAACAAACCCACCAAATTCTTTTTGAATATGTGTGTGTACATACATGATACATGCATGTGTTGGCCAACCTTAAGTGTCGTTCCTCGGACAGTAAGGGAATTAGGCCCCTCGTCCCACGTGTCTCCTCACCCACCACAGGGTTATGCACCACACTGGCTTTTAGAAGGTGGCTCTGCTCTAGCAATAGAGCTTGTGGATAGAAGTCAGACAAGTACTCTCTCCCTGGTCCCCGAGAGGATTGTGTGTGTGTGTGTGTGTGTGTGTGTGTGTGTGTGTGTGTGTGTGTGT
>NW_021604783.1:2637311-2649811 GCF_004785775.1 Grammomys surdaster
TGTGTGTGTGTGTGTGTGTGTGTGTGTGTGTGTGTGTGTGTGTGTGTTTATGAGCATCCCATCTTAGCACACAGACACACAGAGGTCAGAGAACAATGGTAGGATGGTTCCCAGGATCAGACCCAGTCCTCTTCCTTGACAGAAAGCACCTTTCCCATCGCAGCTGCCTTTGACTGCCAGGGACATATACTCTGTGTGAGGGCAAGAAGGTTTGGACCATTTTTTAGATAGTAGCTTGGAATTACAGGTATTTTACATTGCTACAAGATTGTTCTTTACAGTGGAAGGGAAGACTTGTGGAAAAGAAGAGAAATCAAAATGTCTTTTTTCTTCTTTCCTTAGAAAGAAATGCAAAATAGAGGAGGTAAATATCGCTGGAAAACTGGTCCATCTGAGTGCCCTGCTGATAACTCAGAATAAAAGGTACTTCATCATGACACTTGGTGAATTAGCCCAAGCCGGCAGCCAGGTGTCCATCATTGCACAGGTGAGCACCAGGGTCAAGTTGGCCATATGGGAGTAGAGAGGGTGTTCCAACCAAGAAAACACAGGGCAGGGAGAGGTAAGCCGGACACCGAAGGACAGATTTCAAGTTTCTTATGTGTGGTATCTGGATTAATATATAAAATATGGAAGTAGAAACTGTGGAGGAAGGAAGCAGTCTAAAGGCAGGCAAAGAGGATGATGGGAGAAAAGACAAAGCTGAGTTAGTAAAGCCCTTATCCTATGCACATGAGAGCCTGACTTTGATCCTCAAGGAAAAAGCCGGGCACGGTAGCATGGGCTGTAACCTCAGTGATAGTGAAATGAAGACAGCAGAGTCCTGGGGCCTGTAGGCCAGCGAAAACACTTCCTGAGAAATGATACCTGGGATTGTTTTTGACAGCCACATGAGTGGGCATAGGGCATCTGCCCACATGTGCACCTGCACACATATGCTAGATGGATGCTGGGGAGGTGGCTCATGCTCCTGATCCTTACACTTGGGAGGCAGAGAGGCAGGTGGATCACTGTGAGTCGAGGGCAACCTGATGTACAGAGCAAGTTCCAGGCCAGCCAAAGCTACACAGTGAGACCTTGTCTCAGAGAGAGGGAGGGAGGGGGGGGGGGGGGGGGGGGGGGGGGGGGGAGGGGGGGGGGGTAGGGAGAAGGAAGAGGAAGTAGGAGAGGAGAGAAAGAGAAGGGAAGGGAAGGGAAGAGAAGAGAGGAGAGAGGTGGTAGCTTTTCTCTTCCAGAGGACCTAGATTTGGTTCCCAGAACCCACATGACAACTCACAAGTGTTTATAATTGCAGTTCCAAAGGACCCAGCTTGAGCACTGCATGCAAGTGGTACATAGATGTGCACACATGTAAAACATCCATCTATACAAAATTGAAATAAATAGATTTTAAAAAAGAGAGAGAGAGAGGTTCTGGGAGGTAGTAGCACACGCCTTCAATCCCAGCACTCGAGAGGCAGAGGCAGGTGGAGACTAGCCTAATCTACAGAATGAGTTTCAGGATAGCCGGAGCTACACAGAAAAACAAAAACAAAAACAAAAAAAACCCCATAAAACACCCCCCCCAAAGAACCCTAAACAATCCAAAACCCACAAAAAGAAAAGAAAGAAAATGTGTATTGTTTTTGATGCATGATCACATGTGTCTCTGTATTACTGTTTAGGTTTTGATCTTTCCATGATCTGAAACATGTTTTGTTTTGTTTTCTCGAGACAGGGTTTCTCTGTGTAGCCCTGGCTATCCTGGAACTCACTCTGTAGACCAGGCTGGCCTCTAACTCAGAAATCCACCTGCCTCTGCCTCCCAAGTGCTGGGATTAAAGGCATGCGCCACCACCGCCCGTCGATCTGAAACATGTTAAAGAGGAGTGAATAACCTGTTACTTAACGTCCATCTCAATATTGGAGTCCTGTACTCAGCTCATATTAGTGAAATAAATGGTTAGCTTGTGTGTTCTGGGGTGAGAGAGAACATATGGAACATGGTTTTATTGATGGGATATTTACCTTTTTGAAGGAGACTTCAGGGATGGTTTGTATCTTTATGAAAGGCTTATGGAATATGTGGCATTTCCTGTTAATGTAGAGAGATCCTGAAAGTTCATTGGCTTATAATAGTAAAGTCAATACTAGTCTTGACTACATAGTGAGTTTAAAGCCAGCTTGGGTTATATGAGTCTGTCTGAAACAGAAGAAAACAAACAATAACAAAAAAAGCCAACCAAACAAACAGAAGACAAAGAATAAGAGGAAAGTCGTGGGGTCTTTGGAATCAAATTGTTATGGGAAGGGCCTTGGGCAGATGGGCAGCATTATGGGTGGGGCAGGGGGTCTCATGTATACTGTTACCTCCCTCTGCCTAAGCCAGATTCCTGCTCAGATGGTGTGGCACCGAGTCCTCCGGCCTGGCAGGGCCTATGTGCTGACACAATTGCGAGTAACTAAGACCCGGGTTCACCGTTCCTGTGTTTGGACAACCATTCCATCTTCAACTCTGATGCCACTGAGGCCGGGTTATGTGCAGGAGCTGGAGCTGGACATAGAGTTCTCGGAAGCCGACCTTAAACCACTCCCCCAGCCCACCAGCTCCAGAGACAGCAGAGGGCAAGAAGGGCTTGTCCGCGGTTCCAAAGTCTTACATTATTTGGTGAGTGAAAGGTACTGATCAGAGGTTGTGACACCTGCAGTGTGAGCCTCCAAAGGAGGAGGAAGCAGTGGCCAGCTGGACCTCTGTCTCCTGTGCAGGGAACAGTCACTGACGTGTTGAATGAGTCTGCCAGCCTCTACATTCTAGATGGGCAGCTGATTCTCTGCCTCGCATACCAGAAGATTCATGGCCTCAGGCGGGTTATTCGACCAGGGGTCTGTCTGGAGGTATGTTAGATATTAGACCTGGGGATGAGAAGACCCTCAGTTCATGGGAAATAGTGGGTGACCTCGGAGAGAATGAGTTTTGATAGAAAATGAGATGGACAACACTGGGGGACATGAATTTGGAACCTAGGGTGGAGAAACCGACATCTCTGCAGGGGTTAAGCTGGGGCCTCACCTCTGCCCTTGTTTAGTTTTTTGTTTAGTTTTGTTTAGTTTTGTCTTGCTTTGTTTGAGGCAGGGTTTTTCCAAAGTTTAGTTGTTGTGAGCCACCCATAGTGAGTACTAGGACTTGAACTTTGGTCCTATGCAAGAGTAGTACTTTTCTTTTAACTGCTAAGCCATCTCTCCAGCCCTTAGGTAGTTTTTTTGTCTTGTTTATTTTGAGACAGGCTTACTATGAAGCCTTGGCTGATCTGAAACTTGCTATGCAAACTGAGCTAGCCTAAACCTTACAACCCCCTGCCTCTGATCTGGAGTGCTGTAGTTACCAGCATGAGTTTTTTGTTTTAGATCTCAGTAGCTCAAACTGGCCTTAAGCCTCTGTGTAGCCAAAGATGGCCCTTTACCTTAGAGTCCTCCTGCCTCTGCCTCCCAAGTGCTAGGATTTACAGGTGTGTACTGCACACTCTGTTTACCTCTGCTTTTCTGTTTTCCTGCAGCTCCGAGATGTTCATCTCCTCCAGGCAGTGGGTGGAGGAACAACAAAACCTGTACTGGCACTTTGTCTCCATGGCACCGTTCGGCTTCAAGGCTTCTCTTGTCTTAAGCCTGAGACTTTGCCATCCTACAAAGTTTATGGAGCCTCCTTGTATGAGCAACTCGTGTGGAAATGTCAGTTAGGACTTCCCTTATACTTGTGGGCTACCAAGGCCCTGGAGGAGCTGGTCTGCAAGTGAGGATGGAGATTGAGGGTCTGGGGTAGAGACGGGTGGAGGATGTTACTTTCTCTATAGGGGAAGCAGGATTCTGGAAGAGACACATCTTGGGGAAATGTCTGTGTTTCTCTCCCTGGCCAAGGCTGTGTCCCCATGTGTTGAGATGTCACCAGTTCCTGAAGCACTCTTCTCCTGGGAAGCCCAGCTTGGGACTGCAGCTCCTGGCTCCCTCCTGGGATGTTCTCATTCCACCTGGCAGCCCCGTTCGGCACGCACACAGTGAGATCCTGGAGGAACCACATAACTGCCCTCTTCAGAAAGTATGTGGTCGTGGGGAAGGATTGGCCTGAGGACAACAGGGCACAGGGACCCAATGTGATTGTCTCTCTCTTCCCACAGTACACTCCGCTGCAGATTCCCTACTCTTTCCCTACTATACTCGCCCTGGCACAGGAAGGGCAGCACAGGGCTTGGGCTACCTTTGACCCAAGAGCCCTGCTGCCTGTCCCAGAAGCCGCTTACCTGACCAGCTGCCAACTGAATCGCCGCCTAGCCTGGTCCTGGCTCTGTCTGCCATCTAGTATGTTTCAGCCAGCCCAGGTAAGGGAATTCTAGAAGGTTCAGGGGACTACTCATTGCCAGTTTCATCACCACTACTTGTTCAGATCATGTGTTTTTGTTGTTGTTTTTTGTTTTTGTCATTCAACTATGCTGTGTGTGTGTGTGTGTGTGTATGTGTGTGTCCGTGTCTGCACGTGCATGTGTGCGAGTGCGAGTGCAAGTGTTTGAGACAGGGTGCCTTGTGGTTCTTCCAGGATCTCACTGTATACATGCCCTGACTGTCCTGGAATTTACTCTGTGGACCAGGCTAGCCATGAACTCACAGAGATCCACCTGCTTCTGCCTCCCAAGTGCTGGTATTTAAAGGCATGTGCTACCACCGCCTAGCTAACTGGCTTTCTAATTAGACTGCTGTATCTGTTCTTGCCCCTCACCGATTTGTCCTTTTTACAGCAACTAGATAGCATGAAAGAAATTGCAGCTTGGGTCAGGTGTGGTGATACATGCCTTCATTCTAATACTTAGGAGGGAGGGACGAATGAATGGATCTCTTTGAGTTAGGCCAGCCTGGACTACATAGACCCTGTCTCAAACAACACGAACAACTAAAACCATGCTGGGCATGGTGGTTTGCCTGTTTCAGGCTAGCTAGAGATACACAGTGAGACCCTGCTTCAGAAACAAACAAACAGAACAAAACAAAAGGGGATTGGTCTGTGTGGACCTGGAGAGATGGCTCAGTGGTTAAGAGCACTGACTACTCTTTCAGTGGGTCCTAAGTTCAATTCAAAGGTTCTGAGTTCAATTCCCAAATACTACATGGTAGTTCACAACTTTCTCTCTTTGAATTATTTTATTTATTTTATGTATGAGTACACTGTAGCTGTCTTCAAACTCACCAGACTCACCAGAGAGGGGCATCGGATCCCATTGCAGATGGTTATGAGCCACCATGTGGTTGCTGGGAATTGAACTCAGGACCTTGGAAGAACAGCTAATGCTCTTAACCACTGAGCCATCTCTCCAGCTCCTACAACTCTCTATCAAGGGATCTGATGCCCTCTTCTGGAATACAGGTGTACATATAGACAGAACAACTCATCCATTAAGAAAAACAAAAAAAAAAGAATCAATGAGAGTGGTGACCTGAGCTTGATCCCCAGAATCTGCATGGTGAGAGAAGAGAGCTGACTCCCTCAGGTTGTCCTTTGACCACCACAAAAGTGAAATGACACTCCCCAGTAAATGTAATAAAACAAGCCCCCAAAACTGTAGCTTGGAATATAGACTGTTGGGTTTTGCTTTGCTTTGTTTTTGTTACTGCCTTTTTTTAAAAAAAACAAAAAACAAAAAAAAAAACCAAAAAAACCTGAGGCAGTCTTGCTGTATAGCCTAAGCTGGCCTCGAACTCCCAGAGGTTCTGCTGCCTCAGATGTCATCCTTTGGATGACTGGGACTACAATGTATGTACCACCATGTTCAGGAGTGTAATTCAGTTCTTAGTCTTTCATGTGTGAGTGCTTGCCTGTGTTGCTGGTGGTGTTTTAAACAGGACGCGACACATGGTTGATACTCAGTGGGGTTTATTTTTATTTTTATAGAGACAGGATCTCTCTATGAACCCTGGCTGGCCTGGAACTCATAATACAGACCAAGACAGCCTCAAACTTAGACCAGTCCTGCCTCTGCCTTCCAAGTTCTGGACTTATGCCCAGTCCTTGCTGTTCATTGAATAAATATTTAATAGCTTGACCTTTATTTCCTGCAGGTTTTACTTGGGGTCCTGGTGGCTTCATCTCATAAAGGTTGTCTGCAGCTTCGGGACCTAAGAGGTTCACTGCCTTGTGTGCCCTTGGCTGAGAGCTCGCAGCCCCTCATTGACCCGAAGCTCATAGGTGCGAAGCTGAGATGCAAAGATGATGGTGGCAGGGCGGGGGGTTGGGGGGAGAGCTGAGTGCAGGGAGCTGGGAGAGAGGGAGCTGGCGTCTGCTGGGCTTTCTTAATGATACTGATGAGCTCCATGGAGAAGTGTGAAAGGCTGATAGAGAGAAGAGAAGCCGGAGCCACAGCTCCCAGCATCCATCTCTCCTATACCACATGGCTCCTAAACACTTACCTTCCTGTTTCCTACATTCATAGTTTGGAAGAGCACTGGTCTTATTTGACTTGTTGAGATTCATAAGAAGGAGCCTAGGATTGTGAGCCTGTGCCTTTAATCCCAGCAGAGGCAGATGGATCTCTGTGAGTTCAAAGTCAGCTTGACTTACATAGTAAGTTCCTGGATAGCCAGAGCTATATAATATAATAGGGAGACCCTGTCTTAAAAACAAACAAATAAAAACAGCAACAAGGGAAACCCTACAGAGGACAATTTGTTAGATTCAGAAAAAAGGCACTTTACAGATTTGGGGAAAGAACAAGGAAGGCCTTTTAGCCTCTGGAGCTGGGGCAGGCTCGCCTGAACATATGGAGTGTTTTCTGCTTGGAGTGGTTGACGAGGGGCTGAGATGATCAGGTGTGGACCTTCACTTCAGAAGAGAGCAGTGGCCTGGGATGGCACAGATCTGCCCAGTGTTCTGCTTCACTCCTTTCCCCACAGTTTTTTTCCTGCTAAGATAGAAAACTTTCTTCATCTAGGCTGCCTGGTGCGGGTAGAGAAATTCCAGCTGGTGGTAGAGAGAGAAGTCAGGAGCAACTTCCCTTCCTGGGAGGAGATGGGCATGGCAAGCTTCATCCAGAAGAAGCAGGCCAGGTCAGCTCTCTGGAGTGGTACTTACCCTTCTGGCTCTGAGGGAAAGGAAGAACCTGGTGTGTGGGAATTCGGGATCCGAGTCACCCAATTGCTTTATCACTAAAGATCTGCCTCTTCCAACAGAGTCTATCTCCAGTTCTATCTGGCTGATGCCCTGATCCTGCCTGTGCCCAGACCCACCTTTGGTTCAGAGCCATCTCAGACAGCCTCCTCCTGCTCAGAGGAACCCCATGTGGGACAGAGCCGGCTCTTCTTACTGTCCCACAAGGAAGCCCTCATGAAACGTAATTTTTGTCTCCATCCGGGGGACAGTTCACAACCTCCAAAGCCCACCCTGAGTTTCCGTGTGTCAGGAACTTGGCTTTGTGGCACACAGAGGAAGGAGGGTTCTGGATGGAGCCCACCTGAGTCTCTGGGCGTTGAGAACAAGGATCAAAAGGTAAGCTGGGACTCCAGGCTCCTAGGGCCTGACCTCCTGTACCCTGTGCATCACACTGGAGTTCAATGCTGTGCTGTCCTTCTTCATAGGTCTTCCTCATCTTTCTTGGCTCTTCAGTTCGATGGTTTCCATTCTTGTACCCAAACCAAGTCTACCGACTCGTGGCTCCTGACTCCTCAGTGAGTGTTTCCCTCTTGCACATCAGAAAGCAAGTTAGGTCGGAGTCTGGAGTAGGCGTGTGAGTGCTGGGTCCTTTAGGTCTCCTGGAAGAGGCAGAATTTAGGGAAACAGAATCAGCTGTCTGTTGGGATCCCTTTCTTCACCTTTCTCTAGGAAGAAGTCACCATTGGAGGACTTAGGTAATATCCTTCTGGCCTAGGCACATGCAGAGGCAATTGTCTTCATGTTTCCCAGGAGGCAGCAGTGTTTGAGACAGAGCATTCATCTGGCACGTCTCACCGTCCTCTGGAATTGTCTGACTGTGTGTCTTGCCTCACTGTCCAAGAGGAGTGGACCCTGGAACTTGGGAACTCTCAGGACATACCTGATGTAGTGGAGGTCCCTAGAGCACTGCCGGAATCCTCACTGGCCCACTTACTTGGTGACATGTAAGTGTCATCCATTACCTCAGGTCCTTTTGGCTGTGACCTGCTCTGTGCTGGCTGGGCTGAGTGAACAGTGTGTTCTGTGCTCTACACAGTTCTTCAGTATGATGTCAGTGTGAGGGGGGTTCTCTTTCAGTCTTTCTTGTCACTGTGGGAATAGTCACGAGGAATGTCTCCTACTGTCCTCCCTTCCCACTACACTTTTGTCGTTGTTGAGACAGGGTCTCGTCTTTCGGCTGGTCTTGAGGTGGTTATGTAGCTGAAGATGACCTTTGATTCCTGCCTCTGCCTCCTAAATGCTGTTGACCGTTTGTTGCTCAACCCAGCTGAGAAAATGTTCTCACAATTAAGGAAAAGCTTTAGCAATAAAAGGAAACCGAAACATAAGAAGGGAGTTTGCAGGGTGGCGCACACCTTTAATCCCAGCACTTAGGAGACAGAGGCAGGCATATCTCTAAGTCTAACACCAACCTGGTCTACAGAGCATTCCAGGACAGCCAGGGCTATGCTGAGAAACCCTGTCTCAAAAAATAGGAAGAGAGATCAGGGAGGAAGTTAAGGTAGTATATACTTGTAGTCATTTTCTTTGGGGACCTGGGGCAGGAGAATTGCTGAAGGTCTGAAGCCAGCCTTCAACCTTCATGTAGCAAGAGCATGCTACAAGGTGCTAGGATTACAGGCGCAGACCACCACCCGACCCCCAGGCTACATTGGCTTTTTAACTTTTATTCTACGTGTATGGGTGTTTTTCCTGCACCTGCCTGTGCACCAAGACCCCCGGAAGCCAGAAGAGGGTACCAGATCCTCTGGAACTGGAGTTACAGACAGTTGTCTCAAAGGATTAGAAAAAGAAGGAGAAGAAGGAAAGAGTTATAGTTAAAATGAATGTTTCCAAGAAACCAGCTTCTTCAGGAAGCGTAGATGATAGACTAGCTGGGGATGGCTCCTTTTCTGTCTTGTGAGCTGATCTCTCAGTTGTGTGTTTTCTCATGGATTTCTCTCTCTTTCAGCTCCCCCAATTCTTTGGTGTCTTTCTCTGCTGAGATTTTGTCTCGGATATTGTGTGAACCACCTCTGGCCCTTCGCCGGATAAAACCTGGTAATGTGCTATCCTCTGGGGAAAAAGGTATAAATTGGAGGAATGAGAACTTGAAGTCCCGGCTGATGACTGGCCACTCTCCCCTCTGCCCGTAGAGAATGCTGGGGCTATTAAAACAGGTGTGAAGCTCACAGTAGCTCTAGAGATGGATGACTGTGAGTATCCCCCTCACCTGGACATATATATCGAAGAGCCACACTTGCCTCCCCAAATAGGACTCCTTCCAGGAGCCCGAGTCCTCTTTAGCCAGCTGGAGAAAAGGATTTCCAGGTGAAGACCTATATCGTATGGCCACGCCTTCTTTGTTTACTGATGTCCTCTTGAATACTCACCCCCACCTAACTGTGCTACATGGACATGTTTTTTTTTTGCTTTACTATTTTGTTTTGTTTTAGAACAGGGTCTCACTGTATAGTCCTGGCTGTTTTGCAACTTCCTGTGTAGCTCAGGCTAGCCTCACACTTACAGCCCTCCTCCTGCCACTGCCTCTGTCTCTAGATGCTGGGAGGACTATGCTCAACTTTGTTGTGATTTGGTTGTTAGTCTGCTGTCTGTTGTCTGCCATCCTCTCTGCTTTAATAGAGCTGTGGATGTGCCCAGCCTGGGGTAGAAGAGTTAGCCCAGCCTGGGGTAGGAGGTGTGATCCCAGTCTCATCTCCTTCCCCTAACTACTGTGTCCTCATCCCCACTCCTCTTCTCTGTGCAGATCCAACATTGTTTACTGTTGTTTCCGGTCAACCACTTCTGTGCAGATCCTGAGCTTCCCCCAAGAGACCAAACCCAGGTCGGTGTTGAGGCTCTGATGTCTACATTTCCCAACTTCACACACTGACATTTTACTCACATGCCTGGCCCTGGAAACATTTGCCACAGATGTAGTCTTCTCTAATCACAAGGGACTACTTTTTTGAGTCAGAAGGATTTCGTATGCTCCAAATAGAAAAAAATACCCAGTACCCAGTACCTGGAAACACCTGAGGATCAAAGCTCTCGGAGGCTTCTCTCTCTGTATGTATGTCATTCCTGACAAATGAGATCAGGAACCAGAGTGTGGCAAGGACTTGTGGGCTTTCAGGGGTATGTCCTTCACCGCTGTCCCTGACCCCGTTTCTGTGCTTGTTAAGGTCAGTTAGATTCACCTTACTTTCAAAGGTCTTTTGCCTTTTGGTCAACTAGCCTTTTTTTTTTTTTTTAAGATTTATTTATTTTATACATATGAGTGTTTGTTAACTGTCTTCAGACACACCAGGTGAGGGCATTGGATCCCATTACAGATGGTTGTGAGCCACCATGTGGTTGCTGGGAATTGAACTCAGGACCTCTGGAAAAGCAGCCAGTGCTCTTAACCATTCAGCCACCTCTCCAGCCTGACTAGGCTTCATTTTTATTTTTTTGAGACATGCTTTCAACTATGTGTAGCCTCGGCTGGCCTGGAACTCAGCATGTAGACCAGGCTGGCCTTGAAGTCATAGAGATCTGAGTTTACCTGCTGAGTGCTGAGATTAAAACTTCCATGCCTGGGTAACCTTGCAGTTTTGGTGGTGGCCTAAAGCTTGTGCTGGGTTATAGGTGTGTGTCACCAAGCCCAGTTTCTTGGTCTGCTGCTTGACTCATTGCTTTTTTTCTCCTTAGTGCTCCCCTGCCCCACATCTACCTGGCTGAACTTCTCCAAGGTGACCGGCCCCCCTTCCAGGCCACCATCTCTTGCCATATTGTGTATGTCCTGAGCCTTCAGATCCTGTGGGTGTGTGCTCATTGCACCAGCATCTGCCCTCAGGTACTGGGAGAGCACAGGCTGAGCTGGTTGTGAAGTGCCAGAGTGTGGTCATTAGAGGAAGAGGACTTCTCCAACTGTGTTTTGTTTATCTCAGGGGAAGTGTAGTCGTCGGGACCCCAGTTGTCCGTCTCAGAGGGCAGTAAGCCAGGCCAACATCAGGTAGGCAACTTATACTGGCTACTTCCTAGTTATACACTTTCTGATGTCTACAGTAGCATGAGTTTTGTTTAGTACTTTTTTGAGTAAGTAGGGTATAGTGGTACACCCGTAATCTAAGTATTGAGTAGAGAGGGTGGTGTTGAGTCAGGAGAGTTGCCGTGAGTTTGAGAAACTCCATATTGATATTGGGCCAGCTGGGCTACATAGCAAGACCCCATCTCATTCTCCTAACTCCATTTTTTTAAATGAAGACACAGTGAGCTACAGAGTGGAAGCACTGTGTGGCAGGAGATCTTTTGGGTCTGGGGACCGTCCATGTCGGTTTGCTCGGGAGTTTTGCTTCCTTTCCCTCAGGCTCCTGGTAGAAGATGGCACGGCAGAAGCCACAGTGATCTGTAGGAATCATCAGGTGGCAGTGGCACTAGGACTGAGTCCTAGTGAGTGGTCCTCTGTCCTAGAGCATGCGAGGGGGCCAGGGAGAGTGGCCTTGCAGTTTACAGGACTGGGAGCCCAAACACAGGTAAGAAGTGTTCTGATAGATGTTTACATTCTTGGGGGGTTGGCACGTGCTTAGAAACTTGAGTTCCAATTAATCCCGAGTTTCCCTTTCTAGTCTACAAGCAAAACCCAAGAACCCTTGACCCTGCTCCTCCGGACTCTGTGTACCAGCCCCTTTGTCCTCCGACCTGTTAAGCTTTCTTTTGCACTTGAGAGGAGACCCACTGATATTACCCCACTAGGTATGCACAAGGTGGACAGGCCCTAAAAAGGAGTGTGGATGGGGTCTGGGAAGGAAAATGGCGGATAGGAACTAAAAACCGATCACACAGGATGTTTGTTTGCTCTTACTGTCTCAGAACCGTCCCGGCTGCAGCAGTTCCAGTG
Source organism: Grammomys surdaster (assembly GCF_004785775.1). NCBI lineage: Eukaryota > Metazoa > Chordata > Mammalia > Rodentia > Muridae > Grammomys > Grammomys surdaster. Next base: position 2,649,338 of record NW_021604783.1, read on the forward strand.
TGGAGAGCTCCCTCTGCTGACCAGAGTGAATCCCAGGCTCCGATTGGTCTGCCTTTCTCTTCAGGCTCCGGAGCTCCCCAATCTTCCACAAGCTTCTGCTGTCTCCTCTTGATGACACTGCCTAAGGTGGCCTCAGCGCTTCCAAGACCCCAGATGCTGGAGTCAGGAACTCCTGCCCCGCTGTGATTTCTAGTTATTCTGGTGTCAGCATGCCTTGGAGACACTGAAAACGGCAGATCACAGCATGATGGTGTTTTCTCCAGTTGCATTAGAGCACCTACACTCAGAGGTGTTCTACACTCGCCTGAGTTCTTGGGTTCTGCCTTGTGGTAGAAAGCAGAACAAAACCCTTGCCCCTTATGACTGTGTTATGATAGGCCCTTTGGGCTACAATAAACCTCTCTGAGGACTTTCTGACCTGTGTTCATCTCTGAGGTGCCATACCTAGACTCACTTCCGAGTGGCTGGCCTTTC
>NW_021604783.1:2652311-2707176 GCF_004785775.1 Grammomys surdaster
TCATCAGATGACATGTACAGGTGACACCTCCTATATACACATTTTTAAAAAGTGTTAATACTTAGGTGGGAATGGTGGCACATGTCTGTAAATCTACCCTTCAATTCAAGGTCATCTTTACCCAGCTATGTAAGTGAGATCAAGGCCAGCCTGAGTTTCGTAAGGTGCTCAAGTTTTGCACACACACACACACAAGCACGCACACGCACACACACACACACGAGGGCAGTTGCAGGAAGAGAATTCTAGACATGCTTAGGAAAAACAGTATGTCTTAGTAGTTGGCAGGATGTGGATGAAGAAATTCTCTTGCAAGGCAGGTGGCTCCAAGAGTAGACAAGCCAGTGACTGCAGTACACCAACACCTTTTGTCCTGTCCAAATGGCAGTCCGCAAGCTTGGCAGTCTAGAGATAAGGACACTTCATAGTGTATAAGAGCCACATTTGGACTTCATTTTGTAGGAAGCTAAAACGGAACGTATAGCTAGCTCAATGGCCTTGGTGTACGTAAACCCTGTTCCTGATACAGAGAGAAAGGAGACCGGAAAAAAAAAACCAACGCCATGAATCTTAGGGGAGAGGCTGGTCAGAGGAGCAAGGCCAAACTTTGAAGCGTTTGCCTTTCCTCCCTGTGTAATCTGCTGGCTAACGGCTAACGACGGAATGCGAAACAGACCTTTTAGGATGCTAATTTATTGCTTTTTCAGATGCTGACTCTGAATAAAGATTCAGTTCCATGTTTCAGGCAGCACATAGCCAGTTAACACTAGGAGAAAATGAGAAAGATAAAGAGGAGGGTAGGTAGGCGAATCCTGATGCTCTGAGCTGAGAACCCGGGGCCCCAGTGCTACAACACTTTCTTGGGATGTCTCCTTGGTCTGTTTTCACACTCTTTTTGTTCTGACTTCTAGATGGGTGTTGATAGGCAATGTAGCTAGACGGTAGGCTACTGAGGAGTCTATTCCCAATCCGTCACTGCAGTAAGACTAACGTAGAGATGGCGAGAAAAGTTGTAGTTCACTCATAGGGTTCAGGACGCGGCTTCCGGAGCGTTCCCAAACCAAGCGGTTCTGTTGATTGAAGTCAAAGCTCAGTACAGGAGGCTGGGTGAGGAAGAGCGGAGACCGCAGGGTAGGGAACCGCACCAGTCTGCGAAAGCGCGGTGACTAGTGGCAGAGAGGCCGAGTGGAGAGACGAGGGGACGGCTGAGCCTACATTCTTACTTCCAAGGGGCAGTCGTGGCCGGCGCCCGTCAGCGCACCTCCAGATTCCGGAAGGCAGGGCTTCGCAGTGGGTGGTCCCCCAGCACGCCTTCCCTCAAGGAATGGTGTCACCCGGACCGTAGCAAAAGTCTTAAAGACCTCTAAGGGCGCCCGCAGACTTATCATATGTCGGCTCGTTGGTCTAGGGGTATGATTCTCGCTTCGGGTGCGAGAGGTCCCGGGTTCAAATCCCGGACGAGCCCTGTATTGTGTTTTCTTTTGTTTGTTTGTTTTTTGCCTTCCTGAGTATCACTATGTAGGCAGCAATCTTTTTGAAGGCTCTCTTCTTCGAGTGAGCACTTCGGTAGCAGGAAAGTCAGCCGGCATGCCAGCGCGAGCGAAACAGCGTCCATTCTTAGGCAAGTCGCCCTCTGGCCTCTTGCTAGGTACCTCACCTTGGAATCCACAGGTTGACGGATGTTCATTTTGGGATTGTGAATGACAACGATGAGGGGCGGGAGATATTCTGTTCTTGGAGAGCCAGGGATCGTCAGAACTCGAATTTCGACAGCCTTAAAGACCATCTGTGACTTTGTTCACTCCTGCTGTTTTCGGACTTTCTGAAGATCGGCATAGGTTAAACATCTGGAAAGAAAAAGCCGCATAATCCAAGCAGCTTCAGACTAGAACCCAGATCAGGGATCTAGAGGAACCACGCTTTAGCTTACTCCTCGTTAGTATAGTGGTGAGTATCCCCGCCTGTCACGCGGGAGACCGGGGTTCGATTCCCCGACGGGGAGAAGTACGCTTTTACTTTTCCTACGATTTGCAGAAACAATGGACACGGCCAGACCTAACTGTAGCAAGTAGTCTGTTTAATGAAGAAGGCAGGTTCAAACTTTGCTTTGTCTCCAGGGTTTCTGGGTCTGAATTTACACCGCAACCCGCGCAGAGTCTTGAGGTTCGGGTGGATAGTGTAAGGGTACATACACGGAAGAAAAAATAAAGCACGCACGTGGCAGGAGCAGGAAGAATGACCTGAGTTGTGGTGAAGTTGGCAATCATGTCTCTGTTGACTCCTTGATTTGGAAGAAAAAATTAATTTGGAGTTTTAGACACAGTGATTTCAGTAATAAGGAAAGAAAACAAAAGTTCATCCTTGCGTTGGCCGGGAATCGAACCCGGGTCAACTGCTTGGAAGGCAGCTATGCTCACCACTATACCACCAACGCAGGTGAGAGGCCTCTTTGCCGTAATCATATTTATATGCATCTTCCTGCAAATATTTGATGTTATTTTGCTAATTCATGTAACTGTGTCAATATTATGGAATTATATGAAAATAGACGTAAGAAAAGCAAAATCCATTGAAACTAACCGAGATTGTTTTGTTTTGGTCATTAGCACAACTGGGATTAAATGTAAAACTCTGTTTAGGAGTCTAGACACCAAGATAAATAGCATCATCTCTAGAAAACAACACGTTCCAAACACAGAAGTCGCTTCTTTGAGTGAGCTAAGTGTAGCTCAAAATTAAAGAGTTAGCCTTTCTGCCCAGCGCCAAGAAAACATTTTATGGTTTAACTATAGTTGACTTTTCACGTGAGCGCGAGCCTCTCGGGAGCTGAGAACCAGGAGCGCAAAGCCAGAATCCCAGCCTGAAGAAAATCATCCGCGCTCGCTGCGGTTGAAGCTTCTGTTCACGACACCCATAAGAAGCAGGCCGCCGGGAGGCCTCGTGGCGCAACGGTAGCGCGTCTGACTCCAGATCAGAAGGTTGCGTGTTCAAATCACGTCGGGGTCAAACGTACTTATTTTCTACTTACCTGCTTTCTTTAATAGTTTACTAAAGAAAAAAGGAAAACTCCTACCCACTACATTGAGACTTTTTCTGTTCTCAAAGCTGCTAAGAGAGTGTCGAGTTTTACATCTTTTTTTGATTTCTTCCAAAATATCCGTGCCTTTAATATAATCAATATTTAAATAACAGAAATTGTTAATGAACAGTCCCCACAACTCTTCCTTAGATAACATACTTGTGATACGGCAATAAACTTTCTCTATTCGGAAAAAAAATGTAGCAATAGTTTATCACTTTAAAAATAATAATAGTTATTTATATTGTCCCAAACCACTGTTCATTTTGCACTGATTAACTCTTGTTTACTGGTGTCTACAATTTTGTTTCTTTTTTTTTCCTACCAAGGGCTGAAATTTCACACAGCTGGCAAGGGTTAAAAGTGTTTTGAATCTCTGGCATATACAACTGTACTAAAAACATAATTCGTTATAAATTTCAAGCGACAATCAAAAATCTGATGACAGTTAAGAGAAAGTATTAAGCAATTTTTCTGAAGTGGGACATTTTGACTGTCTAATCTACATTTTTTTCTTTTTAAAATGTTGCCACCACCATAGCCCCTTTGCTTATTTGGTATGTTGATCTGGGTTTTTGTTGGGATTGTTGGGGTTTTTGTTTTTCCAAGAGCTTCTCCTGTAGCCCAGGCTAGCCTGAGAGCCTTAAGTAGCTGACCTCTTGGGGTTTTTTTTGTTTTTTTAGGTTTTTTTTGGTTTTTGGTTTTTGGAGACAGGGTTTCTCTGTATACCCCTGGCTGTCCTGGAACTCACTCTGTAGACCAGTCTGGCCTCAAACTCAGAAATCCGCCTGCCTCTGCCTCCCAAGTGCTGGGATTAAAGGCCACCACTGCCCGGCGACCTTGACCTCTTAATCCAGCGCTCTGCACTCTCACAAGCTCTGACTTCACAGGAGTTCACTCCCAGCTCATACCTATTTACTTATTTTTTTATCTTTATTGAGTAAGCTCTGTGGTGTGAATTCCTAGGATTTCAGTTTTGGGTTAAAGGTTTTTCTTAGCTGTCCTACTGTCTTCAAAGGATACAAAACTTTTTCAAGCATAAGTGAACTTTTTTCTTTCTTATCTCCACCCCCACCAACCCTCTCACCTCCCCCCATCCCCACCCTGACTTGTATTTAAAATTTAAAATCTCGTCCATGTCAACATGAGTTTTTGGGGTGTGATTGCGAGCATTGAGTCCCCTTCACTATATCTCAGGAATTGAGGAAATCAAAGACTCTGCTCACAGCCGGACAGCAGGATGCCAAATCCGACAGGATAGACAGGATCAAGAACAAAGAATATTGTGACCTTCCAGGTTTGCATTGTCTTTACAGCCTGGTCACCACAGGCAAGAAGGCAGAAAGGTTGAAGCAGTCCCTGCTCCCTGGTTTGGCAGTGAAGGAATTGAAATGAACCAGACGTCTGCATTTGACTGTTAAAAATCCTGAAAAATATAAAATAAAATAAAATTTAAGTCCAGTTTTTCCGTTTTGTTATTTTTATTTTACTATTTTGTAATCCTGACTTGGAATTTACTGTGCAAACCACATTGGTTTTTTTTACTTGGAGTGATCCCCCCTGCCTCTGCCTCCAAAGTGCTGGGATTACAGGTGTGAATGAGCCACCATGGAGTGGGTCCAAATTTTTTAAAGCGCTTTTGGTCATCTCTGATAAACTTTGGGTTGAAGACCGAGTATTGCATATAAACATTACTTCTCCCAACTTCTCCCTGGGGGCCTGGAAACTCTAGCATGTTTGCTGCCTTCAAATTGCTTTTAAAAGGAAAAAAACCAAAAACCAAATAAGTCAAACAAAAGCAGGAAGTGAAAAAGAAACCCAAGCTAGCTAGCACACTCTGCTGCCCAACCTATGTCCCCTACCACACACAAATGCACACAAGCCTCATCTTCCCAGAAAGATAGCTTCCTATCCTAACTCTTCTTTGCTCCTCCAGCTACCGCGGCAGGGATTCCTGGTGAGGAATTCGGGCCTCAGAATACGACCTACAAGACAGACGCCTGGCCAACTAGAATTGTTCCCCTTACCGCCCTCCCCCCTGGGTCTTGCCCTGTCTTATGCCAGACCAGTCACTTTGTCACATGTACCAAGACCGTGGCATACAGTGGACTGGTCTTTGTTGTAGAAGTTATATATACCATAGCTTTGGAGTCCCAAAATAGTTATGCTCTTCCTGGCCATATGAAATGTCAGCCCTTAGCGTGAGAATGAGAAAATACCCCTCGTGGCCACCTTCAGTGTGACTCGGCCAGCAGAGGCCATCTCTACCATGACTCAGGGGATAGAAGGAAAATCAAGAGCTAATTCATCGGGAATTACCAACTCATAGAATTAGAAAACAGATTTAGTTTATATATTTTTTGGAGTCAATGGCTCACGCTGTAGGCTGGAGCTCCTAGCAATCCTTCTGCCTCAGGCTCCAGAGTGCAGGAATTACAAACCTACTGTTAGAAACCTTTCAGGGTTTTTAAGAACAAAATAGTAACGACACATAAGCAAAAACTGCAGGAGAGTGGATTTTGAGTGTGCCTAGCCCAAGAATGTAGACCACGCCACCGGCTGAAAGCTCTTCCTAGGAAAACGGATACTTAAGAAGAAAATACAAATGGGAGAAACAAGCTGGGCTCAGCAGTGGTGTAGTGAGATAATTAGAAATTCAAGGCCAGCCTGGGCTATTTAGTGAATTAAAGGCCAACCTGAGAGATCTAGTCTTGAATAAACAAAAGCCAAATACAAAACAGACAGGTAGGACAGAGAACCCAGAAATGCAGTTCCCTATTCATGATTTCTACACCTGCAGATTCAACTAACTGTTGTCTGTCTGTCTGTCTAACCTACACATCTAACCATCTCATCTAGAAGATTGCATCTGTATCGAGCAGTGTATTCCCTAACACCCCCCCACCCCCGAATCATATTCCCTAACCAAGATCTTACTGCTGTCTCACAGTATTTTTGTCGTATTAGGTAGTTAGGTGATCTAGGAATTAATCTACGAACCCTATGCAGATACTATGTCATACACAGTCTTATGTCTGTGTATATCATAGACTTGAGCATCTACTAGAATTGAGTATTATGGGGCGTTGTAAAGGCAATACACCAAAGATATTAAAAAAAAGATTGTATTTTCAAAGATCATATTAAGGGTAGCATTTAAATTTTCGTGTAAACCAGACAATTTAACCAATGCCGTCGGAAAGAACTCGGTCATACTAATATTTACTTCATATATTTTATTATTTATATATTATTATTATTGGGTCTTTGAGACAGGGTTCCACAGCAGCCAACCTGGTTTAAATACGTCTCCCTCCGCTCCTCCCATCCCGCTCCCCTTTCATCCCCACGCGCCTCTTATTGGCGGCCCCCACCCCCGCCCCCCCAACACACACTCCACCTTCTCTGGTTTCCTACCTGACCAGGAACTCGCTCTGTAGACCAGGCTAGCCTGGAAGTCATGAATCCACATGCCTCGCCCTCCCGAGTGCTGGGATTATAGGCGTGCGCCCCACCACCCCCCAATTTAAATATTTAATTTTTTATAACTAGAAAAAAGAGCGTTCACGCCTTGGGACACAGTCTCAACCTAGAAAAAGAAGCCTCTTAAGCCACACCTTCATTCTGGCTCAGTGACTACGTCACAGAAATCGTAGCCAATGAGAGTGGGCTTGGCTGGCGGTTCAGCCAATGGGCCTAGAGCGGGAGATTCGAAAGTGTCCGGGTCGCGGAGTCGCGGGGCAGGTTCTCCGTGTGCGAGCGCCCAGCGGCGTAGGCTGTGGCTTCGCCGGCGACTGCGGAGGCCGCGGTGATCCACGGGGTCGAGTTCCGTTGGGCGGGTCCACGTGCCCGCCGATCCGCCTAGAAGGAGAGGTGCAGGAGAGCCCCGGACCTTGGCTGCGTGCTGATTCGCTTCCTTCCGCCCGCCCAGGCTTGCACTCTCCGAGAACTCTGCCTCTGCATCTCTTGCCTTCACTGTTGTTTCCCTCTCTGCCCAGCTCCGCTCCCGCTTTTGCCCTGGAGAATGGCTCAGAAGGAGAACGCCTACCCGTGGTCCTACGGCTCAAAGACGGTAAGGTCCTGGCCACATTCCCCGCCCCACCTCCCCCGGAAGAGGAGTCCATGGAGTCGGAGATTGGGCCCTGCAAACTGGACTCTAAGCGTTTCCGATGTGTGGGCTCCAAGAGTTTGCTTGCAAAACTCAGTCTGATCCCTAGCAGTCTTACCGTAGCAGACGTTGCCAACCTGAATCTGAGGGCTTCGGTAGAGCTGAGCCTGCTTGTCACATACAAGTGATAGTTGGGACTGAGCAAGCATCATTGTGCTTTCGGGTCGTGAATTCCACTCTCGAGTCTGAAAAAAATTAACTACGCAGAAAATAGATTACAGCCAGGCGGTGGTGGCGCACGCCTTTAATCCCAGCACTTGGGAGGCAGAGGCAGGCGGATTTCTGAGTTCGAGACAGAGTGAGTTCCAGAACAGCCAGGACTACACAGAGAAACCCTGTCTCGAAAACAAAACAAAAGAAAATAGATTACAGAATATATAAGTTACGGTTCAAAAGGTCCGGAATGATCTAAATATTTATGTATGATCCTGGGTATGAAACCCAGAGTTTCCAAGTTTCGATGTACCATCCAGCTACACTTCAGCTCTGGAATTTATCTTAATGAGCGGTGGGAAGTAAGAATTTAAGTAGATTTGAAATGCTCTGTGTGTGTGTGTGTGTGTGTGTGTGTGTGCACGTGTGCACGTGTGTACGTGTGTATGTGTGTGTGTGTGTAAGTACTTGTACGTATACGTATGCGCGCGGGTGTACGAACATACATGCCAATTTGTACCCGTATCACTGAGGGAGGTTTGTAGGCTCAGTGGGGCCTTCTCTTGGCTGAAGAAAGGAGCTAGTAAGCTCGGTGGTGCACACCTGTAATACAGCACACCCATAATGAGCTTGGCTACACGATGGGACCCTGTGGTCTCTGTTGGTGGGACCTGAGCATCCTGGACAGTCCATCTGCTCCCTCGTCCCAGCTTCCACCACTATGGAAAGAGTGGAGTCTGGACGAGACAGCACTTGTTACTTTCACCCTGATTACTTTCACAGGAAAATATCTATTACTCAGAGAACTTTGAAAGTGAAGTGCCCCAAGTGTAAACATTCTCCTGTCCTATGTCGTCCCTGAGATTCACAGTGTGCTCAGATATCCCGCAGCCCTCGAGGCCATCATCAGTATCCCTATGGAATGTTCCTGTAAAGGATGAAGTTGTGTTACAACTTCACAGGCTCCCGATTTTACTAAGCCTGGGTCAAGATGTGATGTGTATAGAACCATCCAGACTGGACAGTGCCGTGCCTGAGGTGTGGGCCAGGGCCAGGGGAATTGTTAAGTGGTGTAGTGAGTCTTTTGCCTCTTGTCTTGGGGTGTTTTGGTTTTTTGTTTTTATCATTTACTTTGCTTTTTAATTATTTTGTGGGGAGGGTGATGTTAAAACAAGGTCTTATTTAGCTCAGGCTGGCCTTGAACTCCTAAGCCAGAGCCTCCACCTCCTAAGTGCTAGGGTTATGGATGTGTGCCAGGATGCTCTCAAGTTGTTTTATTATTTATTTATTTTTTGGTTTTTCGAGACAGGGTTTCTCTGTGTAGCCCTGGCTGTCCTGGAACTCACTCTGTAGACCAGGCTGGCCTCAAACTCAGAAATCCACCTGCCTCTGCCTCCCAAGTGCTGGGGTTAAAGGCGTGCGCCACCACCACCCGGCAGGATGGGTTCTTAAACAAGTAGCTGAAATGCGGCTTGTAGGACATTGCAGCCAGGTTACGGGGACAAGGATGCTCTCAGAGTCACCCTTTGCTCCCCAGTCTCAATCTGGCCTGAACACCTTGCCCCAGAGAGTCCTATGGAAGGAGCCTGCCACGACATCTGCGCTTGCCCTCATGAACCGTTCCACAGGTACCTGGGACAGCGGGGGGAGAGGGTGTGAGCTGGGAATGTCAACGGAGAGACTTGACAAAACTGATCTTTCCTTAGCTGCCCCTGGCCAGAAGTTAGCTGAGAGCAAGAGTCAGGGCTCCACCGCCTTGCAAGGATCCCAGAGCAGGTATGGGAACGTGAACAGTGATAGGGTAGAAACAGAGGGAGGATGGGGAGCACGGACAGTGAGAGATCAACCGCCTCGGGAACCTGAGCCAGCTAACTTCCACCCTACACCCCCCTACTTTTCTAATCAGGCAGCCTTTCACTATTGACAACTTTGAGATTGGGCGTCCTTTGGGCAAAGGCAAATTTGGAAATGTGTACTTGGCTCGGGAGAAGAAAAGCCGTTTCATCGTGGCGCTAAAGATCCTCTTCAAGTCTCAGATTGAGAAGGAGGGCGTGGAGCACCAGCTTCGCCGAGAGATCGAAATCCAGGCGCACCTGAAGTACGCTCTCACCCCTGACCGTGCCTCCCTCTGCTAACCTGATCACCTCTCATTACTGATTCCAAAGTCCCAGCCCTGTCTCCTCCACCTAGCTCCTCCTTAAGTCCCCGCAGTCTGTCCTGGCTCCGGGTACAGCCTGAAGCTTCTTTTCTTCTTGTACCTCCCCCCCCTCCCCCCCAGACATCCCAACATCCTTCAGCTCTACAACTACTTCTATGACCAACAGAGGATCTACCTGATCCTGGAATATGCCCCCCGGGGGGAGCTCTACAAGGAACTACAGAAGAGCCGGACCTTCGATGAGCAGCGCACTGCCACGGTCAGGGCCTGGTGTCCGGTATGAGACCAGGGCTGTTGCCTTGGAAGCTGGGGGCCTGATTTCCTGTTGTGTGACCCCTCACAGATCATGGAGGAACTGTCAGATGCCCTGATGTACTGCCACAAGAAGAAGGTGATTCACAGAGACATAAAGCCGGAGAACCTGCTGTTAGGTCTACAGGGAGAGCTGAAGATTGCAGATTTTGGATGGTCTGTGCATGCCCCATCTCTGAGGTATGGAGGGACAGGGTGGGGGTGTGGAGGGGAGCGGGGACCTGTCCCTGATGTGAGGCTGTGACATTCTTTATAAAAGTCTTCAGTATCTTCCTCCTCAGAAACATTTGGGGCAGTATAGACATAGTGTTATCTTTACAGAAATAGGTGACTCAAGAATTCATGCCATGCCTAGCAGTGGTGGCACATGCCTTTAATCCCAGCACTTGGGAGGCAGTGGCAGGTGGGTTTCTTTTTTCTTTTTGGTTTTTGGTTTTTGGTTTTTGGTTGTTTGTTTGTTTGTTTTGGTTTTCGAGACAGGGTTTCTCTGTGTAGCCCTGGCTGTCCTGGAACTCACTCTGTAGACCAGGCTGGCCTCAAACTCAGAAATCCGCCTGCCTCTGCCTCTCAAGTGCTGGGATTAAAGTCGTGCGCCACCACCGCCCCAGCGGCAGGTGGGTTTCTGAGTTTCGAAACAAAACCAAAAAAAAAAAAAGAATTCATGCCCTGAAGTTTCTATTTTTTTTTCCATATTATTAAATATATTAGGCCCTCACTCACCATGTTGTTGTGAAAACTCCCACACTACCGACTGATTGAGAGCTGATCGGTTGATTGAGCCAGGGTCTGGTCTTAGCACAGGATGACTTCAAACTCGCTACATAGCCAAAGATAACTTCTGATTCTCCTTGCCTCTACCCCAGAACATTCTAGGATTACAGGCATGTATCACCATGACAAGTTTACCTGCGCAAAACCCTGTTCTTTATAAGGATATATGGTCTCACTACGTTATTTTAAAGGCCCATGAGTGGCTGGTATTCCAGACATACCCTACAATATCTGCTTACCCATGTCACGTTTTATTTGGTTTGGTTTGGTTTGGTTTGGTTTGGTTTGGTTTGGTTTGGTTTGGTTTGGTTTGGTTTGGTTTGGTCTGGTCTTATGATATTGGGGTTGGAACCGAGGTTCTTGACTCTGCCAGGCTCTGTGCTAGCTCTCTGACTCATCTACAGCCCTCAAAACCTCTTCCCAGTTTTTAGACAAGAGTACCCTGCAGCCCAAGATGGCCTCGAACTGACAGTCTTAGGTCAGCTGCCCAAGTGTTGGGATTAAGCCAGGTGTTGTGGCACAGACTGTTAAATCCAGCTGTAGGGAGGCAGTGGTAATGTCAGGGTAACACAGATGAAGTCAAGGCCAGTGAGTTCCAGGCCAGCAAAGGCTATATAGAGAGATCCTGTCTCAAAGCAACAAAGCCAAACACCAAGTGTTAGGATTAGATGTGTATATCTGAGCAAGTATCTGGTGACCCCTTCATTTTTTAATTCTTCAGGGTATTGCCCAGTAAAATATATAATCTGATTTATTTAAGTAGCATATGCTTGGTGAGTGTTAGTGTTTTCTGTTTTTTTCTTTGACATTAGCATTACCCTTGTCTCTGATTTGTTTTACTTATTAAGATGGAGATAATTCACTGGTGTGACCATGCTGGCACCGTACATGTCCACCTCTGGCGTTTGGGTTATATCATTATCATCCAGAGTGCATCCTGGGGTCTCTGGGCTGCCTACTGTCAAGTAAAGAGAAGCTGCCTGACTTCTGGGACTCTCTACCTTTTCCCTCATCCCACCAGGAGGAAGACCATGTGCGGCACCCTGGACTATCTGCCCCCAGAGATGATTGAGGGGCGCATGCATAATGAAATGGTAGACCTATGGTGCATCGGGGTGCTCTGCTATGAACTGCTGGTGGGGAACCCACCCTTCGAGAGCCCTAGCCACAGTGAGACGTATCGTCGAATTGTCAAGGTGGGGTAGCCGCTTGGGCTTTGTGTACTATAGGAGCCGGGGTCTGGGGATGCTCAGAGTTGATGTACATGGCTCTGGAAAACTGTCCCTGCTTTGTAAATACTTTTTATTTATCCACTGACAACCTCGTACATGTATGTAATGTACCTTCATCATATCCACCTCTAAGGACACTTCCCACTCCCCCGAACTCCTCCCCAACACATGCCCTGCCTACTTCCGCATCCTCTCTTTCTATAGCTGGCTAAGAACTGCTGGTGTTAGCCAGGTGATGGTGGCACATGCCTTTAGTCCCAGCACTTGGGAGGCAGAGCCAGGTGGATTTCTGAGTTCCAGGACAGCCAGGGCTACACAGAGAAACCCTGTCTCGAAAAACCAAAAACAACAACAAAAAAGAACTGTTGGTGTTGTCTGCACGGGCACCAGCAGCCTACCTGTATCCGTGCTCTCAAAAATGACTCCTTTCCCCGGCTGCCATCCACTACCAAGAAAGGGTAACACAGATGACACCTTTCCTTTCTCCACCTGCAGGTGGACCTGAAGTTCCCCTCGTCTGTGCCTTCGGGGGCCCAGGACCTCATCTCCAAGCTGCTCAAGCATAATCCCTCACAACGGCTGTCCCTGGCGCAGGTCTCAGCTCACCCTTGGGTCCGGGCCAACTCACGGAGGGTTCTGCCTCCCTCTGCCCTCCAGCCTGCTTCTTGATTTTTGTCCCTGTCATTTCTCAGTTTTCTTTGTATATACTTCTGTGTATGTGTCGTGAGAAGGGGAAGGTAATTGGAAACTATCCCTATCTCCAGTTCTAAGGGATCTGATCCCTCTTCTGACTGCTACAGGCAAAATTAGGCAAGCATGTGGTACACATATATGCAAGCCAAACATATAAAGTTAAAAAACAAACAAACAAATAAACAATGCTGGAGAGATGGCTCAGCAGTTAAAAGCACTGGCTGCTCTTCTCAAGAACCAGGAATTCAATTTTAGCACCATATGGTGCTCACAGCCACTGTCTGTAACACCCAGTCCTGGGGAATTTGGGGCCTTCAAGCCTCTGCAGGCACTAGGCATGGATGTGGTACACATGTGTGCAGGCAAAACACCCATGCACAGAATTTTAAGAAACCCTCTAATCTGATTCCTTTCAATTTGTCAAATGTTGAATGTTATTTTAAAAATACTATAAGCCAAAAATGCATTTAATACAAGTTTTATTTGAAACGTGGTGTAGCCTAGTCTGTCTTAAATTCAGAAAAATTATGAAGAACAAAGCATATTTTATAATAAAGTCTTAAATGTTTTTGAATACTGTGGTGGTTTGAATATGCTTGTCCTAGGAAGTGGCACTATTAGGAGGTGTGGCCTTGTTGGAGGAGGTGTGTCACTGTGGGGGTGGGCTTTGAGACCCTAAGACAGAAGTTGGTGCCAGGGACTGGGGTATTGCTGTGATAGACCTGACCATGCTTTGTTTGGAGGAATGTATATCTTAGGACTTTGAAAAGCAGTGGAATGTTCTAAGTGGGGCTTAGTAGGCCATACTAGTAAGAATACGGAAGATGGCGGAGCCGAGGGTGATCTGAACTGTGGAAGCCTGTTACCTCAAGAGGTTTCAGAGAATTTGAGTTTAGCCTGGAGTCTGTTCTTGAGATGTTTTGGTGAAGACTGGCTGCTTCTGTGTCCTTGTCTGAAGAGTCTGCCTGAGTCTAAGGTGAAAGGAATCAGATTAATTGCATTGACAAAAGAAGTTCAAAAAAGCCCTGCAGAGACTTTGCCCTCTGGTTTACTCTCATGAGGAGCATTTTGATGAAGCATAGCAAACTTAGAAAGGAAACATATAAAACACATGGTTCATAGAGTAAAGGGGCACCAGGAAGTGGAAGGAAGCTAAATCCGGTGTTTAACGATATAAAATAGAATTATGGGAGTGGTGACCTTGGGGCAAGCTCTCACCCAAATAGACTGTAAAGTTTTACAGTTGAACAAGGGATGGTAGGACCGGGTGGTGGTGGCACATGCCTTTAATCCCAGCACTTGGGAGGCAGAGGCTGGCGGATTTCTGAGTTTGAGAGTTCAAGGCTAGCCTGGTCTACAGAGTGAGTTCCAGGACAGCCAGGGCTACACAGAGAAACCCTGTTTTCAAAAAAAAAAAAAAATGAACAAGGGATGGTTATATTGTGTTGGGTGTTATTACCTAGTGATTGTTGGACTTTTAATCTGGAATGAACTACAATCCAGAAATAGAGGAAATAGGCTTTGATCCAGATCTTGAGGAATAGTGGCCATGAAAAGCTTTGACCCAGACATGGTAATACACAATTTTAATCTCAGGAGACAGGCGAGTTCTAGGTGAACTAAAGCTTAAATCCAGGTGTGGTGGTACACAATTTGAGCATAGCGTTCAGGTGACAGGGCCATGCACATCTCTGAGTTCAAGGTCAATCTACAGAGCAAGTTTCAGGATAGCCAAGCTTAGGCAATGAAGGAATTGGAAAACAGAAAGATAGTGATAATAGAAAAGGCGGGGGTGGGAGTTGGGGGGGATTTTCCAGTTCCAGCAAGCAGCAGAGCTCAGTGGCTTTGGCCACGTGGCTCTGACTTTAGAGTCAAGAATAGAAGGGACTACTGAGACAATGAATGGTTAGTTGGAACTAGGATATTGGCATCACTGAGGTGAAATCTGGGAAGTGTTTTCTGAGAGCACAGAGCTGCAGCTGGACTTGGTAAAGTGTAAGAGTCACCCAGGTGGTACTGGTTTTGAAGGCATGAAGGGGTCATGAAGAGCAGCTGAGGTTTGGCACTGTGAGAGGCCATGGAAGGCCACTAGTGGAGGTGCAGCCTCAGTTGCAGTTGATGGCCCAGGACTAAAGGGGTCATGTAAAGAGGTTGGCACCATTAAGGTAGTCTATGAGAGGCTATTTGTAAAGCCTAGTTGCAGCAGAAGACCTCAGCATATTTGAGATGCCAGTACCACGGGATGACCACCAAGAACAGCAGCAGCAGTAGAGTGGAATCAACCACAGCCTAGAGTGCTACAGAGGGAAAAGCTAGAGAAGTGACTCAAGCCTTTGGAGAAGCCCAGAAGATCATGTGTAGATCCCAGACATTGCATTAAGAAGCTGCAAAGGTGAAGTTGCCTTGGATATGCCAAGATGTTAGAGATGTGAGAGCCGTGGGATATCTGCCAAGAAAAGCTGCTATATGAGTAGCAGAGGAGACTTTGAACTTTGAACTTTAACATTGTAGAGACTGTTTAGACTATGGGACTTTTGAAGTTGGATCAAGTGTATTTCGAATTATGCTATGCCTAAGTATGGCCCCCATAAACTCATGTTTGAACAAGCCTATGGGGCCATGGAGTGGAATATGCTTTGAGTATCCTTGGCCCAGAGAGTAGCATTATTAGGAGGCGTGGCCTTGAAGGAAGTGTGTCACTGTGGGGCTGGGCTTTGAGACCCTCATTCTAGCCATTTGGGAGTCAGTCTTCTGTTTGCCTTTGGAACAAGATGTAGAACTCTCAGCTCCTCCAGTGCCATGCCCACCTGGACACTGTCATGCTTCCAGCCATGATGATAATGGACTGAACCTCAGAACCAGTAAGCCCCAATTAAATGTTGTCTTTTATAAAAGTTGCCTTGGCCATGGTGTCTCTTTACAGCAATGGAAGCCCTAGCTAAAACAAATACTATATTGAAAGTAAAAAATTGTTTGTATAGTTTGTCAACATTGCAAAGCCAGCTGGTGGTGGTAATGCATGCTTTTAATTCCAGCATTCAGGAGGCAGAGGCAGGTGGTTCTCTGTGAGTTCAAGGCCAGCTTGGTCTACAGGTCAAGGTTCCAGGACAGCCAGGGACACACAGAGAAACCCTGTCTTGGGGATTTTTGAAGCCAAACACCAAGTTAGTTTGGCATGTGCGTGCACAGTACCCAGGAGGCTGAGTCAGGATAATCACCACAAGCTTGAGGACAGCGTGGCCTGTGTGTCAAGCTCCAGGTATCACCTGGTGACGCAAGCAAAGCCTTTAAGCCTTTGCCTGCTCTTGGGACTCTTTTCTCCCTGTAGGGTTGCCATATCCAACTTTGATTTGAATGTTTTTGCTTCATCTTAATGTATTTTATTTTGTCATGTTTGGATGTTATTTCTTGGAAGTCTGTTCTTTTCTAATGAGAGACAGAAATGGAGTGGAGCCAGAGGTCAAGAGAGGTGGGGTCAACCTGGGAGGAGCGGGGGTGGGGGGATTGTAATAGGATAGACATATTGTGTGAGAAAGTAATCTCTTTCAATTTAAAAAAAAAAAAAGTCAAATATGGCCAGTCAGTGTGAAACAGACCCTTAATCTGATCTAGTGCTTAGGAGGCAGAAGCAGGCAGATCTGAGTTGGAGGCTAGCTTGGTCTATATAGTGAGTTCCAGACTTGCCAAGACTACATAGTGTGATTCTATCCCAAAAAACTAAAATAAAATGTTAAAGTGCGAGAGCCATGGCTGCGCGCCTTTAATCCCAGCACTTGGGAGGCAGAGGCAGGCGGATTTCTGAGTTCGAGCCCAGCCAGGTCTACAGAGTGAGTTCCAGGACAGCCAGGGCTAAACGGAGAAACCCTTTCTTGAAAAAAACAAACAACAACAACAACAAAATAGAATTGGAATGGGAAGAAAGGGTCTAAAGAGGAAGGAAAGGGCATAGAATGTATATGCCTTGAAAGCAGAAGGGAAAGCTTTCTGCAGAGAGGAAGGGGCAACCCTTGGTAGGCAGTTCACAACCAACTGTAACTCCTCCATGAGATCTGACACTGTTCTGGTGACTTCCACCCATGCACATAAATTAAAAAAAAAATTAAAGACTAAAACATAATGATATACATGTTTGAAAATCCCACATTAAATCTATTCTACCATTTGGTCAGGGCCCAGTCATTTGCTCCCAAACTCATCAGTCAGCAATCAAAACCCCAGAACATGAATCTGGGGACATCAAACCTCCAAACTGTAGTGCCATCCTATAGACTACTATGCCGTTCTTTGTAAACAAACAAACAAACAAACAAAATTACCTGCGTATATGGAAGTATGCCATGTGTACAAATCAATGCAATTCTTTTGTTGTTTTTCTTTTTTTTTTTTCTCCTACTTAGTGTTTGTTTGTTTGTTTTTGTTTTTCGAGGCAGGGTTTCTCTGTGTAGCCCTGGCTGTCCTGGAACTCACTCGGTAGACCAGGCTGGCCTTGAACTCAGAAATCCACCTGCCTCTGCCTCCCAAGTGCTGGGGTTAAAGGCGTGCGCCACCACCGCCCGGCTCTTTTGTTGTTTTTCAAGACAGGGTTTCTCTATGTAGCCCTGGCTGTTCTGGGCTCACTCACTTTGTAGAGCAGGCTGGCCTCTAACTCAGAGATCCCCCTGCTTCTGCCTCCCAAATGCTGGAACTAAGAGCCCAGTCTGTGGGCTCTTGATTCATATCTCTGCTGAGTGGGAGGAGAACCTGATGCACTCAGTAAGAAAGCACACTCCCGAATACAATTATATTTTTAGAATAAACAAGGGGACTTCAGAATTTTATGTAATTGAGGTGGGGGAGAGTAGGCCATAGGATAGGACACTTAACAAGCTGTTAACAGTTTCCAGTTTAAGGAGGCAAGACAGGTGGGGCTGGCACCTGCCTTTAATTCCAGCTTCTGGGAAGAAGAAGCAGACAGTTTTCTGTGTGAGTTTGAAGCCAGAGCTGGTGTATATACGCCAGGGCTACATGGATAAATCTTGACTCAAAAAAAAAAAAAATCAGGTCACATAAGTGATGAGCTGATAGACTTGTGGGTCACAGTTAGTGGCCTTGATGAAATAGACACTGTGGTCACTCCCCCAGCTGCTCTTTCCTGCTTGAGTTTGGTGGAACTGGCCCACTCCTGGATTCAATAGTAGCAAGATCATTTTATCATAATCTGTGTTGTAGAATTGAACTTCCAAGGGCAAAATCTCTTAATTATCATCTTCATCAGAACAGCAGTGACTGCAACACCTTCAAGGTTGAGCCTGTTGATGGTCCCTTCTGGGTGAAGATGGTGGAAAGAGAGCCATTAGACCCTCACCCGAGATCCCAGGCACTTTTTCGTTTTATTTTATGTAAATTGATTGATGTTTTGACTGCATGTATGTCGGTGTAAGGGTGTTGGATACCCTGTAACAGGAGTTAAAGACAGTTGTGAGCTGTCCTGTGGGTGCTGGAAATTGATCCTTTGGAATAGCAGCCAGTGCTCTTAACCACTGAGCCATCTCTCCAACCCTAATTTTTTTTTTCTCCTGGATGCAGTGAACTATATTGACAGTATGACAGAGACTAGGATGCTCTATGCCCTATTTTGTCAAGAGTGGAAGGCAGCCTTGGTGACCAGGTGACGGTCTAGGATGGGATCTGAGGGGAGATGCTCAGTGTAGGGGCTAAAATGAGCCAGGGACCCCTCAGTAACCAAGGACCTACCTCTTTCTTCCACTTCTTTTTGGGGTGGAACATGATCTCAGCTATTTCTCCAGTCTGTCTGCATGTGGCCATACTCCCCACCACGGTGAGAATGAGCTAACCTGAAACTGTAAGCAAGCCCCAATAAAGTACTTTCTTTTATAAGAGTTGCCATGGTGCCAGGTGGTGGTGGCCCACGCCTTTAATCCCAGCACTTGGGAGGCAGAGGCTGGAAGATTTCTGAGTTCGAGGCCAGCCTGGTCTCCAGAGTGAGTTCCAGGATAGCCAGGGCTACACAGAGGAAACCCATGGTCTTGGTGTCTCTTCACAGCAACAGAACACTGACTAAGACAGTGACACAGGAGGCACTGTGGGAAGGCAATAGTATGTGGAACAAATTGGTTAAAAACTAACCAACAGGATCAGTCAAATGAGTGACAGCATGCCATGAAGGCTGGGGAAAAGGAAACATTTATTCATTGTTGCTGGGAGTGCAGACTGGTACAGCCATGGAAACCAGTGTGACCCTTTTTCAGGAAGCCAGAAATCAAGGTACTTTAAGATCCACCTACACCACTCTTGGGCATATACCAAAAGATGGCTACGTCTACATCTTACTACAGAGATACTAGCTCAGCCATGTTCATTTATAACAGAACTGAAAATAGCCATGGACTGATGAATGGGTAATGAAAATGTGGTCCATTACACAGTGGAGTAGGATTCAACTATTAAGAAAAAAGATTTTGGTGGATTTCTGAGTTCGAGGCCAGCCTGGTCTACAGAGTGAGTTCCAGGACAGCCAGGGCTACACAGAGAAACCCTGTCTCGAAAAACCAAAAAAAAAAAAAAAAAAAAAAAGATTTTGGCATGGCAGGCGAATGGATAGAGCTAGAAAAAGAAATCATCCTGTTTGAGGTAACCCAAACCCCAAAAGACAAAGCTCGATCGTGTGTTTTCTTTGTGGGTGTTGGCTTTTGATATGTGTACTACAGTCTTAAACAAAGGCTAGATACTATGGTGGTTTGAATAAAAATGGCCCCCATAGGCCCATAGGGAGTGGAGGTGTGTCACTGTCTCTCCTGATGTCCGTGGACCAACATGTACTCTCAGTACCTCTCAGTACGTCTCAGGCTTCATGTCTGCCTGAATGCCATCGTGCTTTTTGATATGGTGATAATGGACTAAACTTCTGAACTGTAAACCAGCTCCAATTAAATGTTTTCTTTTATAAGAGTTGCCATAAGGGGCTGGAGAGATGGCTCAGTCACTAAGAGCACTGACAGCTCTTCCAGAGGTCCTGAGTTCATTGGTTTGTGGTGGCTCACAACCATCTGTAATGGGATCTTCTTGTGGGTCTGAAGACAGCTACAGTGTACTCATATACATAAATTAAGTCTTTTTTTTTAAAACCAGCTTGTGTTTGAAAGTATAAGGGTTGGTAGTGACTGAGAAGACAGGAGAATAGAGATTTTTTTTTTTTCTAAAAAAAAGTTGCTGTGGTCATGTTGTCTGTTTATAGCAATTGAAACCTAAACTAAGACAGGTGCCTAGACAGGGAAATAGAATATATTTTTATGGAGAGACAAAGGGGAAACAAGGAGGATTAAATGGGTTGGAAAGGAGGAAGTATGGGGAGGGACAACTAACACTAAATGCCATTTTAAAACCATATGGAAACTTACTGTAGAGCTTCCTAGAATATGTACATATATGAAAGGAATATAAGTGGGGTCATCAAATAGTAAGGACGACAATGTCCCAACTAAACCTTATGCCACCAAGTAAAACCTCCACTGTCACACCAAATGTCATCTTATTTTTTGAAATTTAAAATCCATTTTGGTGGTGGCAAGACACGC
The DNA here is from genome assembly GCF_004785775.1 of Grammomys surdaster. Lineage (NCBI taxonomy): Eukaryota > Metazoa > Chordata > Mammalia > Rodentia > Muridae > Grammomys > Grammomys surdaster. The sequence continues at coordinate 2,672,452 of NW_021604783.1, forward strand.
CTTTGGCCTGAAGAAGAGGAAGTAATATTCATAGCAGTAGTAATCGTAGAAGAGAAAAGACTTGTAAAAGGTGACTTCTTTCAAAGGAAAAGGACCTCAAGCGATGAGCAAGGAACACAAGAGTAAAATAAAGAACGGGTGGAGGGGCCTGCAAGAGTCTATGTCGGTGCTGGCAAAACCGGAAAGATTCTGCAATTACTATCCACAGTAATTGTACACACTTTCAGTTGTACACAGGATTCAGTTTCAAAAACAGGAACAAGTCAGCCACGGTGTGGTTCTGCCTTTAACCCCAGCACTTGGGAGGCAGAGGCAGAACGATCTCTGTGAGGTCCAGGCCAGCCTGGTCTACAGTGCTAGTTTCAGGATATACAAAGACTATAAACTAAGGAAGAATATTAATGAATTGTTTTGTTAACTAGAAGGGTCCCCGCGCTTTGGTTGTATCTTGTAGTTGACTTTTCTACCAACTGATTCCTGCACCAAGGCCCTTTGAAAGAATCTCCATCTGCTACAGAAACTACAATGGCCCTGGGAAACGTGACCCCTGGGGTCCCCAATCTTTGGTCTGGATGTTGTTAATCCTCTCCCTTATCATTTATTTCAGCTCTGGTGTCTTCTCTTTGTCTCTCCCTGACCCTCCGTGCCCCACCGTTTCTTATGTCAAACCTCTTTGCCTCTGAGGTTTAGGTAAGCCACTCTTCCCTCTGTCAGCAAGATCAGTTGATGTTCTTGATTTCCCATCAGAGACCCTTCCCGACCGAGGCCTCAATCACAGCCCTTTATTTCCCCAAGAGTGCTTATCAAAATTTCTGATCCTTTTATCTATGGAATATTTTCTCTTGTGACAGACAACATCTCAATTTTATCCTCCAATGAGAGAAACGCTCTACAAAGAGGGGACAGGAGGCCGAAGAGTGAAAAAGCACAGGGAAGTCCACAAGCTGCAATTCCCTGCACAGTGAGTCGCTCTGGGGTGCTTCAACGACCAGTCTGTCAAGGTTTCAAGGATGGAACCAAGTCAGTCATGTCGCGCTGAGAATTCTGGCTTTATCTCTCCTGGTGCTGTTTTTCTTTCTCGGTTATCTAGCTAGGTTCGGTCCAACCCTGAGCATCCAAGAACCTCTAGAAATCCCAGGAACGCGATCCCTGGTTGTGCGTGATTGCTAGGCGGTAATTCTGGAAGACACCACTGTGGACTTAGAGCCTAAGCTCCGCCCCCGTGGGACTCGGGCGCTTCAGGGTTCGGGTCTTTTAAGATCCGCCCCCTCAACTTTCCCAAAGGGCGGAGCCGCGCGCACAGCTGTCACCTCGGAGCGGCTACGCGACTGGCTTTCACGTGTGTTCTGCAGTTCAATAACAGCCCTCCTTCCGGAACTTCCTGGGGTGAAGACCAATCACAGAGTCTTTCCTGTCCGGACCATTATCATCCGGCTGCCAATCGGCGCGCCTCCGCCAACGCCCCTTAAAGGAGCCGCCGCTGATCCGGAGCCCGGCGGACGACTCGCGGTTCCGGCCCCCACCCGCAGTATGGAGGCCGCCCGGGGGCGGCTCGGGCCGGAGCCAGATCTATCGGTCGGAGCTGAGCACCAGGCCGCGACTTTCGTCGGCAGGCCGTCCGGGATGCCCTCGAAGCCGCCCTCAGTCCGGACGCTGTCCGGGGAGGAAGAAGGTGAGAGCGTTGGGGTCGCGAGCCGTCACCCCCGAGCGTCCCCGAAGACTTCGAGCGGCAGCATCGCCCATCGGCCGGAGCTCGACGCTTGGGAGGACAAGCCGAGCTCCCGGGCGACGCCGTCAGGGGCCGGGGGACGCCGAGGGGCGCCAGGTTCCGAGCACGCCCCGCCCCCGTCCTCCTGGTACCCGGAGCCCGAGCCCAGCGAGCATCAGCCCTCGGCTCTGAGGGTCTGCCGTCGAGGGAGCCCAGGAGGCGTCGAGATGAATATGGAGCTGCCTCAGCAAGAGGACGAAGACGATGACGACGACGAGGCAGCGGCGGGTAGGGCTGGCCGCTCGTTCCCCAGCCGCCTTCAGGACAGCCGCAGCCTGGACGGGCTGAGTGGGGCGTGCGGCGGAGGGGGCTCTTCATCCAGTGGCGAGGCCGGCGCGGGCGGAGGACGTCGCGCCACTATCTCTAGCCCCCTAGAGCTCGAGGGCACGGTGAGCCGCCACGGCGACCTTACTCACTTTGTCGCCAACAACCTGCAACTCAAGATCCGACTGAGTGGCGCCCCGGCGCCCCTTCCGCCCGCCTCTGTGCGGCCCTGCCTAACGCCCGCACCCACCCCCACTATCCCTCCCATCGACCCGGACGTGCTGAGGGATCTGGAGCGACTGAGTCGCGAGCTGGGCGGCAGGGTGGACCGTCTGCTTCGCGGGCTGGGAGGTGCGGTGCAGGAGCTGACAGCGTTGAGCGTGGGCTGTATCCAGACCTACCGCGACGCGGTGGACTCCTTAGGTGAAGCCGTGGACATGAGCATCAAGGGCATGTACACCTTGCTTGCGCGCTGCGAGGAGCTGGAACGGGCTTTGCAACCGGTTCAGGGGCTGGCACGCCAAGTCCGAGATATCCGACGCACTCTGGAGGTGTTGGAGGCCCTGTGCAAGTGACCAGGAGCATAGAGGAGAGGCCATGCCTAACCTGGCCACACCAGGGTCCAGTAGGACCCTCAGGATTCTTCAAAGAGCCCCGGTGGACACTGCCTGCTGAGGGGAGGCCTGTGCGTTCGAGGTTCTTCCACAAGCATTTAGGAGGCCTGTGCCCATTCTAAGGAGTGCGAATGGGGAAGTTGTGAGGATTTTCCTGGTGGGAAGGGATGTAGCTCTGCTTTTATTCAGTTGGCCATCTGTAGCTACCCTGCTCTTCCTGACTCTTCTCCCTAAGCTAGAACGCCGTCCATGGGAAGAATACAGGCCCTTAGATCTCTGCTGGAGGGTGGGGCGGGCCCGAATGTGTGATCAGAAGAGAACAGAAGAGTCCCCAGCCCCACTGCGGCTATCCGGAGTCCAGTGGCCACACCTCAAGTGCCAGGGATTTTAGGAACTTGAGCGGTCCTTGTCCACACAGCACGCGACGGCGAGGCTGCACATCTGCATAACCTCCTGCTTCTTCCCTCTGGTCCCCTAAAATGCCACGGGGTGGAGCTAACGGGGGGGGGGGCCCCGTTCACGACGGGGGGGGAGAGGTGGGGGAGGGAGTGTCTCGCTGCTCTCAGGGTTCAGGTAGAATTGTCACTGGTTTTGAAGCCCACCTGTTGTGGAGTACTCTAATCAATTTTGGCTTTCTGAGGTTTTGTGGAATTAAAGTGCTGCTGCTGCTGCTGCTAAGACTTGCGCCTGTTCTTGTGTGGGATCAAAGGGGTTGGGAAGCCAAAGGAATGGGAATGAAGGCCCCTGTGGCTCATGGAGCTCCCGGGAGTGCGAACTGGGAGTGTGGGGGGAGGAAGTCTCAAGCTAGATGGAGATAATTTATCTCCCTCAGCGTCAGAGCTGAGGGAGATAATTTCATAAAGGGCCCAAAGAGTCAGTAAAGCAGAAACACAAGCAAGGGTCTTGAGGGGAAAGGGCTTCTCTGCTCCCGATGGACAGGTAGACACTGGGCAGATTGGTTGTCTTGGTTATAGAGAAAATATAAACTCTTGACAGCTCTATCCCTGACCTCTCTGCGCTTATCAGAGTTATTTATGATTTGAGACATTTGTATCCCATTCGCAAAGGCTGTCTTCTTACACAGTGCATTCAGGAACTATGTGCTATGATCATAAAATATCCAAGATCACAAAAGCAACGATTCCCACACTACAAGACATTCCCACATTCTTACAGAATTCCAGTACATTTGTTTAGTTTGAACTGTTTCAGTATTAGAAAAACTGCTGCATGAAGTTTTTTTAAATATCTCCGTTTCAGAAAATTATTAAAGCTGGCAAAACCACGGACAGTGACACTGAACACAGAGTGAGAGCTTAATCCAGTTAATATGGATTAATATTAATATTAATATGTATCTTCCCACATGGACATTAATTAATTAATTCCTTTTTTTTTTGGTTTTTCGAGACAGGGTTTCTCTGTGTAGCCCTGGCTGTCCTGGAACTCACTCTGTAGACCAGGCTGGCCTCGAACTCTCGAACTCAGAAATCCGCCTGTCTCTGCCTCCCAAGTGCTGGGATTAAAGATGTGCGCCACCACCGCCCGGCAAAACCACCCTTTTAAGAGGTGAATATTAGTAATAAAACCAAACTGGGAGAACTGCATACTTTTATATCATAATAGATAAGGAGAAAGTAATCATGTGGAACAAATGCTTTTCATTCAAAAAGGTAACACATACTGGCCCGTACGGGGATCGAACCCGCGACCTTGGCGTTATTAGCACCACGCTCTAACCAACTGAGCTAACCGGCCAGAGATAATGAACCATTTATTCTAAAGCCATGTAAAGAGATAGACATACCCACTCTGCCTAGAAAAATGTATTTTGTTAAACGGAAAAATAAAATATCCAAGCTAGTCAAATGAAGTGCTCAAGTGAGCAATGAAGGAATAATTCTGATAAAGTCCAATAGATGAGATTTTGGCATTTGATTGTTCGTCGGAGCGTAAACATGACATTCAAGACTGGACAAAACGTTCTAGTAACCACTCCCAAATACAAAGCCATAAGATGCCAGTGACAGAGCAGTGAGTGGAGCGGCGTGATGTGGCGTCCAGGTTTGGAGACTTTTCTATTTTCCGTAAAATAGAAACCACGAAGGCACCGCTGGGATTCGAACCCAGGATCTCCTGTTTACTAGACAGGCGCTTTAACCAACTAAGCCACGGCGCCTACGTGACGTTACAACGCCTTCACTTCTTGGCCAGGTCAATTCCAGGGCACGTGAAGACCCACAGAGATAATTCTTGGTAGTGCTGGAAAAGGATGAGCAAGGGAGTGAAGGACTGAGGGGGAGAAACTGTAGAGGTGTGTGGCTTGGAACCTGAAATTTTATCATGACATAGACCCTTGTTTCTAAAGTACAAAACTGAATGTAGATCTTGAGAGCTACACACGACGAGGATGGGATTCGAACCCACGCGTGCAGAGCACAATGGATTAGCAGTCCATCGCCTTAACCACTCGGCCACCTCGTCCACACCTTAGCCTGCTGTTTGGCTTCTCTGAGAGCTCAACTCTTACCCTGACGACTAGGCCTTGCATTTATAAAAATTCTGTTCATAACTGCAGACTCGCAGAGCAATCATGGATCTATTTCTCCGCGGCTAGAAACACTGAATGCTCCAATTGGGCTGGCTGACATTGACAGTCCTACTCTTTGCCCAGAATTACCTTGATTATCCGGAAAACAAAACAAAACAAAACAAAACAAACAAACAAAAAAACCACTCGCGAGATATACTGACCCGGGCGCGTCAAGATTTGGGTCCTGAGCTTTGCCATTCTTGTTCTTTTAAGAGCTGTTTCTTCTTTGATCATTGGTGCAAAAATAAAGGACGTTTAATAAAAGTAACAAAAGGGAGCTGACCCCGACGTGATTTGAACACGCAACCTTCTGATCTGGAGTCAGACGCGCTACCGTTGCGCCACGAGGCCGGCCGGCCACGGCTGTCGACAGGGAACCACATGACTACTACAGTGAGCCATCCCATCCACCCACCTGTCTGAACGGTCCTGGAAACGCAAAGAATGGAGCTTCTCCCCTGGAAGGAAGACCCACAGACTGAACTCTTCAGAGCGAGCAGCTTCACACCTCTTGCTCCATGGCCTCCCCACTCCGTCCCTGGAGTCCTGTGAAAGGTCAAGTGGTAGGAGAGCAAAGATACTCCTCTCACCCCAAGGGCAAGCGCTGGTCTTAGTCCACGATCATACTGTTAAGGCCTGGTCTTAACTGGATCCAGAAGGACACCAGTCTGTTGGTCTTCCTCCTCCATCAGTCTGTCTTACAAGCGGTTCATCAGGGCTGGGTCTTCTCTCCTTCGGCTGCACACGTTGTCTCGTTCCCGCTTTCAACTGTACCTGAGGGCTCCTGATCACGCTCATGGTTTCTGCCCCAGATGCTTGCCCCTGTTCCCCTGACTAGTCATTTCTTCTCCCTAGGTCTTCTGCATGTGCCCTGTCAGGCCACACTGAAAAGGGCTCATTCTTGACTCTTTCTTCTCCCTCGCATTTCCAGCTCCCCAGTCCCGTTCGTTCCATTCCCTCAGGAATCCTGCCAATGCCACGTCCATTCTCTCAAGCCTCCAGTTTTGGCTTGGTATAGAAGTTCCTCGATCGCTCACTCACTGGCTTAAAATCAAAGGTTCTTTGACGCCCGAATCAAGTCTTACCTTCCCGGATGGGCCCCCAGAGCCCAGAAGTTAAGTTGTTAACGCATGTGGGCTCTTCGTGTAAGATTCACATAGGCTACTTACATTTATGTAATCTTTACTTTTAATAAATATTTGTTTTTATTATTTTAATGGGGGGAGGTACATGAGTGTAAGTGTCTATAGAGATCAGAGGTTGGAGATCCCCTGGGGTTGCAGGCAGTTGTGAGCCATCTGATGTGGGTGTTGGTTCTCAGAAAGAGCAATATGTGCTCATAACTACTGGCCATCTCTCCAGCCCCTACTGACTTTGTTTTTGTATACAGTGTCTCAAAATGCCCAAGCTGCTGGCGTTGGATTTGGATTCAGCCTTCCCAGTGCTAGAATTACAGAAATACAGAACTAAAATTAACTTTAAAGTTCTATTTTAGAGACAGGATACCATATACTATGTATTACTCTATAGCTCTGGCTGGCACAAACTCCCTATGTAGGGATGGCCTTGATTTTCAGCAATCCTCCTGCCTCAGCCTCCAATTGCTGGGAATACAAGCATGTGGCACCAGTTTTTTTGTTTTTCTTTTATTTCTCCCTCCCTCCTGTGCTCTACCCTCCTCCTCCTCTCCCCACCCCCAACCTCTTCCTTCCCCTCTTCTGTTCTAGGAATGAACTAGGAGCCTCTTGCATGCTAGACCATTGAGCTACATCCCTAGCACCTAAACCCCAAATGTCTGTGTGCCATGGACTGTGGTATTGCTTGAAGATCTTTCGAAATTCTTTTTTTTTTTTTTTTGCCTGTTTGACCCTCACACAGCACTGAGGAGTCAGTTCCCAACAACCGTCCTCCCCATGTTAGGTACCTTCCTCCCTTCCACCCCACAATGGCACCTAAAATTCTCCCTGTGTTGTTTTGAGGAGAGTCTCCCTCTGCAGCCCACTGGCCTAGTACTCTTGACAATCCTGCTGCCTCGTGCTCTCAGGTGCCGAGATTGTTTCTTGCTAAATTGCCCTGGCTAGCTTTGGATCTGTTCTGTAGTCCAAACAGGCCTTGGATTTGCACTCTCTTGCTCTCTGCCCCTGGAGCTGAGATTACAGGCCTGGGCTATCAGGCCCTGTTAGAAATGCTACACTTTAGTTGTCTGAGACCAGCCTGGGTCATATGAGACCCTCTGTCAAAGGGGAAGGGGGGAGGAAGGAAGGAAGGAAGGAAGGAAGGAAGGAAGGAAGGAAGGAGAAAGAGAGAGAGAGAGAGAGAGAGAGAGAGAGAGAGAGAGAGAGAGAGAGAGATCCAGGCCTGCCAAGGGCTATATTGTAAGACTGCATCTTAAAACAACACAAAAACCAACCTTTTCTTTTCTATTACAATAATAGTGAGTGAAGAATAAAGTCCTGGGTGTGGTGGCAAGATTTGTAATGCCAGCACTAGGGAGGGGAAGGTGAGGCAGAATAATCTCAAATTCAAGGACAACCTGGGTTACTTAGTGAGACACTGTCTGAAAAAAAAAAAAGCTAAAAACAAAACAAAAAAACTCAAACTCCTATTGTGGTGGTGGTATACCCGTACTACAGTCAAGATCAGTTCAGGGCTAGCCTTGGCTATACTTCAAGCTTGAGGCCAGGTTGCTTGTTTTTGATGGAGGAGTAAGTAAAAAACTAATAAAATGATTCATGTGCAATAAAGGAGGGGCACAGAGATTTCTAGGTGACGCTATCTTGCAATCTTGGCTTTTGGAATCATGCACGTGTTTAATACCATTAGAAAATGAAATTGAGCCGGGTGGTGGTGGCGCACGCCTTTAATCCCAGCACTTGGGAGGCAGAGGCAGGTGGATTTCTGAGTTTGAGGCCAGCCTGGTCTACAGAGTGAGTTCCAGGACAGCCAGGACTACACAGAGAAACCTTGTCTTGAAAAACCAAAAGAAAAAAAAAAAAAGAAAAGAAAATGAAATTGAAAAGTTAAGATGGCAGCCCAGAAGCACACACTTGACTCAGACCACGTGCTAGTTTGCAGGCAGTTCCATGATGTGCTGGCACTTCATGCCTGACCTCTGTTGGCAGTCCCTCTTGAACCGCCAGTCCTCGGCACTGTGGAGCCTGTGGAGCCTGTGGAGCCTGGAGGAGGTAGAGGAGGTACAGCAGCACCTGCTGTGGGTCACTGCTAAGAGCAGTAGTGGACAAGCAGCCCAAGCATGAAGACAACCTAGGTCAAAACATACACAAGCATGGCACAGGAAGGTTCTGACCAGGTAGATAACACCCCTTGGCTCCGGGAGATCTGGATGTTCCCAGCAGGCAGACTCCCAAATACAGGGGAAAGCACTGTTGTCCGGTGATTGGTGGGAAGGGCAGGTCATTAGCAGCGGCACTGGCTTCCACTGTGATGACAGGCTACTCTAGGACAGGCTGCCAAGTGAATCCATTCCTAGCAACTGATCTGGGGACCAACCCACTAAACCCGGGGTGAAGCTGGTACCCAACGTGTGTCGTGTCGCCAACACATTACCAGCATGTGTTGTTGAATGGAATGCCTGTACCCAAACTCCACAAGCAACTGTCGGAGAAGAAAACATAATTCCCCAGGCCCTGGCAGTGCCCCGAATTCAGAGATATATACTCTTTTGATCCCTCCAAACAGAGGCAATTTGAACTATCAGATAATATTTGGGGTCACTTTTCTTGATTTCTGTCTTTATAATTCTAGATACTTACTCATCTCTCTCCCTCCCTCGCTCTCTTCTTTCTAGGAGAGAGCCAATCCTGAAGTGAGAAGTCGGTTGAAGAACACCGGTCACCTGTAGTACCACTCATAGCCACAGGGTGGCACTGAAACTCAAACACAGTTTTTCTAGGGGAGGCTTCTGAAAATCAAGGTCGTGGAAAAAGTCAGGACAGACGAACAAAGCTTACTTAGTTTCATTACCGTATAACATGAAGTGTGACTACCTAGTTTCTACCATCTAGTATGCCCCTTAGGCTGAAAGCCTACTATAAGCAGAAAACCCTAAACTTCCAGACGCTAGAATCCCGCCTCCCCCATCCCACAGCCAGACCCAGACTTTTTTCCTCTAAATATCTCTCAAAGAGAGGGGTTAGGGCACATTCCAGAGATCCCAGAACTTGGGAGGCTGAGACAGGAAAACCACCTCGAGTAGAAGGCCATCCTACAGCACACAGTGAATTTCAGGCCAGTCAGAACCACAGCGTGAGAGACCCTGTCTTTCGGGGGAAAGAAAATCAGTATTTCTTGATCTCTTGATTCCCTTACTACAATCCACCCGCTCGATTCCATCCTGACTCAATCTATCTCTTCTACATGTTTCTTTCACGTCTTCCTCATTCATCTTCTACTTAAAATGTTTTCCATATTGCAACGAGTCTAGAACACAAGTCTCACTATGCCTCTCTCCATATCTGTAGAGGCTGAGAAAGCTTAGCTCCCGTCTGCTTCTCCAGCGTGAGTCTGATCTTTCCTGCTTCCTTAGGCTTCAGGGTCCCTGGCTTCCTCTCTGTCTGGCAGCCAGACAGGCTTATCTAGAGCTGGCTCCTCCCTCGTCTGGAATGCTGTTTCCGCGGATCTCCGCAGGGCTGACTCCTGCCCTTGGATCTTTGGAAATCCTCCAATGCACGTCCTAGCCTTTCCGCACCCTTAGTCCTATGATACAGCTTCTGCCTGGAGACAGTCCCCAGTTACACCATCACGGAGCGCAGCCTCACAAGTCACAAGCAGGGAAGAGACACGAACCGTTCTGTTCTTTCATCTTGTCTGTGCCCTACGAGCGCTGGCATGTTTTACAGCACTCTAACTTCTGTGATGGAGACTATAAAAACCTCACCTCTCATTAAAGAAGGAGGAGGAGAAGGAAGAGGAGGAAGGAGAGGAGAAGGGAGAGGAGGAAGAGGAGAAGTAGTAAATAAATGTGGCTAGGAGTTAGGAGTGGTGGTGAACACTTTTGACCCCAGCGCTCTGAAAATAGAGGCAGGAAGGTCTCTGTGAGTTCGAGGGCCAGCCTGATCTACATAGTGAATTTTAGGAAAGCTGGAGGTATATAGTGAGATCCTATCTTAAAACAAAACAAAACAAAAATGTTTGTTAGCCCTGGATATCTTGAGTGTGCCACCACATGAAGCTAAGAGATGGCTTGATTAACTGACTTATTTTTAAAGCCTTTTTTTTTTTTTTTTTTTTGAGACAGGATCTCACTATGTACCTTCCGCTGGTCTTGAACTCCCACAGACCCACCGACCCGTCTGCCTTTGCCTCCTGAGCTGTGAGCCACCACGCCTGGCAACTTATTTTAAATATCGTGTATGAGCGTGTGCATTGAGTGTGAGCCTGTGTGTGTGTTGAGTATGAGTGTGTGTGTGTGTGTGTGTCCAGAAGAGGGAGGGGGCACTGGATCTGGAGTTACAAGAGGTTGTAAGCAACATAAGATGGGTGCTGGGAATTGAATTTAATAAGAGTATTCTCTATTCATTATTTGTTTCAATAGAGAGTTTCTCTGTTTAGCCCTGGCTGTCCTGGAACTCACTCTGTAGATCAGGCTGGCCTTGAACTCACAGAGATCTGACTGCTTCTGCCTCCTGAGTGCTAGGATTAACACCTGGTGCTGGGACTAACCACTGGGCCATCTCTACAATTTTTTTAAATTTATTTACTTTATGTACTCATAGTACACTGTAGCTGTCTTCAGACACACCAGAAGAGGGCATCTTATCCCATTAAAGATGGTTGTGAGCCACCATGTGGTTGCTGGGAATTGAACTCAGGATCTCTGGAAGAACAGTCAGTGCTCTTAACCTCTGAACCATCTCTCCAGCCCCTACAATTTTTTTAAAGAGACATTTTAGTTTCTTGTTTTTTGTGACAGGCTCTTACGTAGCTTGGTTTAGAACTTAGCACAACCTTGAATTTCTGACCCTCTTTCCTCCACCTGGGACTGTAGGTGTTTTCCCTATCCAGCTTAAGATTCAACTTTATATAAAAAAAGTCATTATAAAGTTTCACCATATAGGGGCTCGAGTGGAGCTTAATAGTAAAACGGTTGTTTAGCATGGTCCAGACCCCGTGTTTGGTCCCCAGTGCATCCCACAGGCAGAAGTTTCAGTATGTAGGAGCTGAACATGTAAGGACGTTCACTGCTATAAATTATTCTTTATGTTTTAGGATGTCATGCAATACATTGATGGTAACACTATAAGATTCAGAAGGGAAGGTGGGAGTGCTTACCTAGCTATATGCAAGAGGCCCGGAGCTTATCTCCAATACTGAAAAAAATCAGGAAATTACACCTTTACAGTGTTGTTGTTTAAGTTACAAACCCTATGCAAATTTGCCAAGCATTCCACCACAGTCTTTTATAATAAAAGTGTGTGTGTGTGTGTGTGTGTGTGTGTGTTGGAAGTTTCTTTTGCCTGGTTTGGGATCTCAGATTAGGTTAAATTTGTCCCCCATTCATTCAGAAGAACTCCAGTCTGTCTTTGATGACTTTTAACTAAAATAGGTTGACTCGAGTTCTAGATGTTTTCAATCATTGGCTTAGGAAAGGGAACCCCATTTATTACTTTAGGGAGGCAGAAACGTATTCTCTCTCTCTCTCTCTCTCTCTCTCTCTCTCTCTCTCTCTCTCTCTGCCAATTCCTTGAAACAAAAATTTAGGAATTATCTGTTTTCAAAGCTTTCCTTTGATATTATTCTAGTGCTACCCTTTAATTTTTTTTTTTTTTTTTGGTTTTTCAAGACAGGGTTTCTCTGTGTAGTTCTGGCTGTCCTGGAACTCACTTGGTAGACCAGGCTGGCCTCGAACTCAGAAATCCGCCTGCCTCTGCCTCCCAAGTGCTGGGATTAAAGGCGTGCGCCACCACCGCCCGGCTAATTTTTTTTTAAAAAAATTATATAGCACGCATTATCTTGCAGGGGTTTGCTGTTGTTTTGGTTGTTATCAATCTACCTGCCTAGAATCTAAACTGTAGGGATTTTATGGACGTACTCCCAGAGCCAAGCACAGTGCCTGGCAGCTGAGAGACATCAAATATTTGTTGAATGGATGAAATCCCTCTGAGTCTTGTCTTTGGGGCTGGTTTAGAAGCACAAAGGAAAAGGAGTCAAATGGGTTGGCAGGTCCGTCAACAATGCGACTTGTGAACCCGGAAGGTAGTGAGAACTTTCCGATCTGCAGGGATTTCATCCGAAGCCCCAAGTCAGTCACGTCACCCTACGAAGAGGTTCTTGGTCTGTAATTGAGCCATATCCAGGGCCTGACAGCTCAAAGCAGGAGTGAGATCATCGGTGGTGGGTCAACGTCCTAGCCTGGGTTAAGCCTCCCAGGGACTCACAAGCCGTTCCAGTCCCCTGCTCCATTCTTCACCCTTTCAGATCCCCTCGGTTCCCGAGGCAGTCACCTCACCACATCCTACCCTAACCATCCCAAGGCTGCTCATTTCTGCACTTGGCAAATCTCTCATGAAACCAAGACAAGTTATTCAGGGAGGAATTAGAGTCACTTTTGGTCTAGGGTGGGAGGGGAAGTCTTCTGACCCCCAGGGGCTGGGGGACTTGGTGCGACGGTGGGATAAGCTCGGCGCATCAGCCTCTCATCTCCTAGCGCCCAAGGCAGTGAGCGGGAAGCACAGGAGAAGGGAAGATTTGGTGGTTCCGGGTGCATCCTCTTGGGTCCAACCCACCGGCACCAGGAGGTGAGCAAGGGCTCGCATAGCCGGCCTACAGTTGTCTGCAGAGGGCGCAGCACTATCGCGAGACTTCCGGAAGCAGCTGCATGGCGCCTGCGGACGCAGTTACCATGGCAACCGGGCGGCGCCTGAGCGCGCGGGAAGAAGGCTTAAGTAGAGAGCTCTGGCCTGCTTGCTCTGGGAGACTTGATGAGTGACCCACCTCAGACTTCCAACCTCAAAAACCACGGCCTCCGCTCTGGGTCTCCGAGACCATGGGTCGGATCTCCGGGCTCGTGCCCTCTCGGTTCCTGACGCTCTTGGCTCATCTGGTGGTTGTCATCACTTTGTTCTGGTCCCGGGTAAGACGCGGGCAGGGCGCGCGCGCGCGTGCCCTTCTGTCCCTCCCGTTCTCATCTTGGAGTGGACGCAGCTCATCTCAGTCCGCTCCCACAGACCCACACAGTTGCTCCCGTTCCCCGGCCCCTCCCCAACCAATCCCCGAAACCCCATCCCTCCTTTGACATTTCTTTCTTTCTGCCTGGCTCACCAGGAAAGCAACATCCAGGCTTGCCTGCCTCTCAAGTTCACCCCCGAGGAATATGAGAAGCAGGACAACCAGTGAGCTCTTGGGGCGGGGTGAGAGTGCAAGGGTCTTCAACGGAATCCAGAAACCCCGGTCCAACCCCCTTTCTCTCTGCAGGCTGGTAGCAGCGCTCTGTCTCACCCTGGGCCTCTTTGCAGTGGAGCTGGCTGGCTTCCTCTCAGGAGTCTCCATGTTCAATAGCACCCAGAGCCTCCTCTGTATCCTTTCTGCCTGGCCAGCGTCCCCATCCCATGTGACTCGTCTCCATTACCACTCTTTCCACCTCTGTAGGCCTTTTGGGCACAGGTCTCTGCTCTCTGTGGCAAACCGAATCTCTCTAGGTGAGAGGTTTTAGACAGCGTTAGGGAATTAATAGACTTCAAACATTCGTTAAATCCTGATGTGAGCCAGGTTCTGGCGATCCCTGGGCTGGGAGTAAGAGCATTTTATCTCGTTGGAGGAGAAGGTAGATAAACATCTGTAAATCAGTGTGATAAACAATGCTGTTAGAGTGTGTAAAATACAAAGCACTATGGGAACTCAGAGGGGACCCAGAAAATGAAGCACATAGGAAGGTTCTTGATGCCCGGGCATGGTGCTACAAGCCTTTAATCTTAGCACTAGGGAGGCAGGAGCAGGCGAATCTCTAAGTTCGAAGCCAGCTTGGTCTACATAGTGAGTGAGTTCCAAGTCAGCCAGGGTTACATAGAGAGACCCTGGGTTTTGTTTGTTTGTTTGTTTTTGTTTTGTTTTTTGACTTTTGAATTGTGGGCAAGGAGGACAGTGTATCAGGCCTGTAGGTATTCTTGTGTGGCCTAAGGCATACGTGACATTAACCTTCCCAGAAGTGTACAGGGAGAGGTCCTACGAAAGTAAACACATAACTCTGGCCTCTTACACATAACTGCCCACAAATTCAGAAGGCATGGCTGCCAACTCTGGTGCTTGTCTTAAGGGAAGGGAACAGCTGAACCCAAGTCCAGGTATTAAAGAGGCCCATCACTTACCTATTCCTTTCCTTGACTCTGCTGTGTTTAAGCCATTGCGGCCCACTGTAGCGCGTCTGTGGCCCTGTCTTTCTTCATATTCGAGCGATGGGAGTGTACCACGTACTGGTACATTTTTGCCTTCTGCAGGTGCCATAGCACCCAGTGTTTTGGAATGGGGGGTGGTGGAAAGTCTCAACTCTGAAGGTTTCCCCCACCCGGACCTTTACCGCACATGTGACATTGGTAGAGGTTTGAAGAGTTTACCCACCCCCTAACCCACTCACATATAAGGTTTCGGGGTTCGAGTACTTGGGTTGGAAGGGGCTCTAAACCCACCCTCTACTCTTCACAGCGCCTTCCCAGCGGTCACTGAAACTGCATTGTTCATCGCTGTCTTTGGGCTGAAAAAGAAACCCTTCTGATCACAACCCGGATGTAGGGACCAAGGTTGGAAAAGTGAAGAGCTGCCTCCCATTGCCGGAAGAAGAAAGGCAGAGGCTTCAGTTTTCTCTCGCCCTAGTCTTTTGCTCCTCCCAACTGCGGCTAAACAGAGGATGGGAGTGTTGGGATAAGATCTCTCAAATCTTGGGTTATAATTTTATAGAGTTTTATAATAAAATTCATTTTATACTAAAAGCAAGGCTTATATAGAAGACCATTGGTGGCCCAAGAGGCTGGTGTAAGTAAAGGCTTTTTTCTCGCCACATGTATGTGAGCTAATAGGTGATGCTTCTATTTGGATTTTTACGGTACAAGATAGGCGGAAGCGAGTGGGCGGAGATATGTAAATAAGCACCTCACATAGGGTTTCTAATTTGCCGCACGTGAGCGGAGCATTCTGGGAGGATTTGGTTTCTCCCTTTTTGCGCCGAATGGAAAAATAAAATATTTCAAGCGCTTGCAAATAGATATAACTCTTGGGTTGCAGGAACTGTAAGTTACTGGGTTCGTGCTAAAAGTGTCATACTCTCACCCTTCTTTAAACAGGAGATGTCTTTACTTAATGAAGAATGGGCTGGCTTTGTCCTTTATCGTCAGGAGGTTAATCCTTGCCTGTTCCTCCTCTCGGAGGGCAGTTAGAACATGATGATTGGAGCTTGCATGATCTGCTGATTAGCATTTCCGTGTAATCAGGACCTGACAACATCCTGATTGCTCCTATCTGATTCTCTGACGATCATCTTTATTTTTAGTGTTCTGATTGATAGACTTTTACAACCACACTTCATGCTTTGTAATTTGTCCTTAACTCTGTTCGGAGCTGTAGTTTTAAGGTGCTTTTAGTATTAGCGTATATGGCTATCTGACTGCTCAGACCTCATTTCTGTGGTGAGAGGTGCCATCAAGTTGGTACCCTGGCTGTAGGTTGTTTGCCCAGCTCCTGCGAAGCAACCCATGGCCCTTCTTCGTGCTTACCAGGAGCTTTTTTAACCCTATGACCTAAAGCACATCCCCACATTCAATTCAACGACTTCCTTACCATAGGCAAAGCCCTATTAACAGTATTGAGAAAATAAATGTGATATGACCTGTAGTCAGCTTTGGACATACAGAGACAAAGTTTCCCAGTACTCCCAGATTTATTTAATCCTGTAAATTGTGATACAGGCTACAAAAAAATGATTTAGGAGTTTCTTAGCAAAGCTTGAAGTTGTAACTTGAGAGCCACCAAAATATTACATATGTTTCAGCTATTGCTGAGAAGAAACTTAAGTGCAGCTTTGTGAGAAGCCCACACACTCCCCTTTGCATGTGTATTACTGAACTTGGAAAAAATTACTTTTTTCTGGGAGTTCTACTGACAGGTCGACAAACAACTCTTATTTAAATTAAACAGTGTGAACTTGCAATTAAGTAGGTTATATTTACACTGGAGATACAGCTAGCTCACCAGTAAGTGTGTACTTGCTATGCCTTGGAGGTCCTGGGTGAACTCCTCAGCATCAAAAACTTAAAGCAGCCAGGAATGGTGATCATGCCCCCAATCTCAGCACTCAGTATGCAGAAACAGGAGCGCCACAAGTTCAAGGTTAGCCTGGTCTACATAGTGCATTTCCAGCCAGCTAGGGCTGCATAGTAAGTACCCTTTCCCCAACAAAACAACAGGAACTTGCTGTCCCTCGTAGGGATGGACAAGCTGGCCCAGCTCTTGAGGTCCCCTGCCGTGTTCCTCCGGCAGGCATCCTTGGTGTGAAGAGGGTGGCAGTTGAGCAGATCAGGATGGAGGCTGAGCACAGCCTGAGAAGTCCCCCAACCAGCTGCAGGCTTAGAACTGCAACAGTTCTGTCTGCCGAACGCTGAGCGTTAGCCTCTGTTAGCTGGATTGTCAAGTACAGATCCCTTTGACCCCAGAAAGTCGGCAAATCTCAAAGTTTTCTCAAAACACTTTTATGAAGCAGTGGGTTTAAGAGCGCTGACTGTGAAGCCTGTAAGCCTCTTCCTTACAGCACAGCCTTGTGGTCCTGAGCGTCACATCTACCCCTGACATTTCATGGGTTTCTGTTTCACAGGGTTGTATAGACACCGGTTGTAGGGTTTTACATACACGGACACGCTCACTTCAGTAGCACATACACTAAAACTGGAAGGACACAGAGGATTACCATGGCCTCTGTGCAAGGGGACACATTTCTGAAGCATTCCATACCTTTCAGTGACATTTTTCTGTAATTCTAAGACACTACATACATATGTGGCAGGAGGGTGAATGTCAAAAACTTGGACAATTAAAAATATCACAGTTAAGCATGAACTGGCTCCCCTCAAAAATAAAATAAATTAAAAATTTAAGAAGTCTGGTGCACATCTTTAATCCTATTTCAGAGAAGGAGAGGGAGAGGGAGAGGGAGAGGGAGAGGGAGAGGGAGAGGGAGAGGGAGAGGGAGAGGGAGAGGGAGAGGGAGAGAGAGAGAGAGAGAAGCAACAGGCAAAGGTTACATCAGTGCAGATTAGTCCCAAGAGTTGGAACTGTGTTAGGATGTCACCAACAGAATCCACACAACAAGATGTCCTTCAGGTAATTCAGAAACACGTACCTTCATGGTTTTTCTCTTATTCATACAAATACACAAAAGTAGCTAATAAGTTCATAGAACTTTTTGTTCTGTTTTTCAAGACAGAATTTCACTGTGTAATCTTGGCTGTCCTGGAACTAGCTCTGTAGACCAGGGTGGCCTCAAACTTACAGAGATCCACCTGCCTCTACCTCACAAGTACTGAGATTAAAAGTGTGCACCCAAATCACCACAGAACTTCATAAATTTTAAAGAGATTAGCTGCACTCAGGAGGCAGAAGCAGGTGGATCTTTGAATTGGAAGACAGTCTGGTCTACACGGAGCACATTCTAGAATAGCTAGAATTGCACAGTGAAACAAAAAACAGAAGAATTTACATTAAAGAATCTTGTAGGAGGCTGGAGAGATAGTTATGAGGATCCAGGTTCAAATCCCAGCACCCACATGGCAGCTTACTCCTGTTCCAGAAAATCCAATGCCCTGTTCTCTTTACCATGACACTTGGCATGTACTTGGAGCACAACAGATATGTGTGCAGGAAAATACTCATACACATAAAATACTAAAAGAATATTGTAGGGTCGGAGATAGAGCTCAGCTAGAGTGGTTTAACTAGCATGACCATAGGTTTTGGCCCCCACAGGAAGAGTATACTACTACTTGTATTGTACAATAAAATATATGATAAACTTATATACATAAGCGCATACATTCCCGGAAACGCACCTGTAAAACATTCCAAGAACATCTCACTACCAATTACTTCTTGGGGCTGGAAAGATAGCTCAGCTGTTATGAGTACTGACTGCTCTTTCAGGGGACCCGGGTTCAATTCCCAACACCCAGATGGCAGCTCACAACTGTCTAGTTCCAGGGGATCCGACACCCTCACACAGACAAATGTGCAGGAAAGACACCAGTGCACATAAAATAAAAGTAAATTTAAACCTATTACTTCTTGTCCCCAAGCCCAGAGTGACTTTTGTGGCTTTAGCTTTCTTCTCTGCATTTCAAAATCTGTCTCTCAGTTGGCTTAGGAACAATGGTTTCCCTGGTTCATCCACCACGTCTCTGACTGGCTTTCAAGTTCATTCAGTAAATATTGTGTGCATGTTTGTTTGTGGAGGGATACATAGGTGTGTGGCTGCATGTACATGTGGGTCAGTCAGAGATCTCATTCCTCAGGAGCCGTCCATCTTGGTTATTTTGTTTTTGTTTTGAGACAGGGTCTCTAATTAGTACTTGCCCTGTGCTGGGGTTACAAGTATTTGCCCCATGCCTATACCTGGATTTTTAGGTGCTAGTGCTCAGATTCAGGTCTTTGTGTATACAAGACAAACACTGAGTTGAGCTATTGTCTCACTGTCCTACATTTAAAATAATAAAGTGTGCGTGTAGCAATCGCTGGGGACATAGTACTGGGCTGTCTCTCTTCTGCTTGCCCATCAAATAAATGTTGGTGTTACTATTTCTTTGTTCTCCTCTTCCTCCTCCTCTTCCCCTTCTTCCTTCTCCTCTTTCTCCTCCTCTAGAAGGGCTGAGGATTGAACTCAAGACTTCATAGCGTTTCCAGTCCCACCACCACCACCACCATACTACTCCTTAATTACATTTTATTAATATTTTATTTGCTTGTATGTATGCGTGGTCACATGCGCATGGAGTTCAGAAGACAACCTACCAGAGTTGGTGCTCTCCATCCACCTGGTTGTTAGCCTTGGGAGCAGGTATCTTTATCCTCTGAGTCATAACTTCCTTTTCTTTACTACAAGGTCTCGTGTACCCGAGCTGCCTGGGCTTTGCTATGTAGCTGAGGATGATCTTGAGCATCTGATCCTCCTATCTCTGTCTCCCAAGTTGGGGGTACGTGGAGGATTGTTTAACCACGGCCAGTTTTTGTGGTGTTGGGGATGAAACTTGAGGTCATGTGCATACCAGGCAAGCATTATCCCAGCTGAAGTGTGTTTCAGCCTCCCACCCCCAGTCACCTCTGTAGTCCTTAAACACCAACCATCTGTGGAGCAGCAGTTCTGAACCCAGATGTTTCCCTGTCACCTAAAGTCAGTCACCCTCCCTCTATCCATAAGTCACCAGCAGAGGACCTAGCAGTTAGCATCTGAAACAGATTTTCATTTGCTGTGACGTTAGTGGCTTTCTAGCTCTGAGCATTACTTGTTTTTAGTTCTTTTCAAACAGGAGCACTCTGTTAAGTATTCCTGGCTGTCCCAGAACTTGCTGTATATAGATTGGGCTGGCCTTGAACTCGCAGATCTGCCTGTCTCTGCCTCCTGCTTGCTGGAATTAAAGCTGTGTGCCAACATGCCCAGCTATAGATCTCAGGGCTGTTTTAGAGACCATCTTCATACTTGGAGGAACAAAGCCTACAGCCTGAACACTCAAAGATAGCTCTGAGGCTTGAGTCCTAAGGGTTCTCTCTCCTGCCATCTTATTCTGGATCTGTAGTTGTCTGGCACCTTCAGTGAGAGTGTTAAGTCTGTGGTGGGTGTGTTTCCTGCAAGGCTGGGGGGTGGGCATCATGCAGCTTGAGGAGCGGCTGGCTTTTGTTGAACTTGCTACTTCTCAGTAATAAATACTTGATGGGGTGTGGAAGAGTGTGCTCTAACCACCCATGACAGGACCAAATTGGTTCATGTCAGTTCACAGACACTCTGGTGGGATTTCAAGGAAGATGGAGATGGTCCATACGGGGATGGGGTAGAAGGAATAGAATCCCAGATCTCTGACATCTCTTCAGGACCTTTTCCATGAGTTGACCTGAATCATGGGGCACGTGTTGTTTTCGGGTGTTCAGCATCCATCCTTTTCCTGGTCACCCCACTCCATTTGCCTTTTGCAGCCCCTCCCCACCCCATTCTTAGTCTTTATGCTCAGTAAGAGGCTGGCACTCACTCCTCATTTTCTTTTTGCCTCAGGGGTAACCAGGTAGCCTAAACCTGGCCAATAACAGCATCCCGTCTTTCCTGCTCTGGTGATTAATTCAACCATAAACCTTGGCAAGCCACGGCTTGTGCTGCATATTTGGGAAAGAGAAGCTTAGGCTCTGTCTAAGGGTTTTATTGTTGTGAAGAGACACCATGACCATGGCAACTCTTTTTTTGTTTGTTTGGGTTTTTTTTTGGTTTGGTTTTTTTGAGACAGGGTTTCTCTGTGTAGTCCTGGCTGTCCTGGAACTCACTCTGTAGACCAGGCTGGCCTCGAACTCAGAAATCCGCCTGCCTCTGCCTCCCAAGTGCTGGGACTAAAGGCATGCACCACCACCGCCCAGCCCATGGCAACTCTTAACAAAGAAAACATTTAATTGGGGCCAGGTTACGGCTTTAGAGGTTTAGTCCATTATCGTCATGTCGAGAAGCGCAGTGCATGTGGGCAGACATGGCGTTAGAGAAAGGGCTGAGATCCTACATCTTGATCCTCAGTCAGCAACAGGAGACTGAGATACACTGGCCGGACTTGACCTTCTAAGACCTCAAAGCCCGCCCCCACCATGACACACTTCCTCCAACAAGGTCACACCTCCTAATAGTACACTCCCTAAGGACAACGCATTCATGTACTCGAGTCCATGGGGGCCTTCCTATTCAAACCACCACGGGCTCTGATTTTTTTTTTAAAGCTATAAAATAAACTGATTCAAACAGTGGGGAAGAAGTGCACTAGAAAGATGCCTCAGAGGGCAAAGACTGGGGCAGCCCCTGAAGAGGACCCAGGTTCTGGGTTCTAGCACCCACATTACACAGCTCAAAACAACCTATAACTCCAATTACAGGGGACATGATACCTTTGGCCTCCATGGGCACCCACACTGTGGACACACACACACACACAATTTAAAAAAAAGTAAAAATGATCAAGAATGGTAGCACATGCCTTTAGTCCCAGTACTCAGGAGGCAGGAGGATCTTTGTGAGTTGGAAGCCATCCTGATCTACATAGCAAGCTCCAGGACAGCTGGACAACATAAAGAAACCCCGTCTCAAAAATACATAGATAGATAGATAGATAGATAGATAGATAGATATTTTTTAAAGCATAAAATAAAAAGACAGATAGGGGCTGGTAAGATGACTCAGTGGTTACAGGCACCTTCAGCCAAGCCTGATGAACTGAGTTTAATTGCTAGGACCCACTTAAAGGAAATGATAGGATTTTTTTCCTCCAACAAAATAAGCCAATTCAAGCCAAACTAAAATATAAAGGCAGGTTTCTCAGAGGGGTTCACCCGTCCTGAGGAACAGGAACAAAGCCAGGGAAGTCGCCATGGAGACAGAGAAGTGTCTGTGTGTGTGTGTGTGTGTGTGTGTGTGTGTGTGTGTGTGAGAGAGAGAGAGAGAGAGAGAGAGAGAGAGCATAGGGAGAGAGAAATGCAGAGAGAAAGCGCAAAGCGCGCGTGCAAAACATCTGGATTATATACTGAAGAGCCTCAGGGAACCCTGGGCTGAGACGTTCAGGGAGGAGTCTGGCGTGTGCCAGCCGTGCCTGTGACAGGCAGGGACTGAGAGCTGGGAGGACCTGGGGGCCAGCTCCTCTTTGGTATGTAAAGTATGCGTCTCAGCTGGCTTGACCCTTCCTGTTGCGTCTGAAACCCAACAGGAAGGAGTGAACCAGGTCTGACCTCTGACCTCCACATGTGTTGTTGGATGTGTACAATGGTACATCCACACACAAATACATGAATAAAATGTAATAAATGCAATAAAAGTGTAAAAGAAAAATGAAACCAGAGTACACACGGTGAAGTACATACATAGGCTACTGGGGCACACACCAACATCTAGAAAAAAAAAACTAAATAAGTAGAATTCAGCAGATACGAAGGGTGGTATTTAAAAAAAAAATAAGTTGGAACCAGGTGTGATGGCATATACCTTTAATCCCAGCACTCAGGACACAGAGGCAGATGGATCTCTGTGAATTGGAGGCCAGCCTTGTCTACAGAGCAAGATTTAGAACAAGAAGGGCCACACAGAGAAACCTTGTCTTGAAAAAACAAAGAAAAAGAAAAAAAGTGTATTGCTTTTGATACATGATCATATGTGGCTCTGATCATTAATTTCTGATTACTGGGAAATAAATGTTTGGTTAGTGTATCTATTTTATAAACCTATACACCAGGGTAGTGTCTCTTTAAATTCATTGTTTTCAACCAGGATTAGTCATCTTTCTCTGTTTGTTGTTGTTTGTTTCTGGGTTTGTTTTTTGAGACAGGGTGCACCCGTGTACCGTGGCTGTCCTGGAGCTAGCTTTATACAGGCTGACATGAGAACGTTTAGGAAATCCTTCTTTAATACATGGCCTCCGGGACATTTGAAATATATCTACCCTATGAGGCTGCTCTGCTGCCTCAAACCTCTAACCCAGTGCTCAGGAGACTGAGGCGAGAGGATTACTTGAGTTCAAGACCAGACTAGAGTACAGAGAGAGAAAGACCATGTCTCAAACCTCAAACACACACATATATGCCCACATACAAGAAAATAATAACTTTAAATATTTATTTTTATTAATTTAAATTATTTGTATGTATCTGCATTGTGCACTTGAGTGGAGGTACACTTGTAGGTCAGGGGCATTAGATCCACTTAGCAAGAGTTATAAGCAGTTATGAGCCACCCAGCATGGGTGCTGGGAATCCAACTTGGGTCTTCTGAAAGAACAGCAAGTGCTCTTAACCACTGAGTCATTTCTCCATCCCCCAATATTTTTTTTTAGATAAAATAGGCATGATGGTCCTAGCTGTCTATAATTCCAGAACATGAGAGATGGAGGCAGGAGGATAACTGTCTATAATTCCAGAACATGAGAGATGGAGGCAGGAGGATAGAGTAGTCTATTACCGAGGGAGTTGGAAGCCAGTCTGTGTCATAGGAGACCCTGTCTCAAAATAATGATGATGATGATGATGATAATAATAAACAAAGCAGAGGCCAGGTGGTAGCAGCACATGCCTTTAATCCCAGCAGAAGAAGCAGAGGAAGTAGATCTCAGAGTTGGGAGCCAGCCTCTGTCAGACTTGCCTGTGGGCCTCTGGGCATGCCTGTGCAGCATTTTCCCAATTGCTAATTGACATAGGAGCAGCTAGGCACTGTGGGCAGATGAGCATAGACTGTAGAACAGTGGCTGAGTGTGACATAAGGAAGCGAGCCAGTGGGCAGGGCCCTTTGGCTCTCATGGTCCCTGCTTCAGTTCTTACCTTGAATTCCTCCTACCTTGGTTTTCTTCAAGAATGAACTGAACAGCCTGTAAGCTGTAGTAAACGCTTTCTTTACAGGATGGTTTTAGTCAGTGTTTTATCACAGCAACAGAAAGCAAACTGGAGCAATCCCCCTGCCTCCTGAATAGCTGAGATTACAAGTGTGTGCTGCCATACCCGAGTCTGGGTAGTTTTTAAAATAAATTTTGAGTAGATTATATATTTACATATCAATATGTAGCTTATGTTTATTATAAGAAACCATTTCTGATAGAATCCATAAAAGAATACTGGCACATTTAACAGTTTATGATGAATGTTGGGATGGGGTATAACACAATGGTAGAGGGCTTGCCTAGGATGCACTCGACTCTGAGTTTAATCTTTAGCTCAAGACATCAGTAGTTAGGGCTGGCAGTGCCTGCTGGTAACTCAGGAGAGTGAAGCAGGAAGATTTAAGTTTGAAACCAGCCTAGTGACTTAGGTAACACTTGTCAATAGAAACAAGCAAACAAAAAGCAAAATGTATGCATAGTAAAAAAAAATAGGTAAAAGTAGGAAGCAAAAGATGGTATCTTAAGAAAATATTTGTAAATAATTTTATAGAGAAAAAGTTAATGCTGACACAAAAATCTGTAAGTCTGTAAAAAAAGTACAAACAACTTAAAATCATACAATCATGGGCATTTCACAGGTTAGTAGTTAAAAGACCTATCACACACATGAAGAGACCTCATGTTATCCACCATAAAAGGGATGAAAATTGTGCATAGTTAATTCATTGATTTTTAAGTTTTGTTTGTAATTTATGTCTAGGTGTCCAAGCATGGCATGCATACAGATGTCAGAGAGGGCCAGAAGGGGGCGCTGAATCCTCTGGAGCTGGTGATAGAAGTTGTAAGCTTCGGGTGGTAGGGACTGGAAACCCAGCCTGGGTCCTCTAGAACAGCAGACACTCAACCACTGAGCCAGCTCTGTTTTCCCAACATACTAATAATGGCTGAAAAGTTTCTTAGCATATTGGAGATGTGGGGAAACCTGTCTTACCTGTTTGCTGGGTGGGAAGAAGACTTGGTAGCGCACCTCTAGAGAGCAATTTGGGAGTACCCATCAAAAGCACATGCACCATTTGGTTTAGTATTTGTTTTTTTCCAGATTTGTTAAATCCTTAGCTTAAAACTAGGGCTGAATCTAGGGTCAGAACTAGGCAGGCTCTCTATGAAATGAGTTATATCTTTTCAATGTATTTTACTTTTTCATACGTTGGGTCTATTGGGTTTCCCAAGCTGACCTTTAATTTACTCTGTAGTCTAGAAAGGCCATAAACATATAATTCTCCTGCCTCAGTTTCCTGAGTTCCTGGGATTATAGGTTTTCCACTCTGCCCAGATCCTTGTATGGTTTGATTTTCTTTCTTTTTGGTGTTTTTGAAACATGGATTCTGCTGGGCGGTGGTGGCGCACGCCTTTAATCCCAGCACTTGGGAGGCAGAGGCAGGCAGATTTCTGAGTTCGAGGCCAGCCTGGTCTACAGAGTGAGTTCCAGGACAGCCAGGGCTACACAGAGAAACCCTGTCTCAAAAAACCAAAAAAAAAAAAAAAAAAAAAAGAAACATGGATTCTCTGTGTAGCCCTGGCTGTCCTGGAACTCACTCTTTAGACCAGATTGGCCTCGAACTCACAGAGATCTGCCTGCTTCTGCCTCCAGAGTGCTGTGGTTAAAAGCATGTTTTACTGTGCCTGGCTTTGAAATAGAGTTTTCATATTCAGGAATTCATTCTACACGTTTGCATAAAGGTAAAATCAGAATGTGTAAAATATTCTTTATATCTTTTCTTAGGTTGGCAAAAGGTCACCAACAACCTAAACTGACCACCTATCGTGGATCGATTAAATTGCTTTGTATCCCCACACAGCAGGATTCTCCACAAGCATAAAGATGTGAGCTGTGTGCCCTACATATAATGGAACAAGCTATGTTAAATGGAAAAGCAAAGCACAGAGCGGCCTGTATAGCTTGTTCATTAGGATGAACAATGAAAGCCTATCTGGAAGCAGTGGGCACTGGTGGGTCAGGGGCTGGGGGATGGAGAACCCGGGAGAAGAGCAGCTGTCTTTTGAACTATATGCTTTTTTGAAGTGTTGACACTCTGTGCACAAATATATGTGTTAATTAATTTGCCTTGAGGATAAGGTCTATCTTTGTAGCCTGGCTGGCATAAAACTCATGGCAGTGTCTCAGACTTGAGTGTTAAGATTACAGGTATATGCCATTGTACCCAGAAAAAAAAAAAAAAAAGGTTGGGCCTCAGACACTCTACCATTGAGCTACAGTTCAGCCTAAATAACTCTTAATTTTATTTTACTTTGAGACGGGTCTCATTTTGTAGCTCTGGCTCTCACAGAGGTGTGAGTGTTTCTGCCTCCCTGGCACTGAGAGACAAGGTCCATGCCACCACCCCAGGTCCTAAGTAACTTTAAAAAATGAAAGCAGAGGACTGAGTAGTGAGCTGATTCTGCGTGGAAGCTGCGTGCTGCCAAGCCCGACAGCCTGGTTTCAGTCCCCGTTCCCAACACGGTGGAGAGAAAAACTAATCTCCAACAAGCTGTCTCCACCACAAATACAATAATTAAATTATAATAAATAAAATAAGTGACATTTAAGTGTCTGCCTTTCTAGGTCACCAGCTCATGCCCTCTCTCAAATGTGTCTTTTTTTCTTAATAAACTCTATTTCTATCACTGAAAAAAAAATAACTTTTAAAAAACTTTTATCGATTTTCTTTGTGAGTTTCACACCATGCTACCCAGTCCCACGCATCCCCCGTCCCCTCATATCTGTCCTTCGCTCCTGCACCCCCAAATAAAACACAAACGAACAACAGCAATGCAAAGAATAGAAAACATCTTGAAATGGAAGCTGTATTGTGTCACGGTGTGTCCCACAGTATATCACTCCATCCACACGTCTCCACTTGCAAATGTTCATTGCAATGAGTCACTGGTCTGGTTGGAGGCCTCTGGCTTCTGTGACACCATCAATGCTGGATCCTCGTTGGGACTCCTCCCAGTTGTCCTGTTGTTGTCCTGTGTCATGGAGATCCTGGAGCTTTGGATCAGCAGGACTGACCCTTTCATACATCCCAGCTGTTCACAGATGATATAGATTTGGGGTGGGCCAATTCAGAGCCCTGAATCTAAGACCGGGTAGTAGCTGAGCTGGTTAGCCCAGTGAAAAGGCAAAGCTCTCCAGCTCTGGCAAAGCCACTCAGTGCCGCCATCCGAGGGAGGCAGTGAGGACCACTGTTCTGATCATTTGTTATCCATGTGTCTGCCTTGTTCCTGACATTGTGCTTTGTACTTGAGTATGGGAAACTACACAGATGAAGCAATTACCACTTAAAGCAACCCAGTGCCATGGCATAGCCTCGTAATCCCAGCATTAAGGGACCAGCCTGAACTCTACAATGAGACCTTGTCTCAACAAAGAAATGGTCCAGTAAGATGATTCGTGGGGACTTACTGCCAAGTTTGATGACCTGAGTTTGGTCTTCTTTGGTCTCCAGACACAGTGGAGGGAAAGAAAGCCTCCTATCAGTTATCCATGATGGTCACATGTGATTCCCCCAATAAATAAATTTGTTTTTCCCTGTGTTTTTTTTTTTTTTTTTTTTTTGAGACAGGGTTTCTCTGTGTAGCCTTGGCTGTCCTGGAACTCACTCTGTAGAATTCCCTGTGTTTTCAAGACAGGTTTTTCTCTGTGTAGCTCTGGCTGTCCTGGAGCTTGCTCTGTAGACCAGGCTGGCCTCAGTGATCCACCTGCCTCTGCCTCCTAAGGCTGGGATTAAGGGTGTGTGCCACGACTGCTTAGTAATAAATGCAATTGTTCTCCTTTTTTGTTTTGTTTTGTTTTTGTTTTTCGAGACAGGGTTTCTCTGTATAGCCCTGGCTGTCCTGGAACTCACTCTGTAGACCAGGCTGGCCTAGAACTCAGAAATCCACCTGCCTCTGCCTCCCAAGTGCTGGGATTAAAAGTGTGTGCCACCACCGCCCGGACATAAATGCAATTTTTGAAACAAACAAGATATGACTTTTATTATTTATTTATCTGTATATGCATGTGCTAGAAGAGGGCTTCAGATCTCCTGGAGCTGGAGTTACAGGTGGTAGTGGCGTAACTGATGTGCTGGCTGGGAACCGAAGTCCTCTGGAAGACCAGCAGGCACCACCGCTCCAGCCCCAAGATGTGACTTTTCTGTGCATATGTTACCCTTTACTATAAGAAGGAATTGGCAAAGAAATACCGTTGGGGCTGGGAAGGGACACTCTATAGTAGAGAGCTTTGCTCAAAATGCACAGGGCCTGACTTTTATCCTCAACACTGCAAACAAGCAAAAACCAAACCTTTCTAAATGTGTAAACCAACAAAACCCAAAAAAAGTTAACAGGTGAAACAAACGAAAATCAAAAAAGACCCCATCAAATCACTGCTTTAAGCTTACCCCAAATACATCAATCTGTCCCGAGCTCTCAGCATCACCAGGGCACAGCACACAGCAGCAGGACATTGGAAGCAAACTAAAAGTTGATGACAGCTGTGTGTTGAGGGACAAACGAGGTCCCAGAAATTAATGACT
Organism: Grammomys surdaster; assembly: GCF_004785775.1. Classification (NCBI taxonomy): domain Eukaryota; kingdom Metazoa; phylum Chordata; class Mammalia; order Rodentia; family Muridae; genus Grammomys; species Grammomys surdaster. Next base: position 2,700,858 of record NW_021604783.1, read on the forward strand.
GCTCTTGCAGGGTTTGACTCATAAGGATGGAATGAGTTCATGAGTCAGTGTGGGAATGATCCAGCCCCCCTTCCACCCCAACTTCTAAACCAGGAATCCTGTGGAGGGGGAAAAGCAGTGCAAGTAAGCTTTCCTTAAAGTGTGGTCTCTTTATGCCTACCAGAACCCTAAAGAAGCCTTGGGCCCTCCCTCCTGCATATTTTTGTGTTCTTTGTGGGGTTTTGATTGTTAACTCTCTTTTGTTGTTAATTATCTATTCTTTCTTTTTTTTTTTTTTTTTTTTTTTTTTTTTTTTTTATAGAGGGTGTTTTTTTGAGACAGGGGTTCTCTGTATAGCCCGGGCTGTCCTGGAGCTCACTCTGTAGACCAGGCTGGCCTCGAACTCAGAAATTCGCCTGCCTCTGCCTCCCAAGTGCTGGGATTAAAGGCGTGCGCCACCACCGCCCGGCCTAATTATCTATTCTTATGTGTATGGGATTTTTGTGCACAGTGGAATCCAGTACCCTTGGAGTTCTGAGGGCCCTGAGTGGGTGAGATCCCCCAGGACTGGTGCTACAGATGGCTTCAAGCTGCTGTGTGGGTGCTGAAAAATGGACCAGGGTTTTCAAGAAGAGCAGTAATATTCTTAACTGCTGACCCATTAGCCTCTGTGCTCCAGCCTTTGGCTTGTTTTGAGACAGTGTCTCGTTAAGCAGACTGGTCTTAAATTCCGGATTCTCCTGCCTTCATCTTCCAAGCGCAGAGATTAGGAACAGGCACCACTAAGCCTAAAAAGAGCATCAGGATTTGGGCCTAGAGAGTCAACCACCAATTCCCTGCAACTGAGGAAAGCATCACAGTCGTGCAAACACTGTATTTTCTTCAGCACAAGTCTATTCTGAGTCTCTGTTCTACCTGTTTGCATAAAACATTCTCTTACACATTTCCAGGTGAACTCGGTCACTCCACTGCAGCCTCCTCCCTCCTCCAGCACTGATCTAAACTTAGACTTTCTTAACACCGCCGCGAGGTGGGCTGTGCTGTGCTGTGCAGTGACAGTCCTCTAAGATGAATCCTACTGGGTCCTTCCCACCCTTCACACGCGCCTTCATTTTTACTCTGCCGTTTCTGTTCCCAGAATCTACCGGGAAAGACAACTTTCCCAGCAATGTGCCAAGGTCTAGCCTCTCCAGATTTGTCTGAGACTCTGTCTCTCCCATATCCTCTATGTTTAGCTAGACAACATGGGTAGCATCCCTAAACCAGGGTCTGTAATCTTACCTGCAAGGGTGGGTGGGGCGTTGGGCTGGGGCAGGGGTCTGCTCACTGTTTCTCTTTCCCCACTCTCAGTGACGTTTCCTATCCAGACACTAAGGCGTTTGAACATGAAATAATGGAATTCAGCATCTTTGTTCTTTGACTGGAAAGTAGAGTGATCTCAGGGATGGAGAGCAAGAGCTTCACAGCTGATCTGAACTGCCCCCTCCACCGCCACCAAAGATACTCTTCTGAGGAGCCAAGCTTTACAAAGACCAGGCTAATGGCTGCTCCTGGAAGCAGGAGGCAGCCCAGAGCAAATTCTGCATCCAGCCCGTACTCCTCTGCTCTTTCACCTCCCCCAGACAGCTGGGAACTAACACCTCAGATGACAGAACTTGTCCTGGGGCTTCTGCTGGGAGGGGGTTGGGCACTGCAGCACAGGAGGCCCTGGGAAGCCCGGAGTTGGGGGAGGAAAGCCAGACCCTGCCTGTCTCTGAGAAGAAGGCTCTCTCAGGGATGTAAAGAGCATTCCCACCTCAGAGCCACTAGCCCTCCCCTAAAATGCCTCCTTCACCCTGGAGGCTTGCTAAATAGACAGCTGCTCTCTGGTTCTTCCTCTCCCAAGATGCAGGATGGGAGTGTGTACAGCTGCTGTGGCTGTTTAGTGTACTTAAAATGGAGCAGTCAGGAACAGACCAGGTCTAAGATAATATCCTATTGTGTTATCTAGATCAAGCCATTTGACAAATATTGAATGTCTTCTTATGTGATGCACTTAGTATTTAGAGTCCAGGGAGAGGTAGTTGGTTCTGTCAAGGTCATGGGTGGGGGACAAAACCACATGTAAAGTTGTGCCTATAACCTAAGCACTGCAGGTGCCACCACCCTTGTCTGCTGGCTCTTTTCAGCCCAGGCTCTATACTAGAAGCAAAGCTGAGATGGGGCAGTTGACCCCAGTGGGGATCCAGCCTGCGGCACCACCAGTTTTTGGCCCTTCCTGGAGTCTTTAATTTGTCTAATCTTTGTGGGGCCTGCTCCAGCTTTGACTGCTAAGCACACTTGGTCAGAACTTCATCTGTAAGGAGGGGCAGTTTTCACAGCAGTATGTGTGTGTGTGTGTGTGTGTGTGTGTGTGTGTGTGTGTGTGTGCTCTTCTGTTACTCCTTTTGCCCATACCCTGCAAGGAAATCAGAAGCCTCAGATTTCCCTTGAGACATTCAATTTCAGGGTGATGGGTGAGGTTAGTTCTCTCAATTCCCCCCTACTCCAGCGTCAGGATTCCAATTATCAGTACTACTCTGGCACCTGCCTTGTTCACTTCTTGTTTTCCATCCTCAACCTATACACCAGGTGATGGGACCAGGTTGTAGGATGTATATGGCATAAGGACCCGTGTATCCTTTTCAAAGATGAGGGAGGATGCAATTTGGGAGGAGAGGGATGTATGGAGCTCAGTTGTGGGTTCCAAAAGAGGCAGGCATCAGATGCTTTGGGGGCGGCGGTGGGTTGGCGAGCTGCGCCCACAGCCTAAGGCCGACAGACCCAACTAGACGACCCCCGGCCCTGCAGCGCCCCGCCCCCGCGGTCCGCTAGCGACGTGTCGCCTGCCGCGCCCCGCCCACGCCGCAGTGCCCGGATGCGGGTGACGTGCGGCCGCCATCTTCCAGTCCCGGGTAGCCAGAGCCAGTCGGAGCCAGCGCGAGCCGCCGCCGCCGCCGTCACTGCCTCTGCCAAGTCCTCTGCCCGCTACCCCCGCCATGTAAGTCAGCCACCCGCCACTCGCCACCCGCGATGTTCTGCCCCTTATGGGCCGCCACCCCAAGGAGTGGCCCGGGAAACACGGGGGTCCCGCCCGCGCTTCTCGTGCCTCGGGCCAGGCTGGTGCCCATGACTGTGCGCGGATGCCCGGAACCGGGTCCCATGCGGTCTGGCACGGGCGATGGCCGCGGGAGGGAGCGGACCCAGCGTCCACCCTCCGCCCCGCCCCTGTCACCATGGCCGTCAGTCATTTCGGGTCGACCCCGGGCAGCATCTACGAGATCGCCCTCATTTAACAGCAGGGGAAATTGAGGCATGAGGAGGGTCTCTCAAGGTCACGCAGCTCAACCGCTTTGGGGCCTTACAGTGACTAAGTCTCCCATCGAGTGGCCTTCTCGCATAAGAGAGGACTGTAGGGACTGTGGATGGACAGGTGGATGGGTGGAGCCCCGGCCGTAGGGCCAGAGGCTTCAGGCCCCGAGTCTTAATCCGTTTCTCTTCCTTAGGTCGGCTACCGCTGCCACCGTCCCGCCTGCCGCCCCGGCCGGCGAGGGTGGCCCCCCTGCACCTCCTCCAAATCTTACCAGTAACAGGAGACTGCAGCAGACCCAGGCCCAGGTGGATGAGGTGAGTGTGTGTGTGTGTCAACGATGCAAGATACTGGGGCTGGCAAATAGGTGTGGGAGCCCATCTTGGGTTGAAGGTAATGACAGTTTATGCTTGTGGGTTTGGGTCCGGGACCTGCCATATCCCCTCTCTGTCTTCCTGTCAGCATGCACTTGGAAGGGCTGCAGGGTGAATCAGTTGTGCTAGCCTGGGATGTGCCAGCTGGGGCAGGTGTGCTCTGGTGATAGGCTGATCCAGGCCCTATAGATAGAGGGTGTTGCTGAGACATCTGAGCCCTATGGCAGCAGCAGGCCCCTGATGTGTGCTCCTTGCATGTCCCCAGGTGTGCTAGGCATGTTCTGTGTATGTCCTTGGCATATTAGCCTGGAAACATCGGGGTGCATGTTCCATGTGTGCCACAATGGGGACATGTTCAAGAAGTGCCCTCCTTGAGGCGTGCCTCGGCACACCCCCCTGGACCCCTCCCCCAGGTGGTGGACATCATGAGGGTGAATGTGGACAAGGTCCTGGAGCGGGACCAGAAGCTGTCGGAGCTGGATGATCGTGCAGATGCCCTCCAGGCAGGGGCCTCCCAGTTTGAAACGAGTGCAGCCAAGCTCAAGCGCAAATACTGGTGGAAAAACCTCAAGGTAAAGGGGGGGGGAGATGGGGACAGTGGGGGGCCCCGGGGGTGAGTGGGGTGTCCGTCTCACTCACCTCCCTCCCTCTCCTAGATGATGATCATCTTGGGAGTGATCTGCGCCATCATCCTCATCATCATCATCGGTGAGTGGGGCGGGGGCCGGGGCCCTTCCCTGGAGAGGCGCAGGGTCTCCCTGTGGAGCCGGGGCTTTGAAGGTCATTAACCTAGTTTTTACTCTTCAAACAGAACACAGTTTGCTGCTATTGGCAGTTCTGACTCATGTACAGCCCAAAACTTGAGGGTGGTCTAGCCTTACTTTCCCTGGTTAAGATTTTGTGAATAGGAATACTGGGCGGGTCCCTGGTGATCTTCTAGGAACCTTTGAGCCTAGAAGCTCAATCTGGGGATTCTAAAGCTGGAGTAGGGGACAGGAAGGGCTGAGGGTCTTGAACACCACCCACCAGGAAACCACTTATACTCCGCTGCTTGAAGGCTATCGTCACATACCCGGTGCATTAAAGGTGGTATGCCCCTTAGTCCAGTCGTGGACTCGTCAAGTCCCTTTGAAGAAACTGAGGCTGAGAGGGAAGGGATGTCAGCCAGTGGGGGAGTGGGGAGGCTTGGAACAGGCCAGGCCTGACACACTGCTTTCTTTCTCTTTTTCCCTTCTCCCTCGTTCTCCTCTTGCCCTCTCTCCACAGTTTACTTCAGCACTTAAATCCCTGAGGAGTCTGCCCTGCCTAAGAAGGGCCTCTCCCCCATCCCCAGCCGTTCCTCCACCTGTCAGCCATATCTTTCAGCCCCCCCCCCTTGGATCCGTGTGTGTGTGTCCGTGTGTGTGCCCCCTGTAAATAGCCAGCTGTTATTTATACATATATAATATTATATATATTTGGTCTGTTTGTAGTTTTATTACTAGAAGATTTTTTCCGGTTGTCCTTAACACCCCTTCCTTAGGTTCCCATCACCTCTCTCTCTCACCCTCTGTCCCTTTTCCTCTTTCCTGATCAGCCCCAGGTCCCTTCATTTGCATCTGCTATGCAATAGCCCCCCTCCTCCTTCCCTTGGATTTAACCGATCCTTCTCCTATTTTCCCTGTACAATTCCAGACCCTCACAAACAAAAAGCAAACCCCACAGAAACAAACACCCCACCTGTCTAGGCTTCCCTAGGTTGTATCTTTGTATCCCTTGGGAGGCTCTGAGACTGGTCGCACTTGGTCCTAAGAATCCCATGGTTTTCTGGGAGCTTCCAACATGTTGATTAGCATATCATTTGCATATGCTTTTTTTTTTTTCTTTTTGTTCCATCACTCTTCACTCTTCTGTGTTTTTTCTTTCTTTTCGGAAGAGTTAGTCTCCATTGGTCCTCTTATCACACTTTTATTTGCACGACATTATCTGCAGGTGGTGGGGAGCCTGGGCTTTTGGGGAACCAGGCTGCTCTGGACCCCAAGGCTGCCTCCTCCCAACCCCTCTAGTCTAGTTTGCCTCCCTTACCCCATTTTCCACACCTCTTGTGCCCTCCTCTCCCTCCCCCAGCTGGTGTGTAAGTGTCTTGGAGTTCAGTGTGTTATGATGGACCAATAATTCTGCCACTTGGGGTCTCTCCCTACATTCCTGCTCCCCAGTTTTCATGTGGGGCACAAAACTGACATTCCCAGGGGGTCTTCCTCCCTCCCATCTGCCTGATCTGCTGCCTCCTCCCCCCAGGAGAACTGGGGGCTGACCACAGTCTGGTTCTTTGAGGAGGGGTGGCTCCAGTGTGTGTGGGTCATCACTGCCTTGGGGAGGAGTGAGACAAACAGAATCCCCCTAATTCCTGCCTGAAGTCTCTGGCCTCATCCTTGCTAGAGGCTAGACTGAAAACTTTCCTCCCCAATCTGGGGGGGTATTACCCCCCCATCACTGCCCAGCTCCTTTGACTGCCCTCCTGTATTCAGGGTGGGGGTACTAGTCACTGCCAATATGTATGTGGGACTTGCTGGAGGATGGGGATACTCGTCCTTCTCCAGGGCTGTTGAGCCGAGAGAGAGAGAGAGAGAGAGAGAGAGAGAGAGAGAGAGAGAGAGAG
>NW_021604783.1:2707186-2728932 GCF_004785775.1 Grammomys surdaster
GAGAGAGAGAGAGAGAGAGAGAGAGAGAGAGAGAGAGAGAGAGAGAGAAAGAGAAAGAGAAAGCTATTTCCTTGTTGGGTACAATGATAGAGGAAGGATCTAATCTGTAAAAATGGCACAGTTTTAGGGGCTCTGAGGGTACAGTCCCTTAACCTGCCTCTGGGGGGGGGGTGTTCCCCAAACTCTCCCCCCCCAACACACCAGGTTTTCTGTGTGGAGGAGAACCAAGGAGATCTAAACTGTGGTGTGAAAGGGTAGGAGAGATGCTGGGGGTGGGGGTGCTTGTGTTTTAGACCCCCAATATTATCCCAGTGTCCCCTGCCTTCCTTCTTCCCCTGCCCCATGCCCCCAATTCTGTGGCGCATCCAGATTGTGAAAATGTACAATAAACGTGTAATGAGTAACCAGGTGGTGTCCAAAATCTTTTTCTTAATCAGTAATAAGGGTATTGGATTTTCAGGTATGGGGTGGTTGAAAGATTCTTTGGGAAGAGCTGGCTGGCCTGTTGCGGGAGGCTCTGACCTTGGGCCCTTGCAAAGTGTAATTCCCGAAGCGGCCACATGGGGCACTAGCAGATGAGAATCGGAAGTAATCACTAAATTACCTGGTGTCTAAGCCAGGTGAATTCTGCATCTGGGGTTACCAGCCTCACACTCCTGGCCTGGAGTGTGCTGCTACCACAGAACTCCTTTATCTCCTAAATTTCACTTCAAGCTACCCCTTTGGCTATCTCATAGCCATGTACTCCGAACATCCAGATGGGCTAATGAATACTCGAAAGGACCAGCTTGATGGTACAGTGCTGACTGTGGCATAAAGCTAGCTATAAAAGGCACACTACCCTTGCACTGTGTTGTATGACTGGTACATCCCTAACCCCATTACTTCAGGAACATCATTGAGATGTAGCTATATAGGAAATAGGTAGAGTTTCTGGTTGCCCTCTGTATTCAGGGCATGAGGGACTAGACACTGCCAGTGAGTGGGGTACTTGCTGGGTCATGGTGATCCTTGCCTCTCCAGGGCAGTTGAATAGAGAAATTGGGGTGGGAGGACTGACTAAGAACCATCGGAGGGCCAGGTGTGGTGCAGGCCTTCAATCCAAGCATATAGGAGGCAGAGGCAGGCTGATTTCTTGACTGTGAAGCTAGCCTTACTAATGGTGTACTTAATGAGACCCTGTCTAAAAAAATAAATTAAAAAAAATTTTTTTTGAGACAGAATTTCACTGTGTAGCTCTGGCTGTCCTGGAACTCACTGTGTAGATCAGGCCTCAAATACTCAACTGTCTGTCAAGTGCTGGGATTAAAGATGTGTATCATATCTAGTCAAGAAATAAGAGGGCCATGCCAGGCGGTGGTGGCGCACGCCTTTAATCCCAGCACTTGGGAGGCAGGCGGATTTCTGAGTTCGAGGCCAGCCTGGTCTACAGAGTGAGTTCCAGGACAGCCAGGGCTACACAGAGGAAACCCTGTCTCGAAAAACCAAAAAAAAAAAAAAAAAAAAAAAAGAGAGAGAGAGAGAGAGAGAGCGCCAGGCATGGTGATGCACACTTATAAGCCTGGTACTTGGGAGGCAGTGGCAGGTGGATCTCTGTGAGTTCAAGGCCAGGACATCCAGGGCTATGTTATATAGAGGAATCCTGTTTTGAAAAGCCAGAAAAATAACAACAAACTATTAGAAGTACTTTTTAAAATAGATTTTTCAGAGTCGGGCACTAGGGAGACAGGCAGGTGGATTGGCGATCTCCAGGTTTGGGGCAGCCAGGTCTACAGAGTGAGTTCCAGGACAGCCAGAGCAATACAGAGAAACCTATCTGGGACTCCCCATCCCCCTAAAAAGTGTGTGTGCACTATTTTTAGGCCTTTCCGTTGGAGATTATTTCAGTGGTTCTAAAGTGCTGAGGTGTTTCTGTCTATCCTAACGTCTACCTGTATGAAGAGTTTAAATAAGGTTATTTGCATTTAATTCTTGGAATTAGTTCTAGGTTTAATGTTTCCATAGGCCCTATGATACCAAGCTACCTTCTATGGTGTCAGGGACCTGGGTTCAGATTTTAGCTTTTTTATCAATACACATGGTTTAATTCCAACAGATTATGTAACCTCTGGATCTCAGTTTCTTTTGTGAGGTTATGGGTAGTGAGCCGGCCTTCTTGGAGTCTGCAAGAAGCGGCTGGGCTGGCCAGGTCCATAGAAAATAAATAGGAGGCGACTGTCATTTCACCATCATTGTCAGGCTATCTAATGACATCTTCAGTGTAGTGCTCAGATTTTTAAGGTTTGGGGATCATTTAAAGACACAAAGCTTGGGCGTCAGGAGTCTCCTGTAATGCCAGAATCTCTACAAAGTATCCCCACTACGCCATAGCCTGTCAGATCTACGCCTGGGTACAAGTTGCTCTGCACGCCTGCGCAGACTCCGCAGTCTTGGGTAAGTGTCGTCAAGGAAAATCCCCAGCTTCTGGGTAAACAAGTTGCCGCGTGAGCCAGCCTGCACGTGTTCCCTACAGCTCTGAGACCTCTCAGCCTATGAGAAAGTTTTTAGGGCAGGGCTGGCATTTGCGTCACCGATTTAAGTAGGGCGGGGTTGTCTCCACAGCCAATAAAAGCCTTGAGAGTGGGTGGGGGTGTGGCTTCCGGTCAGATGTCCAATCAACGCGCTGGGGCGCCCCCTCCCTCACGTGGCTCTATCACTACCGGTTGTCATATTGTCCAATGGGACAATAACTGCGGTCTGAAATGCCAATGGTAGCTTTGCAAGGGCTTGCCTGCTGCACGCGGAGCGGGGCATGGGTTGGCGTCTCTGAGCCAATAAGCTAGGGAGGCGTGACAACGGGCGGTGGGAGGGCCTGGAGGAGCCTGTGGAGGAGCCCCAGTAGTGAAGAAATTTGGATTCTACGTGCGCTCGGAACTGTGAGTAGCCCCTTTCTCCGGGGCTGTTCAACTTGTTTTTTTCGGGGAGGTGCGGTCGGCCAAAAGAGGTGTCAGTGGCGTGGTGTGTGTTTGGGATCATGCAAATGCGTGTTAGCTGCAGAACGGTTGTGGAGAAAGGGACCACAAACTCAGGTCTAGGGGGACATGAATGAGAGTTACCAGCATCAGACCTCTCACTACTCTAGGATCCCTGTACACTAATGCCTATCGCAGGGTGATCAGAAGCCCTCAGCTATCCGAGGGAGCCGAAGCGCCTGCGATACGACCTCTGAGAGCTGGTTATGGTTTGGGTAGGCTCCCTAAACACTTGGAAGACGCAGAAATCTTGAGGCCAGAGAAATGCTCTGGTAGGGCGAGCAGGATGGTGATCTGAGAAAGGCTGGCGTGTTGATTTGACCGAAAGGGTGTCTCATCACGAATATAGGTTTTTTGTATTTTGTTTTGTTTTTGTTTTTTGTTTTTCAAGAGAAAAGGGTAGTATCGTGGCCTCAGGGACATACTTGGAAATAGGAAGGGGTTAGTAATTTGTTGGATTTTGAAAGGGAGGATAGGGTAGAGGGTTTCTATACACTGGCCTGTCCACTCTTCTTAAGCTGCTAAAGGTGAGGAGTTACCAAAAGATTGCTCTGGTGTCTAGACAGTCGGGCATGGGGTGAGGTCGGAGAGGGAGGAAGTGAGATTCTTAAGAAAGCACTGTGCCTGGAGGCTTCTCGGATGATCTCGGGTTTTGAGCATAGAACAAAATGAACCATGATGGTGTGCGTGGAGCACAAACAATGCTCTGAGATCAGGCTAAGAGGGGAGAAGGACAGGGGATTGGATACAGCCTGTGTTCTAGGCACCAAGCTCAGAACCAGGGGAATACGTCCCCAGCAGTCCTGGTTTGATGGTGCTAGAAGGCAGTGGAGAGATTTGGTAACACTTCCCAGGGTCCCTAAGGGTAACAAGCCAGTAGGACAAGCCATCATTAGGGCTTGAACCTTGGGATCCATTATTAGGATGCTGAGAACATGTGTATGAAGCAGACAATTAAGGCAAGTTTAGTAACTACTAAGTCTTAGTTGTTCCTCACGAAACGAGGGTGAGATTTACCCTCAGTTGTGTGGGGGCTTAAATAAGAACAGTATGTGTAAAGTTCTTAGCACAGCACTTGGGTCATTTACAAACACAAACTATAAGGCAACAAAACAAGAGCATAGAGTTAGGGATTTGTGTGCAGGCTGTGGCTGGGAGCAATCCTCATCTGTTTTCCTGCAAGTTTTGATGACTCCTCTTCCTTTTTTTTTTTTTTTTTTGGTCTTCGGGCACCAGCCCAAATTCCATCATTCTTCCACTGTATTCCTTTCCGAAAATCTGGGCCCCAGACTGAGGCTACTTGCTGTGTTCCAGTTTGACTTCCTCATCTTAAATCCATTCTCCCCGACCCCTCTCTCACCTATTCTGTGTTGTAATAGTAACTAGAAATTCTGCCTCTGAAGGGGGCCCCTGGGAAGGAGCAAAGGTGCGTTCTCTCTCAGAACTTGGGCCTCTAATTTACCCGCCCTACCTCTTTGGTGCCTGGCCAGTAACTGTGTACAGTTTGGTGAAGGGAAAAAGCCAATGCCAGGAGCTTTAAGAACCATCTGAGGGGAGGGCAAAAGCAAGTCCCGAAAAAAGAGCCAGGCATGGGGGCGGGGAAAGGGGGACCCTTCCTCCTAACCGTCTCTCCAGGAATCCTTGGCTTTTGTACAGGACCGCTGTCGTTGGGCTGGGGGAGGCGCCAAGGCTGAGTGCATGTCCTGGGCCATCGGCCAAGAGAACACGATGTTCCCTAGTGCGCTGGCCGCCGCCCTCTGGGGCTGGCTGCCTCCCAAACCGCTGCCTCTCCAGCCTCCCTGCCCCACATTCCCCGGCTGCCTCGCCCCGCCTCCTGCCTCCGCTTTGACGTCACCTCTCTCTCCCGCCCCCTCTTCTCCATTGACGGCAGCAGAGCCTGGTTACTGTGGAGGACTGTGAGGCCGGACAACCTGGGCCTTGGGATCAGGTGGGGGCTGTTGGAGTGCTGAAACCTTTTGTCGTGTAAATGACAGATATGGAAGTGGGCGAGCAATGGCTGTTTGGGTCAGAGGAATCACACCTCAATCCTTGAGAGCGATGGAAAGGGGGTCTGAAAAAAAAAAGGAGAGCACAGGGTCACAACACAGTACGAGGGGGCGGGAGAGCAGCATCATTTGCAGGAAGAGGAAGCTGAGAACTCAAGACTCCCGTGTCTTTTGTTTTCTGTGTTTTCCTGCTTCTGTTTTTCTGGGTTATTTTATAACACTTCTGTGTCCCAGCTTTTCTATAGAACCCTGCCTCTCCGCCTCCTCCAAGGGAAACACCATTGTTAAGGAAAGCTTTAGCCACGTGACAGCGAGGGGCGTGCACTTAACAGCTGATTGTGTCAGCAGCTACGTGGTGGCCTCTTCACTTGCCACCTACGTTTCCAGGGAAGCCTGAGAACTACTCAGCACAGGTCTAGAAAAGGGGCTGTGTCACTGCCACTCTCCTGGACCCAGACTGGCATTTTATCCCCTCCAAATCAAGCCCCCATTTTCTTTTTATGAATCAATGCTCTTTTTTTAAAATGTAATTTGTTGCCTTCTCTCCTTCTGAGGCTCCCTCGTCCTTACCTATCCTTAATAGAAACAAAACCATCCTGTTTACCGAGGACCTACTGTGTGTCAAGTCCTGACGCTGAGACTTAGTTTCTTACTGCTGAGAGTACAGTGAACGAGACAGATGAACTTGCTGCTGGGTTTGTGAACCTTGGCTTTCTTTTTCTAAGTAGCAGGAATAAAAAACCCTGGCCACCCCTCCTTTTTCTGCCTAGGGCGGCAACTGCCCTCTCTGCTGCCCCTTTTCTAGTCCTGGCTTCCTGGCCCCCACTTTTGGGGCAGCCCTAAATGTGGGTGGCAGCATCCTCTGCAGAGGCAGCGATAGTCACCAAGTAGGCTGACTGGAGACCTTTTCTCTGATTGGCTATCGAAGCACCTGCTTTTGTTTCCTTTCACGGTAGCCATTGGCTCGCACTGTCCTTCCCGTTGTCTGTACCCTTCCATCTCCCACTCACCCCTTAACGACACGTGGGCCCTCAATTGTCCTCCCACAGGATCTGAAGTGTCAGAGGAAAGGGTTGGATTCTTTATGACAAGGTTGGGGAGAGGCCAGGGGATGTCAGTCTAGGCTTTTCTGTCTCCCACTACTCTTGGGTACCAGACGTTACATTCAACTGGCACCAGGACAGGAGGCTTGTTCTGCAATGCTGGTGAGTTTAGGAAGTAGGTTTCTCCTGAGCACCCCCTGTGGCCCAGGTATTCTCCCTGAAAAGGGGTAGTTTCCCTCCCTCACTTCCCTTTCATTACTGACTGTGTGAGGCATCCTGAGCGCATTGGCTGACTGAGCGGTGTCTGAGGCCCTTCAGCCCAGCACCAGCACAGCACCCAAGTCCACGTGCAAGGATGTGTGTGACACAGCCCTGACCTCAGTAGGGGCCAGTAGCCAATCAGATGCCAGGGAGAGATCCTTAGCCAGCCGGGGGCGGAGCCTGCGGCTCTTCGGGCAGAAGGCCAATGAGGGGCAGGGCCTGGCATTATGCAACCCGCCTCCCAGCCTCGCGGAGCTTCTCGGTTGCGGGCTGAAACGGCAGGCGGCTGGAGGGCGCTCGAACGGCCAGGTAGGGATCCCTGCTGCAATCCTAGGGTTAGCCTTTGTCCCGAAGCTTGGCCGCCACTACTTCCAACGTGATGGGTCACTTTCAGCTCTCAGAGAGCAAAACAGCAATCTGCCTTTCCTGTCACTGTCCACCACTTCCCCGCCCCTGGGGCCCTAGGTGTTCAACTCAACCCTTCACGGGTTGTCTGCGTTTGTTATTCGTTCACCCAACCTCCTGCTCTGCTCCTCCAGGGCAGCCATCCTGAACCTAAGAGATCTTTAGCAAACACGACCCCCTTAACCATTTTTCAACACTCGGGAGTACATGGGCTAGCCCTTACCCAAAGACCCCTTCAGGCTTTTGCGCTCCCTGTCTTCCTCCAATTCCTGGCCCCATGCCGGTCGTGATGTCAGCCGCTTCAGGCTGGAACATCCTGTTCCCAGCGCTAGTTCTTGCTGTTGGCCACAGCCTTCCTTCCCTTTTCTCCTGGCGCTCAGAAAATACTTGGGATGGGGGTGTGGTTAGACAGGGAGCAGAGGAGTGTTGGTTGTTGTGTGTCCCCTGTCTAAGACACTGATGTGGTGGTAGGGTTAACTAGAAAAGTAAGGGACGAAGGAAGATGCCTGGGTCTTTGCCTATAGCAAGTGGTAACTCCAGTCCTTGTGTTTGGGAATGGGCAGGGGCCTGAGAAAGAAATCAGTGTCTTGATCACAATAATGTTTAAGGCAAGAGCGAGGTGGGGGCGTTTCCACGAAGAGCAGAGGCAGGGTATTTCTCTGTGGGGAAGCTAGGACTTGCTCCTGGAGTCCCTCTAGTTTGTCATTCTTCACATGGCTCCTAGGCTTTCTGGGCCCTGGAAATTTGTTACGGTGGGTGACCTTCTGCCCTCCTCCCCCCGCGCTGCCCTGAACCTTCTTAGCCAGTATGAGGATGTGTTTGGCCAGTATAGGAGTGGGTCAGTTTCCCACTTTCACGACGATAGGGGTCGGGGGAGGGGTCGTTCCTGCCCTCCTGTGGTCCCTCCAGCAACCGCTGAGCTCAGCGGCTGACGTCGGTTTCCCTGGCGACGATGGCAGTGGCGGAAGCGCGTGGTGGGGCCAGGCACATCAGCGCGCATGTGCAGCGGGGGTGGCACCGCCCCCGGATAAAATTAGCCCGGAAGCCTAAATATAGGAGGCGATCAGCTCACCCCCTGCTCCGAGGCCTCAGAGTCCCAGACCAAGTGGGGACCTGATGAGAATTTGGCCATAGGAAACCTGCAAGCTTTGACCCACACTATAGTTCTAGTCAGTTGTTCAGGCTGTACTCACTCCACACTGGCAAGGGGTGTAAGAGATAGCCTAAGAGAGCTGCCTTCCTACCTGTGGTATCCTTAGGGGAAATAGGAAACAGAACTTACCTTCCTATTGCAAACCCCAGGCCTGAGTCCCAACAGTGAGGGACAGAGGATGGACTGAGTGTAGCCAGCAGATGCCGTGGGGTTAATAGCTCAGCTTTTGCTAAACATTCCTTCTTGGTTTCTTTCTCTAGGTGCCGTGATTAAATTAGTCAGCCCTCAGAGACAGGCGTCCTACCTCCTTTATCCAGGCCTGAAAAGCCCCATTGTCCGCCCGTGGTTGCCTCTTCACCTTCCCTGTTCTGTCCTCCACTGCATGGCCCAGACATGAGTGGTCCCCTAGAAGGGGCTGATGGGGGAGGAGACCCCAGGCCCGGAGAACCTTTTTGTTCTGGAGGAGTCCCGACTCCTGGGGCCCCACAGCACCGGCCTTGTCCAGGCCCCAGCCTGGCTGATGACACTGATGCAAACAGCAATGGCTCAAGTGGCAATGAATCCAATGGACATGAGTCCAGGGGTGCATCACAACGGAGTTCTCACAGTTCCTCTTCTGGCAATGGCAAGGACTCAGCTCTGCTGGAGACCACTGAGAGCAGCAAGAGGTGTGTGTTCGCGCGCAAATGCGCATGTGATAGCACCGTGCTGTTGACCACGTGGCTCTCACCTTATAGCCTGTTACTTCTTTTCTAGCACAAACTCACAGAGCCCATCCCCACCCAGCAGCTCCATTGCTTATAGCCTCCTGAGTGCAAGCTCGGAGCAGGACAACCCGTCTACCAGTGGCTGCAGGTGTGTGGGGTGAGGGCTGTGGGAGATGCCTGGGGGTTGGGCCCAGACTTTGGGGCTAATGTCTTTGCCCCTTCATTCCTGTGGGTCTTGCAGCAGTGAACAGTCCGCTCGAGCCAGGACCCAGAAAGAACTCATGACCGCACTTCGGGAGCTCAAGCTTCGACTGCCACCAGAGCGTCGGGGCAAGGGCCGCTCTGGGACCCTGGCCACACTTCAGTACGCTCTGGCCTGTGTCAAGCAGGTGCAGGGTGAGTGGTGCTTCCTGCTGGGCTGTGGCCAGGGCTTGGACTACAGTAGGGGGGCTTTCTCCTTACTGAATATGGCTTGGATTCCCTTGTACAGCTAACCAGGAATATTACCAGCAGTGGAGTCTGGAGGAGGGTGAGCCTTGTGCCATGGACATGTCTACTTACACCCTGGAGGAATTGGAGCATATCACGTCCGAATACACTCTTCGAAACCAGGTCAGTTACGGCTTGGGTCCTCAGTTCTAACACACCCTCCTAATATTCCTCTAACATTCCCACTCCTGTAGCTTCTAAATCTCCTCTCGATCTTGGTCTCATTCTAGGATACCTTCTCTGTGGCTGTGTCCTTCCTGACAGGCCGAATTGTCTATATTTCGGAGCAGGCAGGTGTCCTGCTGCGTTGCAAACGTGATGTGTTTCGGGGTGCCCGCTTCTCAGAGCTCCTAGCTCCCCAGGATGTGGGTGTCTTCTATGGCTCTACTACACCCTCTCGACTGCCTACCTGGGGCACTGGCACCTCTGCAGGTGGTGTACCTTATTCTGTGGAGAGGACTGAAAACTTTCATGTTGTGGGCTCTTCTCAGCCCAGGACAGAGATGGTGCCCTGCTCACTTCCATCCCCATTTGTTCTAGGTTCAGGCCTCAAGGACTTCACCCAGGAAAAGTCTGTCTTCTGCCGAATCAGGTAAGTAGGGGGTGTAGGAGCAGGCTGCTCTCTCCTACTTGTCCCTATTATCTCTGTAATATGGTCTGTGACAAGGGGGTGGGGCAGCTTTCCCCTGGAAACCTCTAATATTCGTCTCTCCCTTGCCAGAGGAGGTCCTGACCGGGATCCAGGGCCTCGGTACCAGCCATTCCGCCTAACCCCATATGTGACCAAGATTCGGGTCTCAGATGGGGCCCCTGCACAGCCGTGCTGCCTACTCATTGCAGAGCGCATCCACTCTGGTTATGAAGGTGGATAGGCTAGGGCCTGGGCCTGGGGGATGATGGGAGGAAGGGTTTTCTCTAGGATGTGGTGAAGGTCAAGATGAGAGTTTGGGAGGCACTAGCTGAGTCCTCAGGGTTAGAAAAGTATTATAAGACAGAGGGTTCAGACTCAGCTTGGAGCTAGGGTTGGATGAGGTCCCCGAGCTGTGACAGGTGAGAAAGTGATTCTCAGTATCATTTCTGGTATGAGTCACCAGATGACTCAGACCCTGTGGGCCATAAAGCCAGGTCTGAGCTGGGAGGAAGGATGCCAGGCAGCCAGACCCTAGGCAGAGAGGAGGGCTGAGGAGCTGGGCCATCATGGATGAACCCTGCATGTTCTGTGCTGCAGCTCCCCGGATCCCTCCTGACAAGAGGATCTTCACCACACGGCACACACCAAGCTGCCTCTTTCAGGATGTAGATGAAAGGTAAGGTAAAGACTTGGGAGAGGGTAGGTAGCCAGGACCAAGGCCAAGATCTGACATTTGCTACCATTGCAGGGCAGCCCCACTGCTGGGTTACCTACCACAGGATCTCCTGGGGGCCCCAGTACTTCTCTTTCTACATCCCGAGGACCGGCCCCTCATGCTGGCCATTCATAAGAAGAGTGAGTTCTTGTCCTGCTCTCTCCCTGCCTGTCCCCAGGGCTGCTTAGCTCTTGTTGTGATGGTGTCTCTTGATGCCTCGGTCTCTTGGATATTGATGTGTGCGCCTCTTTCTCCGCTTTATTCGGTTCTCCCATCCGCTGATGCCCACGTTCTTTCCTGTGTCCACAGTTCTGCAACTGGCAGGCCAGCCCTTTGACCACTCCCCTATCCGCTTTTGTGCTCGGAATGGGGAGTATGTCACCATGGACACCAGCTGGGCCGGCTTTGTGCACCCCTGGAGCCGCAAGGTGGCTTTCGTGTTGGGCCGCCATAAAGTGCGAACGTAAGTGAGCCCTGTCTGAGCTGGTGGTGGGGGTGGGGTGACATGGCAGGGTTAGAGAAAGGACTGAGTTCGCCTTTACAACTCCTCAGGGCACCCCTGAATGAGGATGTCTTCACTCCCCCGGCCCCCAGCCTAGCTCCCTCCCTGGACTCTGATATCCAGGAGCTCTCAGAGCAGATCCATCGGTTGCTGCTGCAGGTGAGCACTGTGGAGGGGTCAGGAGGGAAGTGGTCAGTCAGGAAGAGGGTATAGAAACTAACGGATCCACCCTTCTCCTTGCTGTAGCCTGTGCACAGCTCCAGCCCCACAGGGGTCTGTGGAGTTGGCCCTCTGATGTCCCCTGGTCCTCTACACAGCCCTGGCTCCTCCAGTGACAGCAATGGGGGTGATGCTGAGGGGCCTGGGCCTCCTGCTCCAGTGAGTACCCATCTTCCATGGCACCTTTCCCATTGTCTGTTCTATTGCTAATCATCAGTGCCGGTCCCTCATGCTACCCCCACCTAGGTCTTCCCTGGTCTTCTTACTGATACTTGGGCTCCTGGCACTGGCGACCCCAATGCTGCCCAGTGCTCTGCTGTTCCACAGGTGACTTTCCAGCAGATCTGTAAGGATGTGCATCTGGTAAAGCACCAGGGGCAACAGCTCTTCATTGAGTCCCGGGCCAAGCCTCTGCCCCGGCCCCGCCTCCTTGGTGAGTAGGTACCGCCATAGACGAGGGATGAGGAGTAAGGCTTGAGGTTCCCCTGGCTCTCATTCCAACCCATTCACTCTTTCTTTTCCTTTTGCCCCAGCTACAGGGACACTCAAGGCCAAAGTCCTTCCCTCCCAGTCCCCAAACCCTGAACTGGAGGTGACCCCTGCTCCTGACCAAGCCTCAGTAGCACTGGCCCATGAGGAGCCAGAGAGGAAAGAAGCCTCTGGCTGTTCCTACCAGCAGATCAACTGCCTGGACAGCATCCTCAGGTAAGGCCTGCCAATCATCCCCTCCCTTGGCCCTGCCTTGCCTGCCCCAGGCCCTGCCCTTAAACCCTTTGCTCCATCCATCCCCAGGTATTTGGAGAGCTGTAACATTCCCAGCACAACCAAGCGTAAATGTGCCTCCTCCTCTTCCTACACTGCCTCTTCAGCCTCTGATGATGACAAGCAGAGGGCGGGTCCAGTTCCTGTGGGGGCCAAGAAAGGTAAAGACCCAGTGCATGCTTCCCATTGCCCTGTCCCAGCCTATCCCAACATGTCCCAGGCTTCTACACTTCTGCCTTAGGGATCCCCCTGCTCTTCCCTGCCCTCCTTTCCTGCCTCCTGATCTCCAGGTTCCTCCCTCTAGCCGACCCTTCCCCACTCCTCCCTGGGATTCCCTCTCCTGACCTTCCAAGGGGCAGGGGTGGTAACCAGTGCCGTCTCTCCGCACAGATCCGTCGTCAGCAGTGCTGTCTGGGGAGGGGGCACCTCCTCGGAAGGAGCCAGTGGTGGGAGGCACCCTGAGCCCGCTCGCCCTGGCCAATAAGGCAGAGAGCGTGGCGTCGGCCACCAGTCAGTGTAGCTTCAGCTCCACCATCGTCCATGTGGGAGACAAGAAGCCCCCGGAGTCGGGTATGGGCGTGGAGTGAGGGGGGAGTGACTGGGCCCCTGAGTCCCTCAGCTAGAGCTCTTTCCTGCTTACCTTTCTCCCCCTCCCCCAATGGAAAGAAGGAGGCTACCTTCTCAGCTTGGGGGATCTGCTGCTCCTTACTGTCCACCCCGCTAATCTCTGCTGCTTGCCCTTCCCCCATTCTCCTTCCTGTATTCTACTGTCAGTTGAAACATAAAAGTTGGGTTAAGGGGAGGAGGTCCAACCCCTGAGATCCTGACCACAGATAGTCCAAAGCAGGGAAGACTGAAGACTCTTCAGGGTCTGTGGGTAGGCCTTAAAAATACATGAAAAGCAAGATGTTGGAAGGCTTCCCTTGTAAAGAAGAGATTTTACCCCAGGGGTTTGGGGCAGGGTCTTGGCCATGGGCGGAGACTGAGTATCCTCTTTTCTCCTGGGATAATTTTGCACAAAAAGAAGAGTCCATGTCTTCCTCTTGGCAAGGAAGTGGCCTTGAGTACCTGAGGTTGAGTACCAATGCCAGGCCTTGGCCGTTGGGCAGAGTCAGAGTTACTTGGGCTGTAGGAAAGGGAAGGCGGTGTGTGGCTGTGGTGACCTTTCCTTCATCTCGCCCCTTCTCAGATATCATCATGATGGAAGACCTGCCTGGCCTGGCCCCTGGCCCAGCCCCAAGTCCAGCTCCCAGCCCCACAGTAGCCCCTGACCCAGCCCCAGATGCTTATCGCCCAGTGGGTCTGACTAAGGCTGTGCTGTCCCTGCACACACAGAAGGAAGAGCAAGCCTTCCTCAACCGCTTCAGAGATCTTGGCAGGCTTCGTGGACTTGACACCTCGTCTGTGGCCCCCTCAGCCCCTGGTGAGCGAGGTAGCCACCTGGGGCTTCCTTGAGCTGCCTTGTGTGCAGCCAGCCGCTGGGGTGGTAAAGTGATGGTGAGGGAAGATGTGTCTGCTCTGGGACCCAGATGCTGCTGCCTTCACCGTCAGGACCATGTTTAGTTAGATTTCTAGATAGCATCTCCCTATTAGGCCAGGGCTCCGGGCTGCAAGCTGAGGCGGGAAGCCTGGGAGGCTGGCACTGAGACAAGAAGGCAGAAGTGCCTGGTTCCAGGTAAGCTACTCCAGTCCTAGCCTGGGAACAAGGAAAAATTGTGCCCAAGTAGGACTTAGTACCACTGACTCTGGGCCAATCTTGGCTGGGGCTGGGCTTCAAGGACAGATGGGAAATAGCCCCTCTGGGTCCCTGCAGGAGACCTTTGCAGACAGCTATGGAACTGAAGCCTGGGCTCTTCTGCCCACTGCATCATTCCATTGTGAGTTAGGCAGGGCACAGTTTCAGCTGACAGGACAAGTATCCAGGCTGGCACGGCCTGAGGAATTTTGGCAGATGGACTGAAGTCACCTGCCTGTTGCACCATGGACACACTCTGCCTCCTCTCCTCTGCCAGTGTGCCTCTGTTTGCACACCCCCAGCTTGACCATCATGTAACCTTGCCCTTCTCTGGCTCCTTTCACAATAAACCCCCTTGTCCCCTGGCTCCTGTGATTCTTCCCTGAACCTTTCCCTATTGCTGGCTTGTGGTGCACACAGGCTGAGCAGCTTTCTTGACCTGACCCTTTACCTGTCCTCAGTGTCTCAGGGCAGTAGAGGTGACAGGCTCCTTGTTAACCCTGGTCTTTCCCCACAGGCTGCCACCATGGCCCCATTCCCCCTGGTCGCCGACACCACTGCCGATCTAAAGCAAAGCGCTCTCGCCACCACCAGACTCCCCGGCCCGAAACTCCCTGCTGTGCCTCCCACCCTTCACCTGTGCCCTCTTCTGCACCCTGGCCACCCCCACCAGCCACTACCCACTTCCCAGCAGTGGTCCAGCCCTACCCACTTCCAGTGTTCTCCCCTCGAGGAGGACCCCAGCCACTTCCCCCTGCCCCCACATCTGTGTCCCCTGCTACCTTTCCTTCTCCTTTAGTGACCCCAATGGTGGCCTTGGTGCTCCCTAACTATTTGTTCCCTACCCCACCTAGCTATCCATATGGGGTGTCCCAGGCCCCTGGTGAAGGGCCACCTACGCCTGCTTCCCACTCACCTTCTCCATCCCTGCCCCCACCACCTCCCAGTCCCCCACACCGCCCAGACTCCCCATTGTTCAACTCAAGATGCAGTTCCCCACTCCAGCTCAATCTGCTGCAGCTTGAGGAGTCCTCCCGCACTGACGGGGGCGCTGCTGCAGGAGGCCCTGGAAGCAGCGCTGGGCCCCTGCCTCCCAATGATGAGGAGTCGGCTGAGCCAGAGGCCAGACTGGTAAGCCACACTTCCCTCTGCCCCTCTTCTGCCTGGAGTGGTTCTCGGCTTCCTGGAGGTGGTATGGATGGGAGATCCAAGTGTGCTTTCTGAGTGAAGCAGAAATCAACTGCCTCCTCTGTGAAGGGACAGTTCTGTCTGTCTGACAGGGGGCGAGGGCATCCCACTATACATCTGTATACACTCTGAGAGTGTATCTGCCACTTGGAAAGGGTCCAGCATTCTGTTCCCTCCTGTCAGCTCGCCTCTCTCAGCTTGGTCCTGTGTCATGGAGCAAGGAGCAGCTGTCTGTTGGGTTGGGTGTACCTCCTTTGGGTCTCCTCAACAGTAGAAGCATTTGAAAATCAGCCATGGTGGCGATTCCTTACTGTCTTCCTGTCCCCTTCCAATGCTCTCCCCCTCCAGGTGGAGGTGACTGAGTCATCCAATCAGGATGCACTTTCTGGCTCCAGCGACCTGCTAGAGCTACTGCTACAAGAAGACTCTCGCTCCGGCACAGGCTCCGCGGCCTCAGGCTCCCTGGGTTCTGGCTTGGGCTCTGGATCTGGTTCAGGATCCCACGAAGGGGGAAGCACCTCGGCCAGCATTACTCGTGAGTGATGCTGTCTAGTATTCCCCAGAGATGGGGAGGTGGGAAGCCACATCTCAGTTTGGCCTACCTTGTTAAGGCCACGGATTGGACACATGGCCTGAGAGGGTGGCCTGGTGAAGCCTCTCAGGATGCCTGCGTAGCAAGCCTGGCTCCATCGGCCTCCTCCGCCCTTCTGCAGGCAGCAGTCAGAGCAGCCATACGAGCAAGTACTTTGGCAGCATCGACTCTTCAGAGGCTGAAGCAGGGTCTGCTCAGGCCAGGACTGAGCCTGGGGACCAGGTCATTAAGTATGTGCTCCAGGATCCCATCTGGCTGCTTATGGCCAATGCTGACCAGCATGTCATGATGACATACCAGGTGCCGTCCAGGTGAGTCGTAGAGGCGTCATCTTCCCTTTCAGAGGAGTAGAGAGACTAGCTTACCTGCACCGCCCAGATAACTTGAAGTTCTTCCCTCTGGGGCTGAATCTTATCTGGAGGCGCCGATGTGGCATAAGCCCCCATTCCTTGGGCCCTCTCAGTACTTCTCAAATTGAGGATAGGTTTCCTTGTATAGAAAGCTTCCTTGTATTCAAAGAAGGCACAGAAGACAGCAGGCTCAGGAATTGTGGTTGAAGATGAATGCCAACCTATGGGTCTGAACTCGGAATCCTAGCCCCTACCTTCCTCATATAGGGATGCCGCCTCTGTGCTGAAGCAAGACCGGGAGAGGCTCCGGGCCATGCAGAAACAGCAGCCACGGTTCTCCGAAGACCAGCGGCGGGAACTGGGTGCTGTGCACTCCTGGGTCCGGAAGGGCCAGCTGCCTCGGGCCCTTGATGTGACGGTGAGACAAGTCTGGGAAGCCAGTAAGAGACTAGGCCGGAAGATACCAAGCTCAAGTTGAAGGGATAGAGGACTAACTTCTGATGTCAGTGTCTTTGGATCATTAGTTCTGAAGGATGCTAATTCCATAAACCTGCTGCTGGGTTATGTAATATTAAACCACATCACCTCACGAGTTTTTACAGAGCTTCATACCACCCCATAGTAGGATCTCAGCAGAGCACTTTAAACAAAAAAAAATTATTTATGTGTATGAATGTTTACATGTATGTATGTATATGTGTGTGTGTGTGTGTGTGTGTGTGCGCGTGCGCGCGCGCGTTCGAGCCTGGTGTCCACTGAGGTCTGAAGCAGGCAGTCTGGATCTGGAGTTGAGGACAGTTGAGCCACCATGTGGGTGGGCTCTCCAGTCCCCTCAGTAGAGGATTTTCCTGACTGTAGGTACATGTGTGGACTGGTTCCTTAGGAGTGTGTTTTGGGACTCATTGTTAGGTTAGTAAGGTTGGGATGCTGGGCTAGCAGAGGATCCTGCCTAACTCATCCTCCTTTTTCCTCCAAGGCTTGTGTGGACTGTGGTAGCAGCGTTCAAGATCCTGGCCACTCTGATGACCCACTCTTCTCAGAACTGGATGGATTGGGGCTGGAGCCCATGGAAGAGGGTGGCGGCGAGGGGGGTGGGGGTGGTGTTGGTGAGGGTGGGGGGGGGGGGGGTGATGGTGGTGAGGAGACCCAGACCCAAATTGGGGCTAAGGGTTCAAGCTCTCAGGACTCTGCCATGGAAGAAGAAGAACAAGGTGGGGGCTCATCCAGTCCAGCTTTACCTGCAGAAGAAAATGGCACCAGCTAGGCTCCATTTTGGGACCACTTACAGCAGTCTAATGAGAGGCTTCCTTTCAACCACGTTTGGGTTCTTAGAACTCAAGATACAGCTGGACCGACCAATAGGAAACTGCCCCAGCTTCTCCCAACATAGGGGGCAGGACCCCCATTACCAGCCCAAGACTCAGGAGCTGCCTCTAGCCTCTTAGCAGAGTGGAAGTTGTCAGCACAATTTGGAGAATTGGCTGCTCTGATCCTGCTGAGGAGACAGACGGTTCTCTGTCTGGTTAAGGTTGCTGACAAGCTGCTGAAGTGGCCTCTCCTCAAATCCCAGCTGAGCCTGAGTCCCAGTCGCAGGGTTGGGGCTGCACTTATTTATTGGGGAAGACCGCTCACTCTCCCACCTCACCCCGAGATGGGAGGAGGGGAGCCTGCAATCTGTGTAGGATCCAGGTTCGTGAACCCCTAGCTGCTCCAGGGTGGGGGAGGTTGGTGGACCATGGAGTCCCTGGTGCTGCCCCTCAGGTGGGACCCAGGTGTTCTCAGCTCTACCCTCTACCAATGACATTTGTGTTTTTGATATTGTGTCTGTTATTTTTTTTTTAATACAAAATGAAAAACCAAAAACCCAAGACTTTGTGAAGTGAAGTTGGGAGTTTGGGTGAGGGGAGGGGTGGCCCTGCCCCAGCAATGTGAGTAGATGAAGGCTATTCCTTTTTCCTCCACATCCCCGGCAGCTAAGGACTTTGTAAACTCTTACACTTAACACAACTACGCTCTCTACCATTAGCCTAGCTTGGTTATTTTGAGAAGCAAACGAGCAACGTGGCTAAGGTCTTGGCAAGCCCCAGTAGTAGGTACGGTGGCAGAAAGAAGTGGAAGCGCTGGGAGCTCTGGGGTGACTCTTTTTTTTGTTTTTTGTTTTTTCGAGACAGGGTTTCCCTGTGTAGCCCTGGCTGTCCTGGAACTCACTCTGTAGACCAGGCTGGCCTCGAACTCAGAAATCCGCCTGCCTCTGCTTCCCAAGTGCTGAGTTTAATCTGGGCTGACTTCTAAAGCTTTGTTAACACACCAGAAATAGCTGGTCAGTTTAGTTAAGACACCAGTGCTTGAACTCAAAACTTAGAAGAGGGGAGCTTGGATGGCTTGAATAATAGGAAGTCCAGTTTGGACTGTCGGTCAAAATGAATGACTCTGTCTTTTTCCTGTCACTACCTGCCTCTAACAGCTGATCTACTTTGAATAGAAGGTTGTATTCTCGTTGGCGCCGTGGCTTAGCTGGTTAAAGCGCCTGTCTAGTAAACAGGAGATCCTGGGTTCGAATCCCAGCGGTGCCTGGCTTGTCTGCGAAGTGGTATATTATTGCAGGATTATTGATATCTGTCCTTCAGGAGATTGCGGCTGCCCCTTAAGACACTTCCTCTTGCCAGAATATATTCTTAATGCCAGCTTTCCTATACACTTTTCAGAGTATTCTTGAGACCCTGTTTCTCAACCCTTAGAAGGACTGTCTTACCGAGTATACTAGTTTTATTGAGGTTTCACTGTGGCTCGGTGAGAAGAGAGCCCCGGGAAGATGTTGCTGATCAAGACAAGGCCTGGACCGTAGCGCACGCGCATAGCTGCTTTTACAAAAAATAAAGAATGAAAATGGCGGAATCTACAAAGGTCGAGGGCCTTGATAGCCAGCTATAGCTCCACAAGAGAAGGGCCGCACGCGGCTGTGATGGCCGAGTGGTTAAGGCGTTGGACTCGAAATCCAATGGGGTCTCCCCGCGCAGGTTCGAATCCTGCTCACAGCGCTAGTAGTTTTGATTGTTAGGCATCGCTGTCCCGATTAGCCGAAAGTAGTTCATTTCGTTTTCCTGTTCTTTCTTTGGAAAAGCTCCCTCTGGGATTCAGCTACCCGAGACCGTCTCGGTAGCGCCTCGGTACAACTGTGAACTTGTAAAAGACGCTTTGATTTCAATTCCTAACTCCGTCAGTTCACGAAGATTCCCGGCTCCACTCGGAACCGCTCATCCCTTTTCGCTGCCTTCCGACTATATCACCCGAAACCACGAATCACCCGCTCACCTTGCCCTCTATTATTATTTTTGAGATTGTGATTTAATTGCATTTTTCACTTCCTCTTCCCCCCTTCAAAACTTCCCACACACTCCTCCCAGCTATCCTTCAAATTCATGGGGTTATTTTT
Organism: Grammomys surdaster; assembly: GCF_004785775.1. Classification (NCBI taxonomy): domain Eukaryota; kingdom Metazoa; phylum Chordata; class Mammalia; order Rodentia; family Muridae; genus Grammomys; species Grammomys surdaster. The sequence continues at coordinate 2,726,389 of NW_021604783.1, forward strand.
CTAATTGTTATTGCATGCATATAAGTATATGTATATACATATATATTACCAAATATAACCTGTTCAGTCTGTATAATGCTACCTGTATGTATGTTTTCATGGCTGAGTGTTTGGCGCTGGACAAACAGTTGGTATAGCCTTTCCTGGTGCGGGTGGGCCGCCTCTCTCCCTCCCAGCTGTCTTCAGTCACCTATAGCTCTTTGTGAGGGACTGAGGCTCTACTTTCTGCTTTACTGGGAAAATGGTTTCCCCCAGACTCTACAACTCATGTAGCTTATCACCACCACTCTTCCTTCCTCTGATTACAGAAGAAGAGCACTCCCAGGGAACTATGGCCACCCACCACCCCCCAGCTAGATTTTTCTACCTCTCTGTCCCACATTGCTCTGGTTCCCATATCATCCAAGTTTTCCTTTCTACTATACTGCTCCCATCAGCTTCCAGAAAGTGGTGATTTCATTCAGAACAACAAAAACATCTGCTGTGTGTCCTTGGAACTCTCATGTGTAGGCAGCTTAGTCCCCAGATGTGTAATCTGATGGGAGGTAGGGCCTTTGGGACATTATTTGAACTAGAGGATGTCACATGAGTGGATCCCTCATGACGACGAGACCACTAAAAGAAGCAACTCCAGTAAGCGTGCTTATTCTGCTGCACCGTGATTCCCTCTACCAAATTCTGATGCAACAAGAAAGCTCTCACCAGATATGCTGGCACCATGATCTCAGGCTTCCCAGCTTCCAGAGCGATGAGCTAAAGAGGCCTCTGTTCTTTCCCAATTACTCAGAATATAGTGTTGTTGTAAGCCAACTGGAGAAAAGGCCAGCAAACAGAGAAAGATGCTGCCTGGACCCTGGGCTCCTCTTCAGTCAACATTCCGTTTCTCGTTCTTCTGTACAGCAGGAGGACATCACTGCCCCTGCCTTCCTCTACTCCTTTGAGTCCCCTCCAGCCACGGACATGCCTTGCCTCACTCACAGCTTCCTTTGTTAAGATTTGCAAATAACCATCACATTGGCTAAGCGAACAATAGTCAGACACTTGCCCTTAGAAATGGCCTCTTCACTTGCCTTCCGGCCTCCAACACCCTTCTGATAGCTCTTCTGCCTCGTGAGCAGCTCATTCACAGACTCATCTGGATCTTCAGTGTTAGAAGAGTCACAAAGTCCACTCTTCCTGGTCTTTCTTCTTTGCCTGTCCTTTCAGCTAAGACATCGCCAGTCTAGTGCCTTTAAAAGCCAGGTGATCCCTTACATTGCCTGGCATATTCTTCTCCAGCTCTGGAACTGTTCCTGAATGCTTATGTACTGCTGGCCATTTTCTCTCTCCACTGGGCTATGTACTAGGGATCAAAAGCATTTTCTAACATTCCATATTGACCAGTCAGCAATTTCTTTTTCCAATAAGCAAGGTTTAGCATTTTAGAAATTTAACAGTGTCACTGACTTTACTATTATATCCTAATCCAGGCTTGTTTCTTACCTGCCGCCTGGATCATTGCAGGGTCTTCAAAATTAGCTCTTGGTGTCCAGTCTCTTGGGATGTCAGGGATTAGCCTAGGGCTTCTTGCATGCCGGAGGCACATTGTCTAAATGATCCCTCTCTTCACTGACTGCCACAATTGTGACTACAGTTCTCTTCCAGTCTACTCTTTTTGTGAGAGAGGAGAAGGGAGACTTGAAACAAGGTAGCTCAGGATGGCCTCAAATTCACTATACTTACTATGTAGCCCAGGTTGGCCTTGGATGCACAATGATCCTTCTACCTTGGCCTCTGTCTGAAGTGTTGGGAGTACAGGCATGAGGTTCCCTACTCTTTTTCTTTTTTTTTTCTTCTTTTTTTTTTTTCTCGAGACAGGGTTCTCTGTATAGCCCTGGCTGTCCTGGAACTCACTCTGTAGACCAGGCTAGCCTCAAACTCAGAAATCTGCCTGCCTCTGCCTCCCAAGTGCTGGATTTAAAGGTTCCCTTCTCTTCTCTCACCAGCAGATTGTGATACGTCTAATATAAAAACCAAGGAGGAAGGGGTGGAGGCTGACACACATCTCTACTCTTCCACTCTGAGGTGGTGGAGGCAAGAGACTCTTCAGTTTGAGACCAGCTTGGACTCCATAGTGAGAGTCGGTTTCAAACACAGCACAACTCCAATCAGCTATCTGAAAACACAGCACCAAGGGCTCAGGCTACAGCTAGTAGAGTAGCACTTGCCTCCTGGGAAAAAGCCCTGGGGTCCAATCACCAGATTTGGAGGGTGGGGGAAACATGAATCTGATCCCACCCCTTCAGAGTCCAGTGGGCGGTGTCAATAGAAACTCATTTTTTGGAACTGTACTGCTTGTACTGTGTGTACAAATAGAAATGAATTCTCACATACACATACACAATTTTCTAGCTCTTTCTGTTATGGGGACTCTCAGCTCTGTTCTCTTTGAAGGGAAGAAATGGTCAATAGATATAGACATCTTAAGCAAAGGTTTTTTTTAGCAAAACAAAGCAATGAGAGAGAGAGAGAGAGAGAGAGAGAGAGAGAGAGAGAGAGAGAGAG